>NC_080783.1:205221193-205536054 GCF_028018385.1 Neofelis nebulosa | reverse complement strand
AATATGAGAAAGAAAGCCTTTTCTGAAGAAGGCTTCAAGGAGGAGGTGACATTTGAACTGGGCCCTGAAGAGTGAGTAGGATTTGGATGGGAGAAAGAAGGGAGGTAATTGTAGGTCAGGGAACGCACCGCATGAATAAAGGCCCTGAGGTATGATGGTATAGGGTGTGTTTGGGGGGTGTCCTGTGCCCTACTAGGTACAGGTGCTAGGGTGTGACTTCTCCCTGTTCATTCCTCTGTGCACTTTTTATTGGGTACCTGATCGGGACCTGCACTGGGCGTACAGCTGGCAGAGGAGGGACTCTGGGGACTTCCTTCACAAGGACTCTGCCCCCTTCTCCTACCCAAGTCCCCAGTCTCCGCAACATCATGGTCTCCACTGGGGCTTGCCGTCAGCAGATCTGCCGGCGGGGTTGGGGTGGGGGCAGGAGGGTGGCCCTGGAACTCCTTCCCTGCAGCGGCTGCTCCCCCCAAGCTCCCAAGTCTGTTTCTTGACTCTTTCCAGATGTTCCTGGGCTTGATTGTGAATGTGCTCCTGCCTCAGTTTCTCCAAGTTTGTCTCTGTATCCCAGTTTCTCTTGGTCTCTCCTTCCCTACCTCAGCTCCTACTCGCCCCTGCCCATCAGATCCCCAGCCTAACCACTAGTGGGGACCCTGCCCTCCTCTCTCCCAGCAGCAGACCCGCATCCATAAGGGATCTGGAGGCAGTTCCACAGTGATCGTGATTGCTGTGTACTGTCGGGGTGTAATGGGATTTTTAATATTTAGCTTGGACAGGGAGAGGGGCTGTGAGCCAGCGGGGAGGGGGTGGGGGTGGGGGGTGGTTGCACGTTCATGTTGATCCTCTGGCTCCAGCTTAGACTCCCAGTTCCCAGCTGCTGGGCTTCTCCCAGCCTCTCCCTCTCCTCCACCCTGCCCTGCTTGGCAGCTCCTAGCCCTGCTACCCACCCACCCCACCCCCCACCTCCCCAGCCGTGACCTCTCCTTGACCTTGGCCTTGGAGACCTGGTTTCAAACCCCAGCTCTGACCCTCTCCCAGCCTTTGTTTTCTCATCTGCAAAACAGGATAAACAGAAAGGCTGCTGTGCAGAGTAAATGAGAAAATACCTAGAAAAGTGTTATAAAAATAAAAACGGGGACTTCTATGAACACTGTCTTCTGCTGTGAATGTTTTCCTCCCCCCTCTGATGAGCTTTTGATTTTGAGGGAAAAAAAACGTTTCCTTATCACAAAAGCAATGTAGGTCATTTGTGGAATCTTTAGAAATTACTGATAAGCAAAAAGGAGAAAATTAAAATCACCCAGAGATAGTCACTGTAACAGGTTGGTGGAGATCCTTCTAAGTGTATTTACACATATTGATTTATTTTTTATTTATTTATTTTTTGATGTTTATTTATTTTTGAGAGAGAGAGAGAAAGAGAGAACGTGAGCAGGGGAGGGGCAGAGAGAGAAGGAGACACAGAATCAGAAGCAGGCTCCAGGTTCTGAGCTGTCAGCACAGAGCCTGACGCGGGGCTCGAACTCACAAACTGTCAGATCCATGACCTGAGCCGAAGTCGGACCCTTAACCGACTGAGCCACCCAGAGGCCCCCGTATTGATTAATTTTAAAGAAAAAATGGACTCCCGCTAAAAATACACAAGGATTTTTGACTGATTGATATTTTACAGACACTTTCCCATGTCATGTTAGATCTCTGGCATCATTTTGGAAGGCTCTTAGAATTCCATAGGAAAGATGTGTCATAATTTATTTGCCAGTCCTCTGTTGTTCGACATGTAATTGCTGGCCATTTTTCGCTCTTAATGAATGCTGGGATGCAAGTCATTGTCCCTGTCTCTTTGTGCACGATTACTGATATTTGAGTAGGTATGTTTCCAGATGTGGAATTGTGGGATCAAATGCTTTTTAGAGCTTGACACACAGGGCCAAGTTACCCTCCAGAGAGGGACCGCTCAGGTACCCTCCTGGCAGCAGACTTACACAGTGCCTGTTTCCCCACATGCTCACCAGTAGGAGATATTATGCCTGTTGCTTTATTTTCTGTTTTTCTCCCAGAATCCTGTGCTCCCTCAGCCAAGGTAGGGAGGGGCCAGGGGTTATCTCTGGGCCCTCAGGGTGGCTTCCTTCATACCCTGCTTTCAGTTCCAGCCCTTCCCATAGAGGCTGGACCAGTGGCCCGGATGCGTCTGGCGAGTCTGTGGGGTAGGGTGCGGTCCGTCTTGGGGTGAGGAGGAGGGAGGCCTCCAGCTGGCAGGGCCTGTGCTGGCTGGGGAAAGGGTGTGAGGGTTGGAATGCTGGGTGGGAGGAGAGGCCCAGACCCCCACACAGAAAGTTCTGCTACATCTCTTCCAGGGCAGGGTGGAGACGCCCAGCTGGGGGAGCGGGAGGGGTAATAGGCATCCCCTCCAGACCCCCAGGCTCAGGCCAGGCCCAAGACCACACAGGCCAGCCTTTTGAAAAGGGGATTGGAGGGGACCTTGGCCAGCACACTCAGGCTATTCAGTTCTCTGCTCTTAAAAATTGAAGTTCCCCTTCCCCTGTGCTCTCAAAGCATCTTTGTTTACAGCCCTCCATCCATCTGTCCATACGCTGGTTCACCTGTCCAGCCAGCCAGCCAGCCATCAGAGATTCACTGAACACCAGCTTGTGACTTTTTTGCTTCTTAGAGAGGCCAGTGATGTCTTCATAGAAGACCAGGAGGCTAGCACATATTGAGTGCCTGCCATGTGCCAGGTGCTGGGCCGGGCATCAGGGTTTTTGGAAACGTCAGTTATGGGCCCTGCCCTCACAGACCACCCAGTCTAGAGATGTTGACAGACATGCCTGTAGGTAGTGAAGGTGGAAGCAGACGAAGGAACCCAACCTACCTAGGGAAGCATCAACCAGGGCCTTGGTGGTCAGAGGAAGGCTTCTGGAAAGAGGAGCTGTTTAAGTGGAAGCTGAGTGAGGAGCAGGAGTTAGCCAGGTGAGGAGGAGGAGGAGATGCAAAGGCCCTGAGGCAGCTACAGTAGGTATTCCTAGAAAGGAAGGGAGGGCCACTTCAGCCCAATTTCCTCTCTGGGTCAACTATATGGAAGGAACTGAATATCAGGGCATGGGATAATATGGTCTTCATATCCCCTCGGGGGTCTGGGCAGGAAATACTGAACAATTTTGTCCTGCCGTACTCATAACAGCTCCCCAGGCACCTATTGTGCACCAGACCCTGGGCCAGATGTGGGGACTGTAGAGAAGATGAAGGCCCTTCTTGCCTTCCTAGAACTTCCAGTGGGGGTGGGGGAGATGGCTCCTTCTGTTACTATAGCCTTGGGGCACTTAGGAAGGAGTCTGGGGAAAGCTGGGGAGGCCCTCTGGAGGAGGAGCCATTTTTCCAGGGCTTTGGAGATTGAAAGGAAGGAAAGGCAGGAATTAGTCCAGAAAAAGATGGTCAGAAATGATACTTTTTTAACCCTGGCCTCTTGCTGACCTCCCCTCCCCCTCCCCCCCCCCCCCCGCCCCCAACAAGGTGTAGCCGGCGGAGGAGAGGGAGGGCAGAGGAGAGGGAGAGGAGAAATGTAGGGCAGAGGAGAAGGGTGGAGGGACTGCCAGGCTTTTTAGCTCCATGCCGTCAAAGGGCTGAGTGAGGCAGAGGCTGCAAGGAATCCTGAAGGCTAGGCAGTCCCTCCTGTGTGCCCAGTGCTGTGTTACACGCGCCAGGATCTTCTCGAATCTTCTGTTGACATCATTATTAGCTTCATTTCACAAATGATGAGACTGAGGTCCAGGGAGGGTCTTGTGCCCAAGACCACACAGTCAGTAAGCAGCGGAGGCAGAATGTGAACTTGGCTTTCTGCAACCGCTGAACAACTGATTAACCAGAATGGGGTGAGGCCTGGATATACTCTGTCCTGCCCACCTCCCAGATTGCTGAGGGGCCCCGGAGGTGGTGGCGGGGAAGGGCTTACACTCAGGACTGTGGGGCCGCCCTGGTGGGACAATCTGAAGGGCTTCCTAGTAGGAGAGGGAGGCTTGTGTCTGGGCCTTGAAGGACGAGTTGGTTTCATATCGAGATGCTGGGCACAATGGAATGCTGTCCCAGAGCAGAGATTCAGGGGTGGAGAAGCCCTTGTGGGTCTCTTCTCCTCATGCTCAAGGGACAGAAGACCTCCAGGAGGGACATGCACCCACCCCTCATCTAACCTCTGGCCAAACAGAAGAGTCTGTTTGCTCCCACACAGCATTTACCGAATGCTCACCTCGTCTCTCAAACTGCATGGTAACCTTGTTGAATGTCCCCAGCGGACTAGGAAGCAGACCGGGGCCCATGGTCACACTCCTCGGAGGTGGCAGGGTAGGTGTGCATTCTCATGATTTCTCCCACTTCTTGGAGGTGACGAAAAGGCTTTGTGGCAGGCACCCAGTGCTCGCATTTGTTAGGAGCTTCCTGTGGACCAGGCAGCTCTCACTCTGGGTCTCAATGACTCTCAGTCCCCCCTGGGAGTTAGGTATCATCATTTCTGTTTTACAGAGGGGAAACTGAGGCCCAGAGAGAGCAAGCAGCTTGTCTGAGGTAACACGGTTACGGAGGGATAGGAATGGGGCGCAGGCCCTCTGACTCTGGAGCCCCTGTGCTGTCCTCTCTCGGCCCCAGACTGGCGTGGGACCCTGAAGGCACCAAGGCCCATGGTTTGGTCACAGGCTGCCTCCACAGCGCTCTGGCAAGACCGTAAACAGCCGGGGAAGCTCCCCTCCCTCCAGCCGCTGCCTTTACATCTGGCTGGGCTTCAGGATCTGGCGAGAGAGCCCCGTTTATTGAGGAAGTTTATGCATTTAACAGTTTAAGCCTTTCTAAGCCTGTGGTACAACAGGATTTGGGAGCCGTTAACAATTCCGTGTGGTTAAGAGATTTTCATTGCTCTGCGGCAGCTGGCTCAGGCCCCACAGGCCCCATTCTGGCCTCCACCCCGCCCTGCAGGGCACCCCCTCCCCGGGGCCCTTTGTCCTCGGCCCTCATCCTGCTGCTTCTCCCTGCTCCCCCCTCCTCCGAACCTTTAGGTATGAACTTTGACCTCAGAGGAGGAGCAGGCCCAGAGAGGGGAATTCCCAGGCCTGTTGGCCAGGGCCACACAGCAGGTAAGAGGCTTGAATTGACCTGCCTGGAAAAGCCCGAGTCCTTTCTCCCACCCCAGACTGCTTTCCTTGGGGGACATTATATTGTTAATTCCTCACCGGCAGAATGGACAGAGCCCCTCTGAGACCACCATGTGTTCGAGCCCTACCAAGGCTTTGGGCAGAGGGGGTGGGGTGACTCATTCACCTTGTCAGGTCCAGAGCTAGAATCAGAACCCAGGCCTCCTAAAGTCCTAATGAGAATTCTTCACACTATACCAAACCGGTGGGGTTTTTTCCATAGCTTGGGGGGGAAATGCCATTTGTAATTATAATGTCTTACATATGCACAGTATTTATTTACTTACACCCTGCCTTGTTCCAGAAGAGATTAGAGGCTGCTTTTGTATAGCATTTGGTCTCACCCTATGAGATACTTTGATCTGCATGATACCCACATGAGAGAAGCAAGGCGAAGGTTATTATCGGCATTTTAGAGACGAGGAAAACTCAAGTCAAGAGAGGACCTGACTTCCCCAGGGCCACATTATACTTTGGGCCAGAACCGGAACTAGATGACACGGGCTCCCTCTGGAGAGACAGACAGCCTCCACCCTTGGCCTCCGTATCTGCAGGCATGAGACCCCGGGGCCCCCCCTGAAACTCCACAGGGGACCTTAGTCTCCATCTGGGTGGGAAGAGGTGGTCCACCCCAGGGGTGAGTCGCTCGCAGCTCGGATGCAAGGTTTGGGTGACAAGGAACGTGGGGGTGAGTTTGGTGGGATGTGAACTGGCTCCTGAATCCTGAAGATGAACCAACCCAGGGCGGGGGACCCACCAGCGTCCCCCTGAAGGTCATTCGGCCTTGGGACTCCTCCTCTGTCTGATATCTCGGGCCCTTTGCTTCTTCCTCAGGCCTTTCCAACCTTTCCCCACTGGGTCCTGTGGAGGTTGCATGGTGCTATTGTTTTCATCACATGCACTTGTTTCCTGCTCATGGTAACTTGTCTGCCCAGCCAACCAACAGGCCCACAAACGCACACTCACTCCCATTGCACTGGTGTCCAAACAGCACGCCCGCTTTGTCTCCTGTCCTCTCTGCTCCCTCAAGTGAAGGGCCCAAGATGACTGATCACCAACTTCATGGTTATAAAAACTGAGGCCCAAAGATGCCAAATGAAATGGCCTGTCCAGGGACACAGCATTCAGTCAGGATTCTACCCCAGCTCTCTGTACCTCCTGCCAGACCCCAGCCATCTATAACAAAGACAAAAGCCCAAGGAGGAAGGGACACACATTGGCAGGTTAAGCACCTGCTAGTCACCAGGCCTTATGCCCTAGGCTTCGTATAGAATACTTTGCTGAATCCTGTTGGGTTTTTTTTTTAACATTTTTGTTTTTTACAGCATTTTACTACTTTTCTTTCTCTTCCTTCCTTCCTTCTTTTCTTTTCTTTCTTTTCTTTCTTCCTTCCTTCCTGCCTTCCCTCCCTCCTTTTTCTTTCTCTCTTTCTTTCTTTCTTTCTTTCTTTCTTTCTTTCTTTCCTTCTTTCTTTTTCTTTTTCTTTTTCTTTTTCTTTTTCTTTTTCTTTTTCTTTTTCTTTTTCTTTTTCTTTTTCTTTTTCTTTTTCTTTTTCTTTTTCTTTTTCTTTTTCTTTCTATCTTTCCAAAGAAAGAAATAGAGAGCAAGCAGGGAGAGGGGCGGAGAGAAAGCAGGGCAGGGGAGTGGGGAGTCTTAAGCAGGCTCCATGCCCAGTGCAGAGCCCCATGTGAGACTCAATCCCACAACCCCAGGATCCTGACCTGAGCCGAAATTAAGAGTCAGATGCTCAACCAACTAAGCCACCCAGGCGCTCCAGCTTTACTGAATCCTATAGATCCCAGAGGTTGGCTATAGGTGATATTCTCACTTTAGGGAGGAGCAAGTGGAGGCTCAGAGAGGTTAAAACCACCAACCCAGGATCACACAGCTAATGGATCGTGCGCCGGAAATGAAATCCAAAGCTGTCCTCTTCCCCCGGAATATTTGTACAGTGTTTCACTGTTAGTAACATTTTCTCCCACTTCTTACTTCACTTGGTTCTCAACAAACTAGGAAGTGAAAGGATGTTACCTCCACTCTTCAGATGAGGAAATTAAGGCTCAGGTGGTAGAGTGAGCTGCCCGAGGCTCATGGCTGGGAAGAGTCAGAGCTGGGACCACAGCCAGGCCTGTTGGACCCTGATGCCCAGGCTCTAACCCTCCCAACCCCCATCCTCTGCTCAGAATCCCCTGAGGCCCCTCTTCTTACACCGAACAAAAGCCAAGGTCCTAAAACTGGCCCACAAGGCCCTACAGACCTGTCGCTCCCTTCTCTCTCTCCGACCAGTCTTTCTTCCCAGCCTCCTCCACTCCAGACACGCTGGTCTCCTTGGTGGTTTCTTCTGCCTGGAATGTTCTTTTGTCAGGTATCCCTCTCACCTTCTGCAGGTCTCTGCCCAAAAGTCACCTTCTCACCAAGACCCCCCCCCCATTGCCCCAGTTTTGAGAAGAGTGCACATGGGTACACACACATGGAAACATGCATCCCGTCCCCTTCCCTGCTTTATTTCCCTCCGTGACCCTTATCACCATCTGACATACTGTATGTTCACTTGTTTGTCACTTCACTACTTGTCTTTCCCAGCTGGAATGTGTGCCCCTTGAGGACAGGCATTTCTGTCTTCACTGCTATTTGCAGTCTCTAGAGTACTAGGGTCTATTCTAAATAAAGATTTATTGCAGAGCCCCGCTCCCCCAGTCTCAGAGACCATACCTGCCAAGCTTGATGTTCATGAAGACACCAACAAAGACCCTTAGTGAGGCCGGGCCTCTTCCTACCACCTCCAGTGGGCTCGGGGGGGACCAACATGGCCGGGGCGTCCAGCAGGTCTCTCTGCGGTTGGGACGGGTGTTTGTGGGCATGGATGGAGGGTCCTTATTCTTGATACTCAGCATTTCCCATACAATCCCAAATTCTTGGAGCTGGGGGTCTCAGAGAGCATGTTCCCATATTACTTGTGTTCATACATTATTAAACATAATTCCAGCCCCTGCTCCCCAGCCTGTGCTGGCCTGACAGTGTTTGTACTTGGTGCACAGAGCCTGCTGGGGTGCCCATCTCTCTCCAGGAGCTTGTAGGAGTGTACCGTGTGCTCACGAGTTTCCTGGTCTTGGGTTCAGATCTTGACCCTGCTGCCTGACTCACTGGGTCAGAGCCACTGTTTCCTCATTGTGAAATGGGGCCTGGGGTTTGGGAGAGGTTCAGAGGAGTTAAGGGCTCAGAAGACAGAAGAAGATGGGGAACGGAGGGGGTCCTCCTGCTCCAGAAAGCAATGTTTCTCAGGCGGGCACAGTCAGTGCCTTGGCAGAGCTCCTGGGGAGCAAGGCTGTGTATACATGTCTCTGGGGGTAAGGCTTGGTTGATAATCCCCTCTCAGTTACAAGCAAGTCTGGGCAAACAGCAGGCGCCTAATACACGCTTGTGGAATGGCAGCGTTTTGACTAGATAAGGTACGTTTACTGAGCAGCACAAGAGCGGCTCACGGAGTCAGGGTGCTTGGGTCCAAATTTGGGCTCTGCCCTCCTTACCCTGGGATCTTAGCACAGCAACTCCCTCCCCTCCTGCCTGTGGGGCTCGGTGTCACCGTCTACAGAATGACTCTTACACACTCTGATTCTATCGGCCTGGTCCTTATGGTGCCCCTGGTGAGGCCAGCAGGGCAGCTGTGACATCTGTGACATGAGAATCGTGACCCCACCTTGCCTGCCAGAAGGTTTAGCAACATCGGTTAAGGGCCAGCTGCCTATGTGCAGATCCTGGCTGCAACATTTACTCCCCATGTGACCCAAAACAGGTGACTCACTTACCAGAGCCTTGATCTCCTCATCTACAAAGTGGGTATATCAATAAATGGAGTGTTACAGATGAGCTGTGAGGACTCAGATAATGAGAGTATTGGGCACAGCACCCAGCAGGTGGCATGTGGTCAGTGCTGATCTTAGCCTGGAACTTACTATCTAAATGCTTAGGGTTTTCACCATCCCCTTCTATAGAGGAAGCAAGTGAGGTTCAGAGAGGGCAGTTGACTTACTCCAGGCCACACAGCAAGGAGGCCCCATAACCTTATTGTGTAGTAGATCTGACTAGTGGGCCGGGTAGGACTTGGGGGCCAGTCAGAGCTCTGCCCACCTCTATCCCTCTGTCCCCAGCAAATTCTGGGGCCAGAGCCTCATGTTACCTGGCTCCTTCCAGGAAACCAGACTCCAGTTTCTTCCCTTAAAGGTGTTGCCATCTGTTTAGCAACATTTAAAAAACCTAAGAGTGGTTGCTGGCCTTTTTGCGCTGCCTGGGCGGCCGAGCAGCTTTGGGAGCCCCACATCCGTATCCCTGGCAACCCTAGCCCTGGGCTGCCCTCCCCCCACACCCTGCTGTCAGAGCTGTCTGTCTGTGGGAGCTCCCTGGAGGCCTGAGAGGGATATGCATACACACATGCGGGGTCCGTGCATCAGGGCAGAACATCCTGGCTTGCCTGCGTGCGTGTGTGTGTGTGTGAGTGTGTGCACGCATGCACGTGCGTGTGCGCTAGCTCCATCGGGTGTGTGAGTGTTGGCTGGGCCTGCTTGGAGTGTGTTTGTGTCTGTATGTGCACAAGTGCGCCCACTGGCCCAACCTCCACGTGTGTGCGTGGAACGTTTCTGGACATAATGAGCAGGTGCGTACGTTTCAGGGGTGGGACACATACGTGCCTTTGTCTGAGCAGGTCACCCTGGAGCCCACTGTATGTCATTATTGTCCCTGTATTTGTGTGTTCCTCTGTCCCTCTGACCTGTGTCAGCACACGTGTGTGCAGCGGAGAGCATATTCATGCATGTGCTAGATCAGCTGGACCAATACGTGTAAAGGAATGCGTGTGCCACATGAAACAAGTGTGTGCGTCCATCCTTGCATGTGAGGGTCCCTGTCTATGTCCTTGGGTGTGTGCACCGCGGGTCAGGTCGGTATGTGTGCTTTTGGGCACATCCACCCACAGGAGATCCAGCCAGAGTGTATCATGCATACCCTTGAAAATGGGTATTTGTGAGCATGTGTGTGTACATGCTGTGGAAGATAGTGGACTGTGCATGTGTGTGTGTGTGCGCGCGCGCGCGCGTGTGTGTGTAATACAGACACACACACACAGTTTCTGGGGGCCGGGATGTCAGGGCCATTGATTTTTCTGTCTCTTAGAAATTCCCTTTGAGGTCCTCTTCATGTCTCTTTCATGAACCAAAGTCAGCGGTTGCAATGCTCTTAAAGCAAATAGGGACCGTTTTGTAGCAAGGCTGGCCTGTCCGCCTCCCCGCTGGTTGTGCAGACAACACGTACATGCAGACGCTGCTTATCATTCATGGGAGGAGCATGGGGGACCCTGGGGGGGATTCAGTGAGAGTGCTGAGCTGGGGTCAGGGTCCTCGTCCAGGCTCTGCTGTTTTCCAGTCGGATGGCTTCAGGCATTTCCCTTCACTTCCTGGAGCCTCGAGTTTCTGGTAGTGGAAAAGGCTTGATGACGAAGTCCCCGCCCAGGCTGGGGCTTGTGGTTCCTCTCACATCTGTCTCGGGTGTTATGTTTACGCAGCACTTTCTCTTTCTTCCTGGGAGAGAGGCGGTGTCTACACAATATCCCAAAGCCGGGGTCACGGACAGGCCGGTGGAGGAGCTGTGGTTCTTCTGTGAGAGAGGGAAGGGCACACATGAACTGTGCACCCCTACTGTGCCCTGGCCCTGTGCTCCAAGGACTTGGCTAATGTCACTTCTGTGTCACTAATGTCACCAGCTGCTGCCCTCTGTGGCAGCTGGTGTTACCCTTATCCCGCAAAGGAGGAAACTGAAGCCAGAAAATTGCAAAGGCTTGCCTGAACCCCACTTTGGGTAGCAGGTGGCAAGCCAGAATTGGGACCCAGGTCTGTCCATCTCCTGAGCCTTCCTGCCACATTCCAAGAACACTTCCAGGCAGGAGTAGGAGGCCAGGCCTTGAAGGATGCCCAGATCCCCCCCAGAGGGCAGGATGGCACACAAGCCCAAGGCGCTATGTGAGCGAGGGGAGGAGGGCCAGGCTGGAGGAAAGCCGGCCCCTTCCCCCTCCAGATGGGGTCCCCTCCCACCCCTCGAGCTGCAGTCTTTGTGGCCCGGGAAGAATGCCTCTCTTTATCTCCCCAATGCCCCTTCCCTTTGATTCTCTTCTCTCCAGCGTTTCTGCTGACCTCTGCGTGTTGGGAATCCAATTAGAGGAGCGGACAGAGAGAGTGACAGCCGCGCGGAATCCCGCCTCGGCCCCTCTGAGCACGCTGGTGGAGCTGCAGGCTGGCGGGGCCTGCTTGTCATGCGGGCCCTGCGCTGGGCTTTGTGGGGATTAGCTGCCGGGGTGGGGGTGGGGGGCACTCTGCAGATGGGACCAGGAGTGACACTGGTGAATGTCACGTCCCAGTGGAGAGTAGAGGGAGGCCCCGCTGCTCGGTGCAGAATCCAGCTGGGGGAAGTGGGGGGAAGGGAGATGGGAGGCAGGCTGGCTTGGTAAGGAGTGGCCACCCTGACCTGTGGGGGTGCTTGGGGAAGTGATGGCCCCGTTGGGTCATTTGGTTTCCCATTTGGGGCCTGGAGGATCAAGGCCCAAAGCTAGAGTAAAGTAGCACTGGCCACCAAGCTTGGATCTGCCTACTGTGGGAGATGATACCAGAATGTCCGTGTAGGAGGGGATTTGGGGGTCAGTGTGACTGCAAGGATGGGCTATTGTCTTGAAGGTTCTTTTCCGTAAGATTGGCTGGGGGAATCCCAAGTAACGAGGAGGGGGCAGCCAATGAGAGATGGTGTCTAAAGAAACAGCCACCACAAGCCTCTCCTTGGCATGGCCACCAGGCTAAGAGCAACACCCTGCCCTTCCCCAACTGCCACCACGAAGTTATTCTCCTGCTTTACAGCTAAGGAAAATGAGGCCAGTGGGGGCAGAGCTGGGATTCCTCATTCCCTATCCCTAACCCGTGTCACCCTGACCCCATCCCCAAACTCTTGATTGAGCAGAGTCCCTATGTCCCCTCCCCAAGGGGGGATACCTGGTATCTGAGGAAGTGGATCTGGGGCCCTCAGGGAAAGCAGCAGCCTCATCCGTGTCCCCAGGAGCACCAGACAGAATATGGTCTGACCCTCTGCCCGTGACCAGCAAATGCCCCAGTGCCTCTGGAAATGACCAGAGCCTATAGTGTGCTGGGCCTGAACGCAGGGGGCGGATCCAACATGGCCTCTGCTCCCAGGAGCTCATAGTGGAGAGAGACCAGGAGAGATGAGACCCTGATGCCCAGATGATGGAGTGTGTGCAGGGGGGAGCTGAGGACTGTGAGAACCCATAAGATGGCCTGGAGGGTGGGTATGAGACCACACTCAGTCTGGGAGTCCCGGAGGTCTTCCTGGAGGAAGGGATACCTGAGCTGAGACCTGGAGGGTGAGGAAGCCCTGGATGTCATAGGCCTGAGAGGCAGGGCAGGTGTGAGGCTTCCCAGAGTGGGGCACCTGCCCACCCCCATCCGCACCCTCATTCCACAGCTGCCCGGGCTGGGCAGGGCTGACCCACCTCCCACCCTAGTGACCCAGTGGGACTGCACAGCTGTGGCTGCCTCTCTGGCCTGCCAGACTTGGCAGCTTCTGGATGCTCAGCGTCTTCAGTACAAATCACCACAGGGTGAGACTGGAGAGCCAGGGGAGTCCCAAGGTGGTCCCTGGCCAGCAGTAGTGGTTAGGAGGCCACAGTGCCTGAGAGCACACTGTTGGAGAACCAGCATTTCTTTAGCCAAGCCCCTTACATGCATTACTCCTCATCCCACACCATCCCCAGGGAGTAGGAATCGCCACCCTGTTTTACAAGTGAGAAAATGAGTTCAGAGAGGCAAAGGGACTTGCCCCAACTCACAGAGCATGGCAATTTATGGGACCAACCCTTAAGCTCAGGACCCCATAGACCCTCCAGGCTGCGGCCATCAGTGCGGCTATGAGTTTGTCGGGTTGGTGATTCTGGTTCACTCCAGCACAGTGGCTAGCACATGGCAGGTGCTCAGTGAGCGAGTGGTGGGTGCTTGAGTGGATGGATAAAACATCAATCAGTTGATCAATTCTTCCTTACTTGGTACCTTTTTTTTTTTTTTTTTTTTTAATCACAAACTACACCAACCCCCATCCTGCCAGGGAAGGCCATATTAAATATGAATTAATCTTTCAGCTCAGTTCTGGTGAATACAAAATGAGAAGGGCATGTGGACTCGAGAGAGCAAGAAAAGACACCCCCGTCTGCTTCCCACACCTGCCTGGGCCTGAAATGCACATGCACACCCTGAAACACACACGTGCAGCCACACGGACCCACTCACACCCTCCCTCACGGCTGGTGCCTCAGGCTAGGACAGCAGCTCCAGTGACAGCCCCTCTGGGGACCTCATCCCACCCCCACCCCCAGCTCCCAGTAGGCCTCACTGGGCTCAGCCCTGGCCTGCCAGCCCTTCCCTGCAGCCGCACACCCGCCCCTCCCCTCCCTCTGAACTTGACTCCTCCCCTGCCCGCCTTCTTCTTCCCTCCTCCCTCCCATTTGTCCCTCTTTCCCCTACTCCTGCGTTTTCCTCCTTTCTTCTCCTCTCTTGGGGTCTGCCTTGATCCACCTTCTGGTCTAGTCCTCCGTCTGCCCTTCCTGCTGTACCATCTGACCATCCTCGCCTCCCCATCTCGCCTCCTCTCAACCTGACTCACCCCTTCTCCTGGCCCTTCACTACTTCTTCCCTCAGGCCAAGGGGACCTCTTGCCCTTGCCTAGAAGCCAGGGGCCTGGTGAGCTGGAGGCTGGAGAGCGTCCTCTACCCAGACCCTCAGGGGTCAAGCAGCGCCCCCCCTTCTCCCTTAGGGGAGGGGCCTGGTGCACATGTATACGTTGGGGGAAGAGAGCCTGACTGCCTCAGTCTCCTCACCTGCCAGCTGGTGGAATCATCTGGCCAGGCCGAGCACACTCTCCTTACTCACCAGTTTATTTGCTGTACACACTTACTGAGCAGCCCCAGCCCCAGCCCCATGCCCAGCCCAGGTGGGGCCTGGGAGGAAGCCAGCCCAGGCTCCACAGGATTCGCAAAGCCCTGGTTCAGATTTCCTCCATGCCCTGAGCAGGTGCCTCCGCCCCTGAATCTCAGTTTTCTTGTCTGTAAGATGAGGACAAGAGAGTCGGCCTAGAAGGGCCGCGTGAAGCTCGCAGCAGTCCGTGTCTCTGCCTGACACACAGGAGGTACTCTAGGGTGGCCTTGGAAGACAAGCGAGAAGTTCTGGGCTCTCACAGCCCCGTGGAAGGCAGATAACCGGGAGAATTCACCCCTTTGGGCTCTGAAAAGCTGGGACAGCCCTCTGCCCCTGAGGTCAACACGGGAGAGCAGGTTGAGGGGTGGGGGTCGGGGGTCACAGGGAAGAGGTCAGCCTCAGTCCTGAGGGATGCTGCGGTGGAGGCTTCAGTGGGAGCCATTGCTGAGGATGCAGACTAAGGCCTGGTCGGCATGGAGTTTATCCGTCTGCTCTTCTCCTTCCCACCAAGGCTAGATTCCCGCAGGTTTGGATTGGTGTCGCCTGCAGGTATGGGACGAGTCGCCTTGCCCAGAGAGTCCACATCATCTGACATGTGTCAGGGGGGCTGGCCCGTCCATTCTGAAGGTACTTCAGAAATTGGGTTCTGAAGGGTCAGAGTAGTGTCCTGGTTTGGCATGATCCCCCATTTGTGGGTCCTTGAGTCACATCCGTCCTCTCTGAGCCTTAGTTTCCTCATCAGGGCCTTTGAATAGATTAAACAAGGGGCCGCGGGCCCAGAGTGGGTGTTGGGTAAACCCCCAACCTCCAGCGGTGCCCGTCGTGTGCAGATTCCAGACCTGCCCTCCCCTTGTGGCCCGACTTGGGCCCCCTCTCTTTCAGGAACTGACCTCCCCTCCCACTGCCTGAAGAGTCTGGCCCCAGGACGCTGGCGCCCTCCGCCCCCTCCCTCCACCTCCCTGCGACCACCCAGCCCAGCCAGCTGGGCTGGAGGCCATCAGAGGCTGATGCATCTGAGCCACCCTCCCCCCACCCCACCGCACCCACCCTGGACCCAGGGAATCAGCAAGCCTTGGAGTGTGGGAGGAGGACGGAGACTGTGATTCTATCGGGTGGGGGTGGGGGTGAGGGCGAGAATCAGGCAGGTGTGTGCATGTGCATGTGTGAGAGCAAGAGATCGCCAGTGCACGTGTGCCTGCTGGGGAGGGGGCTGCAGATGTGTCTGAGGACCCGGGAAGGCAAGCCTGGGAGAGAGAAGACAAAAGAATGGAGTGAGCTGAAGAAGCCGCTGGGCTGGGAAGCTGAACCCATTTGTATGCAGCAGGAGCAGGAGCCCAACGAGGCGGGCTCTTCAGAGGAGTCTCAATTCCCAGGGCACTGGAGGGATCACTGAGACGTCTATGTCTGCAGAGCCTCCCTCACACAGCATCCTGCCCAGCCGCAATTGCACAGGTGGGGAAACTGAGGCAGGGAAGCCACACAGCAAGCGCCTGGCAGAGCTGGGACTAGAGCCCAGCCAGCCTCCTAGACCACGGTTCTCCTCATTTCGCTGACTGCCTCCTGGGACTCCAACTAGGTAAAGAGTTGGATAAATGAAGGAGTGAATGATGACAGTTGATGTTTATGAAGCACACTGGTGGGCATTTTGTGATGCCTCGGTAATCCTCGCACAGCCCAGAAAGTCTGTGCTGTTTTTATCACCCCCCCCTTCTACAGATGGGAAAATTGAGGCAGAGAGAGATGAAGTGACTTGCTCAATATCATACAGCTCGTAGGCAGCAGAGCCAGCGTTCAAAGCCAGGCCGGCTGGTGCCAGAGTCTGTTCTTTGCAGTCCCTATACCATGCAGCCTCTTCAGAGTGTCAAGTCCTTGAAACGCAGGGACTGTCCATCTCTGTGCCCCCAGTTCTGAGCAGCGGCCTGGCACATGGCAAGTACTCAGTGATGCTTGTTGAGTGAGAGAGTGAATGAATGAATGAATGAATGAATGAGTGAGAGCCAGCTTCGCCACACGGACATCTTCCCAGGCCCCGGAGCCCAGCCCTCTCATCACAGCCCTACTGCGTGTGCTTGGCTCCCACCCCCACCCCCACCAGGCAGGTGTTGGCTGTGCCCTCCACGGGGCCAGGCCCCATGGGGACAAAGCCGGGGGCGCGCCTGGGCGGCCCAGCCTCTGCGTAGGCTGAAGCTGCTAACAGGCTGGAAACCTCTTTTGTCAAAGCCTGCACTGCCTCCAACCTCCTTTAATTAAAGACAATCAGTGCTTTCAGCCCCTCTGCACAGCTCAGCTCCCCTGTTTGCAAACACACAGCTGCGGGAGCTTTGTGGGGCCCCCCCTCACCACCGCCCCTAGCCCCGCTTCCCCAGAGACACACAGAGGTGCCTTTATTATCAGCACTCGGGCTGCAGCACCAAGAGGCGGGCGCCTCACGCAAGGAAAGGATGTGAGCACTTTCTAGAGAGGCTGGGCAGCGGGAATTGCTGAGGATCCCGGGGTGGCCTGTCACACGTGGGCCATGGGCCTACTCTATGAGGAACAGCCTATGGGTGCCAACTCCAGCTGGGTGCCTTCCAGGGACCTGCCACCTTCCTTTGTCCCCCTCAATCTCCTTGGTCCTCTGGGCCCTGCTTCTTAGAATACAAGCCCCCCATGTGTTTTCTTCCAGAACCTTGTCTCTGATCTGGGCACTGCAGGGCACAAATGTTGGCCCTGAGTGCCACCTAAAGAAGGAAGGGAAAGGGAGAAGTGGCTTCTATGGAACACCTGCTGTATGCTAGGACTCTGAGCCAGCACAGCATAATTCTGAGGTATCCCCATTTTATAGGCAGAGATGCCAAGGCTCCAAATGGCTCAGTAACTCAGACACAGCAGGAAGGAAGTAGCAGAACCAGGAATGCAAGGCCAGGCCTTCTGACCTGAGTGTACCAGTTAGATCTAAGCATACTTAGAGGCCCAACCTCTTGGGGGTCAAAGGGTCATCTGGTCCTGCTCCCCACCTGCCTCGGCCCCCACGGACTGAGCCTGTGCCTTGTGCCAGGCAATCTATGGTTTTTCTGGGTATTGAAGCGGGCACAGTCATGGCTGTACCCTCCAGGAGCTCTTAGTCGAAGGGAAAATGCCATGGAGGAGAGACCCGTGCCACGGTGTTGCCCTGTTAATAGCAGAGGACTCTGCAGAATTCTCTGGCAGCACAGAGGTAGGACTGACCGTTTGCAGGGAGACGTGGGAATATTTGAACTGATGCTCAGGGATAAATAGTTATTCTCCCCCCAAAACAGAGAACAGCGGGCAAGAGCATCCTAGCCAAGGGGCAGGGCCATACAAGAAAAGCAAATTTCCAGAAAGATGAGCCATTCAGGCAGGAAAGGGATCACTGTGCCCATTGTGGCCGAGGGGTCGGAGGCCCAGGGGGGGGCTGAGTGACTGGTCTAAGATCATGCAGAAAACTAGTGCAAGAAGGGGAGCCTGTCCCCCACCCCCATGCAATGCTGCACCCACCTCTCTTTCTCGGCGCTTTCCAAAGTTCTGAATTGACATCTACTTTTGAGACTATTTAATGAGGGTTTTCCCCACTGGATTTTTGATGCCAGTGGGAAACCATGTCTGTTTTTGCTCACCTTTGAATCCCAGGGCTTAACCCAGTCCTGGTACCGAGCAGGAGCTCAGTTTAGTATCTGCTGAGTAAATGAAATGTCCCAGTGAAAGCGTGTGATGGGTCTGTGGGCTTCCACTCTCCCTTTCGGGCGCAGGGCAGACATCACAAATCCATCACCTCACTCCTCCACCCTGTCCAGAAGGGCTGCAGGCGGACCCCTCAGAGCTGGCTCAAGTGGTAACACGCCCGTGTTACCGCAGAATCAAGTCCAGGCTCACAGTCTGCAGATGAGAACTTGCAGGTAGGATGATTTCAGATGGGGCGGAAGGGATGATGATAATAATAATACTAAGAGCTTAGCATTTACAGAGTGATTCCCACATGCTGGACATAGTTCTAAGCTCTTAGGGTGTATTTGGTTCCCACAGCCCCCAGTGACCTGAGTCCTCGTCGTCGTCCTCCTCCTCATTTTGCAGAGGGGGAAGCTGAGGCACAAAGCCATTGAATAACCAACCCAAGAGTACACGTCACTAATTTGCAGGGCCAGGGTTCAAACCCAAGGAGCCTTGCTGCAGGGCCCCACTCAACCACTACACCACACTGCCTCTCTTGGCAGTGGGACCTCCTGGACCCCAGAGCTCGCCACCCTGAGGGCTGCTGCGTGTCCAGCCTCACTGTGAGCCCCTGGCTTCCCGCCCCTCCAAATCGAGACCCGAAAGCTGAGTCAGAGCCGGCAGGGCCAGGCCGGGCCTGGGATCCATCCGCCTTTCGGCAGCTTCAGGCCCACTTCCTCCAGCCTGGACTGCTTCCCAGCGGTGCCTCTTGCAGGCCCTTTCAAGTCCCCTGGCACCTCCAGCCCCACTTCCTGCGACCCCTGGCCCGGGCCTGACCCGCTTCACTCAATTTCCCAAGATGAGTTGCAGAAGCTGCGGGGTCTGTATGCAGAGACGGGAGAATTAACGAGCTGCTCCCCGGCAGTTGGCGGTTTCCAGGCACCAGCTGGCCTGGAGTATTTACTCGGCACCCTCAGAGCAAGACAATTAAGCAGAGCTTAGGCTGGGGTGCAGAGATGTCTACAGATCAGACCAAAACCCTTCTAAGATGTTTTTCCAAGGGATCAGTGCTGAGAACAAGTTTCCAGGGAACTGGGGTCTTTATTCGTTCTTCCTAGTATATGATATATTAATACATATAACATATTTTATGTGTGTGTGTGTGTGTGTGTGTGCACACATACATTCATTCACTTAGCATTCTCTATGTGCCAGGCTCCTCACCTGGGTTACTTTATTCAACCCTTGCCTGTTTTCTGCAAGGTGGACAGAATTGTTCCCATTTTACAGATAAGAAAACTTGAGGCCCAGCAAGGTTAGGAGACATCTTCCAGGTCCCACAGGGGAGCTGGAATTTGAACCCGGGTCCATCTGACTCCAAGGTTCAGCTTCTTACTGTAGAGTGGGTCTCCTTCCCAGCCTTTGAGTATATGCACCAGGTGCAGAGAAGAATATGAATATGAGATCGCTTCCCTACCCTGGGAAGTGCCATGTTAGAAATACAGTATATGCTCTACAATACATGAGCCCAGGAAGGTCTGGTCAGTTCGAATAGGATCCTGAAGGTGGGCAGGGCCTCACTGAGGAAACCTCGTTTTTGACTGGGAAGGCTGAATAGCAATCTGCTAGGTGCAGATGGGCCACAAGCATTCCAGGCACAGAGTTCAGCACGAACTCTCCGGTGGGCCGTGTGCTGGGAAAGTGGCGCCCAGTTTGGTCTGGTGTCCGGTGAGATCACTTGGTGGGAGTGGGGGGTGGGTAGGAGGAGAGAGAGAGAGAGAGAGAGAGAGAGAGCACAGAGAGGACGGCGGGACAGATGGTTAAGGACCTTGAAGGCCTGGCTAAGCAGTTTGAGCTGGGCACTAGCCTAAGAGAAGAGGCACAGGGCTGGGAGGAGGAACCCCACTGCTGCTGCTACGTCCTCCAACAGGACGGGCCCACTTCCCCACTCAGTACCACACAGCTGCTTCCCCGGGCTGCTGGCCTTTCTCCTGTTCCCTGGGCCTCACGGTGGCCAGGGGGAGGAACAAGCTGGCTGCTTGGCCACTGAGCCACCTCCTCCTTGCTGTCTTCCAGGAGCTACAGACCCACCTGTCCTCCCTCATTCCCCAAATCAGGCCACTACTAACTCACTCTGACCCTGGACAGGTCACTTCTCTCTGGCCCATAGTCTCCCCAAAAGCCAAAGAAGGAACTGACCCAGAGGTCTCCGGAGACCCTTACACCTCTGGATCCCAGAGTTCTTAGAGAAAATGGGTCGAAAATTCTGCCTCTTGGGAGTTTCCCAGTGGGCGGGGAAGGGGGCAGGGAGTTTAGGGACTTCCCGTGACAACCGTCTCCAGCAGACGTGTCAAGGCAGGAGGTTTGTCCTCCAACCTCTCTGCCTCCCTGACCTACCCCATCTGGGCCCCATCTTATTCCTTGTCACCTAATCTCCCCTGAGGTGTCACTTAGCCGCTGTCATCCCACCCCAAAGCTGGATAAGCTCAAATGAGGGACTTTCAGACATCCTGACACACCAAAGAGGGTATATATTTAGGCAGGGGCCTGGCAGCCTCAAGTCCCCCTCCCCAGTCCCACCCAGGCCCACGCAGCCCTGAGTGGCCTCTTTTTTAAAATGTCCTATTTCCTGTCTTTGGGGTGAGGGGTCAAGGGCCTATAGTGGGGAGTCTGAAGAAACAGGGTCCGGTCTTAGCTTGATAGCCTACTTGCTGTGTGACGCTGGGTGAGTTCCTTGTCCTCTCTGAGCCTCCGTTTTCCCATGCATATAATCATGGGGGTTGGATCAATGAATGGTCCTTAGCCCCAAGCGAGTGTGAGAACCCCCCAGGCCCCAAGCCCATCTCTGCTGCTCTTGGTCTGAGGGAGGGCCCGGCTGTCCTGTGCTTTGTGCACTGCTTCGCTAGGAGAAGGGCCAAATCCAGCTCGGACACTTGGGAACTCTGCTTCTCCGTTTGACCTAGCTTTGACCCCTCGCACCCTGATGACCAGGACCACAGAGAAGGTGGTGTCAGTCCCGCCACACTCCGGGTGTCCAGGCTAGAATGCCGTCTTTTGCCTCACTTTCCCTCTCAGTACGGCTGGTCCCCCAGCCAGTCTGTCCTCAGGAGTAGCCTGGCCAAGATAAGGAGCTAAAAATAACCCTGCCCGGGCACTGGGAGTGGAGGGCAAAACCCTGTATACTCCGGAGCACCTGGGGGGCTCAGTCAGTCGAGTATCCGACTTCAGCTCAGGTCAAGATCTCGCGGTTGGTGAGTTCGAGCCCCGGATCAGGCTTGCTGCTGTCAGCCTATCAGCGCAGAGCCTACTTCGGATCCTCCCTCCCCCTCTCTCTGCCCCTCCCCCATTCGCGCTCTCTCAAAACTACACAAACACTAAAACAAAACAAAAGCAAGAAACCCTGTGTGCCAGGCCAAGGAGGATAAGCCTGCAGAGTCGGGCCTGGGCTTAGGCTCCACCCCGGCCCTGCTTAACTGTACAGCCCCGGGCCGACCAGCTCTCCCGTCTCCACACCCCTGGACATTTGTCGTAATGCAGGCATAGCACCTACCTCTCTGGATATTGGGAGGAGCAAGAAATAACAGCGAATTTAGGCTCCACCTTGCCTCCTGGCCCCAGATGTCCTGCCTGGCAGAGGAGAGTAGACAGCCTTGTAGGAAACTGGGAAGCAGCAACTCTGCTGAGGGAGGGGTCACTGGGGGGCCCTCTTGGGCCTACTTGGGGATTTTCTGCAAGTCTTCCACTCAGAGTGGGCAGCAGTAATGTCAGTGAAATCATGGAACAGATTTTGTAAGAAAACTAATAAGGAACAGAGGGGATGGAAATTATGAGCCCTTGGAAACCAAGGGGAAAGGGGTACGGGGTTGGTACTCAGAGGTGCCAAACCCACCCAATTAAGTTGGGGGGGGGCTCTTTCAGAATGAGGGGAGTTGGGAGTGGGGGCTGTGGAGAGTGAGGTGCTTGTAAGTCACAATGAAATGGCATTGCCAATGAAGACAGGGCCAGCCAGTGAGGGAGAGGGATGTGGCACAGAGATGAGAAGGGCCTCCCAAATCGCTGGATCCTGGCCTCAGCCTCTTTGAGCCTCGGTGTCCTCATCTGTAAAACGGGCGTGCAGATTAAAGGGAACACGCCTGGTGTCACTGGGCTCCATGATCAGCAGCTGGTATTGATCTTCTTTGTGGGTGGGAGAGCTTGTGATGCTAACCCAATATGAAGCTTTGCAAGTAAGGGTTCGATGAGTGTTGGTACAATGGCCAGATTGTTGGATGCTGGATTGGTGGATGGACAGGCTGATGGACAGACAAAGAGAGGAAGGAATGACTGCAGATCGGACTTACTGGGCAGGCGTAGGAGCTTAAATCTGCATTGTATGTTTCTTTTATTTCCCCCACAACCCCCTAGCCAGCTGCTGACATCTCTACCCTTTTAAGTGATCATGTGTAATTAATTATAATTAGGCATATTATGTATTTATGTCTTGGTTCAATATTATAATCCATTGTATTTCTTTAATTAAAGCCCCCACCCACCTAGTACCTTTCTGTTCATAAAGCATGTCCACACCCACGAACTCACCTTACCCTCACAACAACCTATCGGGCAGGTCCTCTTCTCCACCTTTTTCCAGGAGAGAAATCCAGGCTCAGAGAGGTTCAGTAACTTGTCACAGGTCACCCAGCCCATAAGTGGCAGGGCCAGAATTCAAACTCTGGGTCTTTTGTCTTCATGGACACTGTCTACTGGAGGGGATCATTCTGGATGGGACATTCCAGGCAGTGTGGATCTGACATGAAGGAGTAAAGGAGGGAGAGGGAGCCACTGGGGGCAGGGTCAGGAAAAAAGGGGTGAAGTTAGGTAACACAGGTCAGAGGCTGAGGGGATGGGGGCAGCTCAAGGCCTGTTCCAGGGTGTGATCTGTCTCTGTGAGGGCAAGAGGGGCCTGTGCCACAGGAGGTCGACCTGAGGCTGCCGTTTGAGGGCGTGTTGGTGGAGGGAGGGGAAAGAGTGGTGGTGGGCCAGCAGCAGACCCTACAGGCCGCAGGAGATGGGCGGGCATGCTGGACAAAGCACATGGGTGCCAACATCATTGTCCACTGTCCACGTGACCCCATCAAGTGCCTTCACCCCTCTGAAACGTGGCTTCTTTCTCTGCGAGATGGAAGGTACGGCAGAAGTCAGGGAGCTTAGCATCCAAGAGCCCTTTGCACAGAAGCGCTCAGGGCACCCTGGCTGTATCCCCATCAGTTACCAGTATAAATTCCACTGCCATCACCTCCAGCCTCCACCGTAAGATATGCCCCCCGGACACTCCCCAGACCACACCCCTAGATCTGGGGTTCAGAACCCATAGTCACCCTGTTTATTCATTTGCTCTTATAATAGTGACTGAAGACCTGTTGAGTGCCGACCTCGAGCGTGGCCCGGCGAACATAGCAGGGCACCAATGTCAGTTACTCCGGCTCGTCTGGGGGACAAGTAAATGGACTGTTGCGGAGTGTGAGGAGTGCTCTGACGCAGGTAGACGTACAGAGGGCCGCTGGAGCAGGAGGAGGGGCCCCCGTGCACCTCTGCAGGGGGGACGCCGAAAGGGAAGGGGGAAATGGAGGGAAGCCAGCACCTACTTTGTACCATGCTGTGCCTGTTCTAGCCATCTCGCAGTCAGTGCCCTTTACGGTGCATCATGATAGCCTCCTCAGGCCCATTTTCCAGACGAGGACACGGAGGCTCAGAGAGGTGAAGGCACTTGCTCTGAGTCACACAGCCAACAAGCTGAGCGCAGCTGAGGCGTATCTACCTCCAGACCTACCAAGGTGGGGTGGGTGGGCCCAAGACAGGGCCCAAGGGCACTGTGAGGAAACAGGAACTCCGAAGCCCGGCAGATCAGAAGCTGTGTCCTCGCCAGGCCCGCCGCGGCCACTGGCCAGCTGCGGTTTACAAGGCACAGGGCTGGCCCGAGATGTGTTGCCTCGCAGATGCGCGACGTCGGCTCATCTGGGGTAAGTTTGCGTCTTTATGAGTGTTCTTCAAAAGCCCAGCTCGGTTCCATGCCCGTCACCATGGAGACGGCTCTGGGTGGCTGCAACCGGCCGCCCTCTGTGGCCGCACGTAAAGGCTGCCTGCCAGGTGCTGGGGTCGGCGCCATGCTGGGTGGGGCACCCACAGAGGCCTTCCTGAGACATGCTTGTTGAGGGCCAGAAGCGGGGGTTTGAATCCAGCTCCCACGAAAAACGAAAAGGTCGGGTCCCCTCTATTGGCAGTAGAACCCAGTGGGCTGGGGGAGAAGCCAGGGGGTGGGGGGCGCCTCTCTCGGGTTCCATGTGCCTCCTCTCCCTGGTGAAGCAGTGCTTTTTCCCCAGCCCACCGCCCTTGGACTCTGGACAGGCTAAAGCCGGGGAGGGGAGGGAACTGGGTTCGAATCCCAAAGATGGCCCGCACTTCTATACACCCTAAAACTCTCCCACAGCACCCCTGTTCCGTAAGTGGGGAAACCAAGGCCCAGAGAGAAGTGATTTGATTGAGGTCACCCGGCAGGGTGGACGCCACATGAAGCCTTGTCGCCCCTTCCTCTGAGTCCAGTGCTCGTTCCGGGCCACCATGAAGCTGCTCAGTCAGACCTAAGGTGTAGCCAGGCCCCACTGCAGGCCAAGGCCAGGGTGCAGCCAGCTCACATTTGGAGGAGGGCTTGATGGCTGGGAAGACGGCCGGAGTCCTGCCTTGGCCCTGGGCCCTTCTTGGCTCTCAATTTTGGTCCAAGTCTCAGGGGCTGTTCAAAGATTCCAAAGGCATTTGAACATTTTGGAAGCAATTTGTCAGTCCTGGAAGCTGTTTGGAGGCTCCAAAAACTATTTAAAGTTTCCAGAATCTGTTGTGTTTACAAAGGCTGTTGTTCATGGTTTGCAGTGCGGTTTGAGGTCCTGGGCGAAGGTCCCCGACACAGTGTGGGGGTCTGGGGCCGCAGGCATGCCGTGAGCCCTGGTGGGCACTGGGGGTGGAGCTCCTGGCAGCATGAGCCCCCGGCGTTCTCTCCCGGAACCCATCCCGTGAAACCACTGAGTCCACTGGAGCATCTGCTGTTCTGAGGAACAGAAGGAGTGTGGGTGTTGGCAGCAGGGAGCTGGAGTTTCATATCCAGCTTTGCCGCTCACAGGCTGTGTGACCTGGAGCCAATTACTTAACCTCTCTGGGCCCCCCTTTTTCCCATCTGTAAAATGGGGGTCAGACCGCTTGTTCCGCAGGCCCGGCTATGCCCCTCCCATCCCGCCTCAGGCATTTGTGGGATTAGTCGGAGCACAGCCCCCTCCAGGGCCGGTTGACACTTGCTCCTGGATGTGGATTTCCTGGTCCCTACCAGGGTGGGAGCCTGATGTGCAGTAACTGCACCACCAGCCCTCCTCAAACCAGGCCTTCCTGACCCTGAGGCCCAGCCCACCTGTGCCCGGCCACAGGGGAGGGGCCGTGGGCTGAGCCGAAGGCCCTGGTTGACCAGAATGCTCCTACCTGCCCATGTCCCCATGGAAGGTTCTCTCTGGTCACAGCCCCCTGTCCTGCTTCTTGGCCTCTCCATACCACACTGCCAGCCCTCGTGTTCCTCCTTCCTTTTTAAAACAAAATTTTTTTTATTGTTCATTTATTTTTGAGAGAGAGAGAGACAGAGACAGAGCACAGGTGGGGAGGGGCAGAGAGAGAGAGAGAGGAAGGCACAGAATCTGAAGCAGGCTCCAGGCTCCGAGCTGTCCATCCAGAGCCTGACGTGGGGCTCAAACCCACAAACCGCGAGATCATGACCTGAGCTGAAGTCGGAGGCTCAACCGTCTGAGCCCCCCCAGGCTCCCCCTTCCTTCTAATTGTTATCGTTGGCCCGATGATCCCATCCCCACCCACCTGTACCTGAAGTCTCAGATACGCTTTCACCTTCGTCCAGGACTTTGTTCATGCCATTCCCTCTGCCCCGAATGCCTGTTTCCACCCTGATACATGTGCACATACACACACATACCCCATAGCCCTCCTGGATCCCCTGGTTCCTTCCCCAGTAGCACCCATGGCCTCTGTCATGTCACTGACCACAATGGTGCAGTCCACTCTCTGAGTCTGTCACCTCCTTGGCTAAAATCTTTACTGCCGGTGACTCCCCACTACACCCATGTGGGGTAAGCCTGGGTGTGGCCCAAGGTCTGAGTAGGCCTCTTAGGTGCGGTGCGACCTTGGGCAAGCTAGTGGCTGAGCCCGGCTGAGCCTCAGTTTCCCCCTCTGTAAAGTGGGGATGGTAAGTCGTGCTCTGCTCAACTCCCAGGGTTGTTATGCCGGTCACTTGAGGTGACGGATAGGAACGGAATTTATAAACTCGCAAGTGATGCGGCTGGTGGGGGCTGAGTGATTTGCCTAAGGTCATCCTGGGGAGGTAGGTGCCAACGCAGAACCGCAGTCCGGGGCTCCTGTAAGGACGTCGATGGGAGCTTCTACCCACTGGAGTCCCGGGCCGTCCTCGGGGCCCCTCTGAGAAGCTTTACTTCTCTCCAACTCCCTGACCCACTTGCGGAGCTGCGAGTGGACAGGCTGGCTCCCAGCTGGGACGATCCGCTCGCAGCTGACTGATGCACGAACTGCATCGTGCCTTCCTGGGAGACGGGAAAATCGATACTGCGGAGGACGGGCCGCCTCGCTCGATGCCACAGCCAGCCCCCGAGGGGGAGAACGGGCCAAGAATAAATAGAGCCAGCCCTTCCCCTCCACAGGGTCAGTCCAGGCCAGACCAGAAGGGCGTGGATTCGACGTGCTACCTGTGGCATTCTCAGTGTTGTCACAGCAAGCAAGTGACTGTGCCACACGGTGTTTTCTCAGCTTGTTTGTGTTTAACGTGTGTTGACTCCTCGGACCTCACAACCACCCTCTGTGGCAGGTACTGATATCCCTATTTTAGAGACATCATGTGGCACAGAAAGATTTAGTGACTTACCCAGGGTCACACAGCACGCAAGTGTCCCAGTCAGGATCAGAACCCACGCCTGCTTGGCTCAAAGTCCGTGCTGTTGCAAGGGTATTCTGCCTCTTTAGTCATACAGAGCACTCTGTGGCCACACCCTCCAACCCCCCACCCCACCCCCACCCCAGGCCCCTGCTCACTCAGAATGCCCGCTTGGGGCCTCATCTCCAGCCCCCTCTGTACTCTGGGCACTGGGACTTAGGCTCCTGAGCTACATTTTCAGGGCTTGGAATGTGCTTTGGCCAGGTTCCCCTTGACAGGTTGAGGGACGCGCCTACCCCACCCATGCCCATACTCAGCCTCATGCTGCCAGAGCTCACAGCAGACGGGTTAAAGGCAGGCCTGGCCCCCAAGGTCACTCTGGACGTGAGAGGTCCTGTGGCCGACATGGATTCTCAGGCCTAACCCCTTGAACTGCAGTGACCTCAGCCTCACTGCCCATCTGCCCCAGGAGGGCATGCCTGTAGCCAAGGAGGGGCCAGCCTGAGGCTTGCCAGCTCCGTACCTCACAGGTGAAGCAGGAGAAAATGTAGCCCTAGGCTTCCTGGGGTTAGGCGGGGCGCAGGGACAGATAGATGGTCAGGGCACAAGATGTGGGGCTGCTGAGTGGAAAGGGCCTGGCCCTTCAGTCTTCTCCCTAAGTGGTAGGAAACGTTGTAGGCTTCTGGGTTAAACCCGGCTGGGCGCCTCCTGGCTGTGTGACCTTGGATAATACACTTAACCTCTCTGAGCCTCATGTCACCTCCCTTTCAGCTTTCCCCCAGACCACATGGCTCCTCCCCACTCAGAGTCAGTGTGCTCACCCCTTCTGTCCCTCAAGCCCAGTGCCCTTGGCCAGCCCCCCATTGCCTCCTCCCTCGGCCACACCCGAGTCCTCCTCCAGCTATGCAGTCGATACCAAATCCTGTCCATTTTCCCTACTGAATATTGGCGTAGCTCCCTCCCCTTCAGATCCCTCTACCTCCCTGCTGTGGTCCAGGCCTGGTTGTCTTTTCTCCTGGATTTGTGCCGCAGCAAGCAGCCTTCTGACTGTTCCCTGCCTCCCCCTACCTCCCCTCTGGCAGTTCCAGAACCATCTTCTTAAAATGGAAAGCTGGTTGTGTTATGTGTCTACCTAACGCATCCTGACTGCACACAGAATAAAGCTCAAACTCCTTCCCATCCTAGACGGAAGGCCTGTCACCGTCCTGGCCCCAGCCCCCTCGCTGACCTCTTCTCTTAGCGCCCCTCTGCCTCCAGCCACACCGTGCGGCTGGCTGTGCTTTGGTCTACCCCTGAGGCTTTGCGCGCACATGCTGTTCTCTTGGCCTAGAATTTTCTTCTTTTTCCTCCCTCCTCCTCCCCACTCGTTTAACACCCACTTATCCTCACCTCCTCCAGGAACCTTCCTTAACCACCACCCCCCAAGACTGGGATAGTAGGCCATCCCGAGCTCCCACACCCCCGTCATAGCCGCTGTCTCTCTGAATTGTCATCGTCTGTTGACATGTCTCTCTGCCCACTAGATAGGGCCCCCATCCCCAGGCTCAGAGGTGGCCCCAGTGACTGAGTGTGAATATCCTCCTCACCCCAAGCGTCCTGTCCCAGGGAAATCTCGCCTCCCAGTTCCTCCAGGGCTGTGCTGGGAGACCTGGGGCCAGTGCCTTCCCCTGACCACCACTGAGGAACTAAAAAGGTGAGGCTCAACTAGATGGCCGCTCGGGGCCCTGCCTCCTCTACAGTTCCACAGTGTGGTCTCCCATGATGCTCCTGGCTCCACTGCTCTGTGTGCCTTTTCATTTGGTCTCTGGCCACTGCCTCTCACAACTTCTGTTTCGGCCTCTCTGGTGACCCTTTCTCTCCCTCTCTGCCCCCAGACTTCCTGTGAGGACTGAGGCCTCCTTCATGCAACCCCAGGTCCGGGTCGAAGGGCAGACCTGGAAGCCTCCCCGATCCCCCTACGAGCCTCCCGTCGTGGGATCTGCCATCTGCACAGCCCCAGTAGGGCCATTAACTCACTAGGAGTCAAACGAAGCCATAAATAAGTAAAGGGGTGAGGTTCCCAAGGGGTCTCAAGCCCAGCTGGCTGCCCCGTCTCTGGCCAGATCTGGGGTCCGACTGCCCCAGGACGGACTCGGCCTGACAGATCTTCACGTGTCATCACTGTCCCCAGAGAGTGATGGGGAAGTCACCAGGCCTCTCCGGCCCCCATTAGTGTCAGTAATTGCCAATCAATTTCCTGGGATCCTGGTGGGGAAGAGGCCCCTGGGTGTCTCCAGTGGGGAAGCCACATCTAATGGCTTTTATTTGGATTGCTGCAAATTGATTGTTTTTTTTGTTGTTGTTTTTTTTTTTTTTTAATGGAGCTTTGGTTTTTCTCCCTGCATCCTAACCACCCCCTCAGGGCTAGTTAGGCCAAAAGATGAGTAATGGCATGACTTTACTCTCCAGAAGAGCCAGGCGCAGGGCTGATCATACCCACACTGCTGGTGTCTCGTCCATCCAGCGCTTCCTAAAGCCTCAGCCGCAGGTCCCACTTCTCCGGGAGTGATCCCCACCATAGGCCTGCTGGGTTGCCAGCTGGGACCTCACCACAATGCTACTGTGACCTGCATCAGCATCCCCAGGAAAAGATGAGGCTCGCCTAAGATCCCACAGCTACTAATGGTAAAGTTGAGGTTTGAACCCAGCGCTTTCTGGACTCAAAGCCTTCATCTTGCCATTCTTACCTGTACCTTTCCATCGTGTCACGTATACAGAGATGAGGGTTCCCGTGAAAGCCAGAGATACAGGAGTTACGGCTCTCGTGGGATTCCTGCGGAAGAGACTGGCTGATGAGGATAATACTGGCAACGACACAAGCAGCTGTTATGTACTGAGCCCCTATTTATGAAACAGAGACTAGGCATCTGTATTTCATTTCCTCCTGAGAAGTATGCATCGCTATAACCATTTCAGACTGGGAAACTGAGACTCAGAGGTTAAGTGACTCGCGTCAGATCACTCAGATTGTTGGTGTTAGAACTAGGATTCAAACTAGGTTTGTTGGAATCTACAACATGTGCTTTTGACCAGCTGTTTCAGTTTGGATTGTGAATGACAGAAAGCGAAATAACAGTGACTTAAACAAGATAGGTGTTTATTCCTCTCTCTACTAAATGAAGTCCCCGGTAAGTAGCTCAAAGCTGGAATGGCTGTTCTACCATCATGAGGGTCCCGCGCTCCCTCTGTCTTGGTCTCATGATCTGAGTTGGCTGCTAGAGCTCCAGCCATCACATCCACATCCCAGGCAGCAAGAAAGAGGAGAGGGTAATGACAGACATGCGTATTTCTTTTAAGGACATTTCCTAGAAATTGCACCTACCATTTTTGTTTCGTCTCATTGGCTAGCACTAGATCACACTCAGGTGCAAGACGGGCAGGAAATGTAAACTCGATTCCAGGAGACCATGTGCCCAGACGACAATCAGGGTTTGAGATTAAGGAATGAGAGGAGATCAGATTTGGGACAATTATTAGTGACGTCCATTAGCATCACTCTAACTGCCCCTCTAGATATATAAACAGAATTTTATAGCACAGTCTGGAAAGCCACCAAACCTAACTTCCTGGTAGCCCCAAAAAGGAGTCTAAGCTCAGAGAGGGGGTGTGACTTGCCCAGGATTGAGCAGAAAATTGTGGCAGAACCAAATTCAGAAGCCTGTCCTAGTAACAAAACCCATGCTCTTGGCACAACACCCTCTATCTGTCAACATTCCGGGACCTTTCTTCTGGTTCTTGGACTGTTCTTCTCATTTTCCCATTTTCCCCTCTCCCTTTGGGAGGCCTTTGGTCAGTGGCACTCTGGGACCTCTTTTAACCCCTGAATTGAGTAACAAAGAACTTTATTCTGTTCCCAACATCTGTACCAAAGATGACTGACCTTGGCCCTTGGTATTGCGTTCTGAGGATCTTGAATATCTTTCCTGCTCTGATAGTCAGTTTATGAGATAGTCAGAAGCTAACGGCAGCTTTTGCTTAGCAAATGTAAATCTAGTGAGAGTAGAACTGTATATTCCTCAGCATGCGTGTGTGTGTGTGTGGGGGGGTGCTTGTGGAAGGGGCAGCAGATGAGGGATGAGGGGTAATGGATGAGGTCCTCAGATGATGCTGGGAGGAAAGAATAATCTTTGTTAGGCATTTACTGGACACATACAGTGCTGCAATAAATGCAAATGGGTTATATCTCCTAATAATAGACAATGACTCTTCCATAGGGCTAAAAATAGAATAAATCCAGCTACGTGTTCTTTTTGAAAGACATCTAAAGCAAAATGATGAAGGATCAAAAGTGAAAGGATGGAAAAAAGGCCTCCCAAGCAAAAACAAATGCCAAAAACAAATTAAAAATCAAGACAGGAAAAGAAAGCAGGAGTAGCAATATCATTATCAGCCCTCTTTCACAGTGAAGGCTCAGAACAGTAAGGTGACTCACTTGGAGTCAGGTCTCCCCTACATGGCAGAGGTGTGATGTGAACCTGGGTCTTTCTGTCTCCTAAATTCCTACTTCCTTGGGAACATCTAGTTGCCTCCAATAAAGCCGACCAGTGTCGTGACCTTGACCTGATGGGATACTGATCTGGAAGTGCCTGCCATTACAGAAAAAGGCTGGAGCAGGCAAGAATGAAGGGAAGGCTGAGTTGGCCCAGAGGGACCAGCCCTGGGCAGAATATGCAGTGGCCTCGGGGCCAGAGCCTGGACTGACTCCCGGAGTGCCCGCCATGCCCTGCTCTGGCCCGCTGTCAGCTGGTTCCAGCACAATTCCAGGCCCAGGGCCACAGAGACTCCCACCCCTGCTTCCCAATTCCTACCTTCAGATGGAGGTAGGGATGAGGGTGATACAGCCCCCAGGGCCTCATGGCTAAGGTTCATGCCTGGAACAGAGCTCCCTCTGCCTGGCAGAGGACAGCAGGCCCGGGGGCCTCCGAGAGACAGTCTGGGAACAGTCAAGGCTCATCCCCCAGATGAAAGCCCCTGAGCCCCGTACATAGTCCAGCCAGTCCCAGAGCAAGGCTGAAAGTGGGGCCAGAGGCAGGTCCTCACTGTTTCCTGGGAAGAACTGGGCAGGGGACCTGGGTTGCACAAGGCAGGGTGCGGTCACACCCCAGCTGGCACCCCCACCAGTCCTGGACAGCACTCTCCACTGCCTCTCTCCTTCAGGCTTGGCACGTGCACGGAACATGCGAACGGAGTTGGGCTAGCCTCCACTCAGCTAACCCTGCCCGTCTGTCCCAGCTCAACGTGGGTATCACCTCCTCCAGGAAGCCCTCAACGACCGCTCCTCACTCCTGTATTATAGTAGATCCTTAAACAACATGGGTTTGAACCATGCAGCTTTTTGCAGATTTTTTTCTGATAAATACAGTACAGTATTTACACTTTCTCCTCCTTATGATTTTCCTAAAAACATTTTCTTTAGCTTACTTCATCGGAAGAATACGTCTATGACACATATAACATACAAGATACGTGTTATTCGACTGTTTATGTTATCAGTAAGTCTTCCGGTCAACAGTAGGCTGTTAGTAGTTTCTGGGGAGTCAAAAGTTGTACGTGGATTTTTCTATTGTGCGGAGGATTGGCGCCCCTAACCCCAACCAGCACCGTGGATCTTGACCTGAGGAGTGTGGATGGGCTTTCAGGAGGTTTGTGGACTCACTAGAATTGTCCACAGAATGTTTTCTGTGTGCGCTTAGGTGCATTTTGGGGAGCAGAAGTAACAGCTCTCACCGTGTTCTCTGGGGAATCACTGCTCTAGACTGTGTGCTCTTATAGTTAGGAACCGTGTCTGTCACTGTATCCTCAAGTGGTATGTAATAGGCAGACAATACAGTAATTGCTAGGGGGGATGAATAATTTGATGGATGGCCTCTTTCTGCCTTGGTTTTCTCATCTGTGAAGTGGAGATAAGGGTAGGGATCCCACTGCTTCAGCTTTTCCTCATTTCTATATTCCTTCTCTGGTCCTACTGTGTAGCATAGTACCTGGCACACAGTAGGTGTTCAGTGGACATGTATGAGAGGAATGGTTGGTGGGTGATTTGGTAGGCAGGTAGAGGCATCAGTATTTAGACGAATGAATTGCGGTGAGTGAGTGAATGGGGTGGTGGCTGCTCTACGTGAACATTCAGCAGATGTCCTGGTACGTTTGGTGGCTAGATGGCTGTATCAGTGCTTGGAAGGTTGGCTGGTTGATGGGTTAACAGAGTGAGTGGATGGATCAATGTCTAGATGAATGGATCAGTGGAGAGAAGGCTAGATATTTGGGGGTGGGTAGGATAAGTGGGTGGGTTTTCGATGAGGGGATCAGTGCATGGGCGAAAAGGATGAATATGTGACTCAGTGGCTCACAGATGCATTTGTGCATGGATAGGTAGAAGGATGGATGGATGGAAGGAAGGGAGGGAGGGAGGGTGGATGGATGGTGGACAAATGGACAGATGAGTGGATTCACACATGGATGGATGGAAATTGTAACCAAATGTTGATGTGTGCAACTAGGAGATTATGGGAGAACTGATGGATAGTTGGATGGACAGACTGACGATTGGAAAAACTAAAGGACAGATGGATGGAAATTGTACACAGAATACGTGTGTGCATTTGTGTGTCTGGGAGGTAATGTTTGGTGGAGGGCCTAAAGGGTGGGTCGGTGTGTGGAAGGAAGGAAGGGAGGTGAGGAGGGAGGGAGGAAGGGGGAATGGCCTCCATATAACTGAGACCAGAGAGTGATGAGGCAGGGACACGGGGTTCCCTGTGCTCCAGGCTGGCTTGCGAAACACATAAGCCACCTTTCTTCCAGAGCCTCCATGTTGGGCCCCAGCTGAGCTCTTCCTTCCCGTGGGTTCAGGGTCTCCGGCAGCACCAATACCCAAGCTGATGGAGGACGGAGACAAAGGGAGTGGGCAGACACCAGGGCCAGAGGGAGGGAGGGAGGGAACATGGGTTGGGGCTTGAGCCGCCAATGGGCAGCTGCCCATTTACTCAGCTCCCGAATGAAGCCCCGGAGAAGGGCTGTTCATATTTCTCTCTTGAACGGGGAGCTGACATTAATGAACAGCTAATTAACATCTTGGAGTGCGATAGTTCCAGTGTCAGTGTCCCTAATTAGTCTCGCGCTAATCTGCTTTAATTAACTGTCCCTGTCGTGGTTTTAATTTAATTTTCAGCTCCTGCCCAGAATGGCAGCCCAGTGAGCATTCTGTCCCAGGGCTCCTCTGGCCAGGGCAGGGTGGGCTAGCCGAAGCCAGGTTCCCGGGGGCATTGCTAGGCAGCCCAGGGTTGGGCTAAGCTGGGAAGAGAGAGAGCCTGGCCCTGGGGGCAGAGAACCTGAGGACTGGACACTTTCCTCCCCATGTCAAGGGAGTGTTCTCAGGTCACCAGTGGCTCCCAGAGCATGCATAAGTCAGGAGCACAGCCTGTGACCATGCCCCAGTCTCAAGCAGGCTCCGTAAACTGACCACACTTTCCGGACATGGGCTCTGCGTTCAGAAAGACCTGGATTCTTATCTTAGTTCTGGTACTTTTTAGCTGTGTGGCCTTGGGAAAAGCACCTGACCTCTCTGAGCCTCTGTGAAATTGAGCTGATCACCTAGCTGCCGCACCCTGTTCCCCACAAGGTTGCAGTTTTTCGGGGGTGAGCTGCATGCCTAACACCCTCGTGGTCCAGGCAGAGCCACCCATTAGCAGAAATGGAGGGGACTTAGAGCCCACATCGGGTGAGGAGAGCACCGGGGCAGGAGTCAGGCGGCCCAGGTCCCAGTCCCAGCTCTGCTACTAATCCTTCAACCTCTGGGCTTCTGCCCTGCTCCCATCCATAAGTTGGTAGAGGCAGGGGAGGGGAGAATAGGATGCTCTGAGCCCCCTCATGCTCTGACGAGGGTTGAAGAATGGCCGTGCAGCTGGCTCAGGGAACCCAAATCTGGAGCAGGAGATCTAGGTGGGAACTGGGTGCTAGGGCCAGCCTGGGGGTCGGGTGAGGCCTCTGAACTTTGCCTTGCAAAATAGGCACCACCAGGGAGGATGTGTCTGCCTTGGTTACGAGGTCCTGCTGCAGGTGGGAAACAAATCAACACGCCTGCCCCGTGATGGGAGCCAGAGAAGCATCTGCCAAGATAGTTAAACAAATGAGGATCGTCTGAGGGGAGGCTGGCAGGTGGCAGAGGATATGGAGAAGAGTGAGAAGCTGAGTCAGGACCCTTCATCCACCTTGTCCAAGGAGCTAAGAGTGCAAGGCAGGAAGTGGGGACTGAGGCTCAAGGAGTGAGGAGGCTCTCTCTGAGGCAGGTATGCCAGCTAAGGAGTTCAGCTGTAACCCTGAGGGTACTGGGGAGCCATGGCAGGGTTTTGAGCAGGAGTGTGGCATGATCAGGAGATTAGCTGCTGGCAGGGGGTGAGTGAAGGGGAGAGAATAAGGGGACAGGAGGCAGAGAGGGCTGCTATGGGACTGCTGTCTTGCACCAGGCAGTGCAGTCTTGCAGGGGGTCGAGCAGGCTCAAGACTTCCAGAAGCAGCTAGCTAATGTATGTGAAGTGTGTGCTCTTTAGAAAAGGCGGGCAGCACCTCCCTCTCCCTATGGCCTTGGGCTTAATGAATATGTTCTGAGTTTCTTTGTGGCAGAGGTTGGATCTCACGCTTTCTCACACTGGGTCTGCAGAGCCCAGGATGGGGTGCCCCACATGTATTTCCAGGGGTCTAGGAATTGTAAGAGAACTTAAAATTTGTGTTTAGATTTTAATGCTGTTCAAAAAAAATTTTTTTTTTTTTTCTGTTTTTGACCACTTGTAAAGCAGCGATAGAAGGCATCCTTGTTACCCAGCCTGGCATCTGAGGTCTGGAGAGATGGTCTCCAAGGTCCAAAAAAGAACATTCCCCTTTCCAAAGGGCCTGAGCCTTGTCCAGCTCTGAGAAATGCTGTCAGAAGCTCTTCCAACACCAAATCTATTTCTGGCTTAACTCTGCGTCCCCATGGCCCGACACAGGTCTGAACCTAGGGAGGGTCTGTGAATTGAGGTGAATTCTCTCTCTGGATGCCCCACAGGCCCCCTCCCCCTGCCTTTGACCTCCAGTTGATCTTTGTTTTCAGTCCAGTGGAGCTAAACCAGTTTTTCCTGAAATTCTCAGTAAATTAGTGTGGAATTCAGAGTTCCTGTGCCGACCCCCACCTACACACTACACACAAAACTCCCATGAAAGGAGAAAAAAGCCCTCACCTTTCTCTACTCCTGCCCCCCGCCCCATGGCAACCCTGCACATTTCTTCAGGTCCAATTCAGACCGTGCCACCTCCAGAGAGCCCTCCCTGGTTTCCCCAGACAAAGGTGTCAGTCAGATCTTAGAGCTCCTTGGAGCACGTGCTACTCCCTGGGCCGCCGGTCCTGTCCTGTGTTGTCTGCATTCGTGTCCAGGAATGGAATTGCTCACATCTCTGTGTCCCTGACTCCCGCCTGACCCCCACCCCTCCCCCACCCAGTACCTGGCTCACAGCAAGGGCCCTGCGGAGCAGGTGGAAGACTGATCCCTCACCCCCAGGCTGGCAGACGGACGTGCTCTGTGAACCGTATTCTTGGCAGAGAGGCAGGTGGCCACCAGCCTGGCTGATAGCGTGGCGGCCATGGGGGTGGCTCTGCTGTCCGTCAGGCCCGGGTTTCAACTGCAGCTCTCCCCACGGTGTGCTGGCAAGTTTGGGCTGCATCTCTTGAAGTCTCCGTTTTCTCATCTGGAAAATGGGTAATGATAACACTCACATCCTGGCATCTCTGTGAGGACTTCATGGAGGAAATCCACGTAAGGGCCCGGGACGTCGTAAGTGTTCATTAAAACCAGCCTGTGACGTGGTGGCATGAGGAAGCACTATAGCTCCAAGCCGGAGCCCCGGCACCCCCATATGTCGGGGCACGGTGGTTCCCATAGACCCAGTGTGGAGTTAGAAGAAGCCTAGTTCTCAGTTTAGGGGCTGGCCCTGGGTGAGATCTGCTTCCCTCGTTTTCCCTCTCTCACTCACCAGGAAACAGCTGGGCCAGGGCTCAGGCTACCGTGGGCATAAACCCACCAAAAGGTGACCATACCCTTGGCCCTGGCCTTGGCCTATGGGGCTGTAGCATGAGACCTCCATGCCAGGGACATGCACAGAGATACCCACAGAGATGGACCAGAGCTCCACACATAAGCACCCACCATCGTGTGTGCATGTGCACACACATACGCAGAATAAGGAGAAGGAGGCCACTTTTGACGACCGCCAGGCGAAGACAAACATTTCACAGCAGGAGCTGGGGGCAGACAACTCCATCCTGCCGTTTCCCCTGGCTCCCCAGGTGGGTTTCAGCCACACCTGCTCAGTTCTCTCTGGGTTGAGCCAACCCCCCAGGGGGTCATGGCTGTTGAGATCTCCTCTCGGCACCTGGAGAGGAAAGGCCACCAGGGTCTTAGCTCCACAGGGATTTGGGGGTCTGCATGGTAGCTTGGCTGTTTCTGACTTGGGGCTTCTAGGGGGTACACAAGCCTGTGTGTGGACCCTCGTGGGACGTGACAGCAGGGCCTGCACTGCTCCAGGACCCTCCCAAAGACAGGGACGGGGAAACAGCCCAGACACCCAGGCCTACTCCAGAACCCTCCAAGCCCTGCCCGCCCCACCTCAGGAGCCCCTGAGGACTCTTTCACATTTGCACTGATGAACTTCTAGTTGACCTGATCCTTGTTCTGGCAGGAAGAGGCCAGCGGGTCCAGACTCTGGAAGAAAGCAGGAGACCTTGCGGAGGGACCGTGAGTGCTGCTGGAAATGCAAACAGCCAGGGGCTGGCAGTTGGGGAGTGTAGGAGGTCAGGCAACCCAGGGTCACAAGCTCCCAGGATGTTTCTGTCACTGCCCACTACGGCTGCAGAATTGTGCGGTGTTAAAAGCACAGTCAAGCAAGAATTTTAGAATGTTACAGGCCTGGAAAGGTTATAATCATAGCATTATAGAATGTTACAATCATGTAATCACAGAAGCACCAAGAAGACTAATTAAGCATATAAAAGACTAAGAGGCAAGAGTTTTAGAACGTTACAGGCGTAAAAAGGTCATAATCCTAGAATGATAGAATTTTACAACTGTAGAATATTAAAAATTCAGCTTTACAAGCAGGAATTTTTAGAATGTTACAGTCATGGAACTGTGGCCTGTTACAGTAAACACACACACACACACACACACACACACACACACACACACAGAGATACACGTAGAACATTCACTTGTAGTCTTAGGAATTCTAGAATGCTATAGTAGTAGAAGGGCATGGTCGAGAATCGCAGAATATGTCGATCTTCAGGTGTTAAAGTGTCACACTCAAGAATTAGGGAATGTGAGAGCTGGGAGAACATCTTACGTGCATCGTGCCAGATCCCATGCAGAGCACATACACCCACTAACTCATTACCCCTGACGGCAGCCATGAAGCAGCAGCTCCAGGACAGGCAGGGCCGGGCTGGGAGGCAGGAGCCTGGCTGGGCCAGCCTCCCGGGCGCAGAGTCTTGGCAGGGACGGGGGGAAGCAGTTGCCTGGGCCCATGCTTGGCCCCTCGCAACCCCCAACGCATACCCAGAGCAGGGGAGCACAGGACGGTGCGGTCTAGGCCTGCTGGGTCCGATTCCTGTGTGTGGGCAGGGAGCCTGAAGCCTCATGGGGTCAGCTCTGCAGGCCCCACCCAGATTCCTGGCCAGGGTGTGAGGAGCCATGGGTGCGTGATTCCCAAAGGCCTTCTGCCACCTGCCCTGACCCTCACCTTCCTGTCTGGCCCACAGGTGATCAGATTGATCTTCACCCAACACCCTTCCTCCATCTTTCATACATTCAAATAACCTTTCTCAAATAACCTTCTAAGGGCCAGGCCCTATTCTGGGACACTGGGGAGATGGATGTGAGTCAAAATAGCCCCTTGCCCTAAGGAACAGAATGGTGGAGGCTGTTTAGAAAAACAGAGAAAGCGCTGCGGCGTCAGAGGCGGGAGAAATGGCCAGGGCATCGTGGAGGCCTTCCTGGGGGCGAGCCTGGGTCTTAGAAATAGGCGGAATTTGGATATATAGGGATGGTGGTGAGGGCATTCCAAGCAGAGGAAACAGAAGGAACAAAGGCCCAGAGACAGCTGTGTGTGGGATGTGTTCAAGAATCATCGGGGAGCTTTTGCTCAGGCAGTCTGAAAGGTGCCAGATGATGGAAATGCAGCAGGAGAAGTAGGTTGAGGCACTGGGTGGAGGCTCTGAGTGCTGGGCTAAGGGAGTTTGGGACTTGTAAATGGTAAATGGCTGTGCAGGTTCATGACAGTGCTTGAGTTTGGCTGGTGGGAAGGAGGACCAGAGCTTACAGTTTGCTTTTCCTTTCTTTAGAAATGAGAGACTACACATTCCTTCCCAGGACTGGTGGGCCAACCCTGGGCTGGGCTCCAAAAACGCAGAGAAAGGGCTTTAGCGGGAATTCTAGGGCTGTGCTGAGGGGTGCTGGCTATGTAGCTTTTGTCCACGGAGGCCAGCCGCAGACACCATACTCTGAGGGGGGGGGGGGGGGGGGAGGTGCTCAGCCATTGAGCAGGTCCCACTCGGGGACCGCACGATTTCTTCAAGTTCTTGGCAGTCTCTGCGGTTGTTTTCTCAGAGCAGGAGGCCATGCACACACAGAAAAGGGCCAGACAGCCCTGTGCTCGAGTCTCAGGCTGGCCTCACATGGCTGAGTTAGTTGAGCAAGTGACACTACCTTCCCAAGCCTCAGTTTCCCAGACTGTAGTGCAGGGCTGATGACCGAACCTCACCCACAGGGTTACCAGGAAGGAATGGATGCCTGGCCCCCAACAGGCTTGTGATTCATGTCTGTTCCCTTTATGCCAGCAGTCCTAGAATCGGCAAGAAACGTTTAATGGCCAATCATTTGGTTGCCCAGAGCAGGGGAGCTAGGTGAGTGAAGAGGGGTAGCGTGAGCCCAAAATCTGAACTCAGGATGACAAGACAGGCAAAAACCCCAGGGCTCCGCGGATGAGCTCAGCAGGCACTGACCATGCCTTTACAGGTCCACACTGACAGCGTCTCCATTCTGTCCAGCAGTCCCACGGGCCGGCAGAGGGGGGCACTGCAGGGCCAGTGAGGGGCATTAAGTGAGGCGATTTCTGTAAAGCACCTTCCAGAATGTCCTGCACATGGTAGGTGTTCAGGCCCTGGGAGGGATTATCGTCAGGGTAAGTGAGCACTAGTTACAAACACAAACTGAGATGGAGTGACTGCCCCCTGCTAACCCTACCCCTTCTAAATGGCAGCATTCTGCACGAAAACTCAGCTGCAGGCACTTTGCACGCTCTTTAGAGTAATGACATTTATCTATTCATTGACTAGTTAACTGAGTTCCTACTGTGTGCCAGGAAACCTACTGGGCCTTCTGCATGAATCATCTCATTTAAACCCAACAACCTCATGAACAAACCTGCTATTATTTCCACTTTACAGATGAAGAAACTGAGGTTCAGCAAGGGTTTTGCCTGAGGTCACAAAAAGCAAGGCAGGAATCCAAGGCTTTCCGAATCCAGAGCCTTAACCCTACACCACGCTGTGCTGGCACAGATACCAAGAATTGCTGACTGAGAGGTTTAAAGGGAATGTCCAAAATGATCGCTGAAATCAAATCCCCATGGTAGCTATTGATGGGAGGTGCTGATCTGGGCTCCCTCAGGAAGGTGTGGAATGTTGACACCATCCCCTGGGCTCTTCAGGGACTCAGGAGGAGCTGTCTATGTCTGGGCTGGAGACTGAGGGCTGACCATGATGGGTTCCGGAGGGGGGCTATCCACCCCCCCTAGCCAGAGGCAGCCAGGATTCCATTAACCTGATTCTCTGCCCCACATAAACCTGCAGAGGGAGCCCCAGGAGGGTGGGGAACTAGGGAGGGGAAGAATTGGGCTTCCCCAGGCCCTGAATGAGGCAGCCAATGGCATTAGTTTCCTCTCTTGCAGTCCGGGAGGACCTTCGAGGCCCCTGGCTCTTTGAACAGAGAGTGGGGAGAGGGTTGAAGTGCTAGAAATTAGGGATAAGAGAATCTAGGCTAGGGTATAGCAGCAGGGGCAGGGGAGAGGCCATCCAAGCACAGAGCCCTGAGTCCCCGTGCCTGTCCTGCCTCCTGTGTGGCCTTGGATAAGTCACATCACCTCTCTGATCTTTAGGTACTTCCTTAGTAGTAAGGGCAAACCAGTGTCACCTCTTTATGCTGGGCAGAAGCAGCTCCATGCCAGACACATAGTAGGTACTCAAGAAATGGTGGCTGTTACCATTGCCATGACTTTAAAATTGTGACCCCGGTATAGCTCTTCTCAGCTTGTCTGGCACATTCACATCCATTTTCTCATTGGAGTCACAATATTTCTTCAAAGCAGGCAAGGATCCTTACCAGACAGGTTAAGGGACTTGGTCAGAATCACATAGTTTGTAACTCTTGGGCTGGGATGCAACCCACTGATGTTCATAGAGTGGGCCACCCCCACCAGGCCACTCCTCTCAGGAGTGAGGTCAGGTGCCTCTTCCTTCAGGAAGCCTTCCTTGACCACACAGCCTGGTTAAGTACTCCTCTTCTCCTACAGCCTTCCAGGCTTCTTCTATTAGAGCATTTATCAGACATTGTTTTATCACAGTTGTTAGGTACTCCCACCTAAGACTCTGAGGGCCCAGCCCATGCTTTTTATAGAAGGGAAGGGGCCGCAATAAATATTTTGTTAATGACTGCAGCTGCTCCCACACCGAGGGGCATACAGGTCTACGTAGAGTCACATAGAAGTATTCAGTCCTGCATGTACACAGTTACATGCGTGTGGGTTGGTGAGGACACATGTGCACAGAGGAAAGATGAACTTTCTGGAATGTGGTAGATTGAGCTGATGTGGATGCCTCCCGTCTCCCCACATGCATACAAACACACAACAGTACCAGAGATGATATTGATGCAAGCTTGGAAAAAAAGGAAAATCCTTGGGTGACTTTCTTTTTTTAATTTAGGTTTGTTTGTTTTTTTAAATAATAGGTAGAAGAAAAATACAACCATAAAATGGAAGATAGGAGGAATAAGATTGGAATTAAAACACGCTAAGATTGTTTGGGAAGTAGACAGGAATATCAAGTGACTTTTGACCTTGTTGAGATAAATGTGCATGTTAAAAATGTAAGGGCAGGGGCGCCCGGGTGGCTCGGTCGGTTGAGCGTCCGACTTCGGCTCAGGTCATGATCTCACGGTCCGTGGGTTCAAGCCCCGCGTCGGGCTCTGTGCTGACAGCTCAGAGCCTGGAGCCTGTTTCAGATTCTGTGTCTCCCTCTCTCTGTGACCCTCCCCCGTTCATGCTCCGTCTCTCTCTGTCTCAAAAATAAATAAACGTTAAAAAAAAATTAAAAAAAAAAAAAAGGTAAGGGCAGCCATAAAAGACTAGAATATATAACTGCTGAACCAGTAGAGGAAATTAAAAGACCTAAAGGAAATTCAAGCAATTCCACAGAAAGCAAGAAAGGAAGAAAGGTTTTAAACTGATGATACATAGGGGTGCCTGGGTGGTTCAGTTGGTTAAGCGTCCAACTCTTGATTTCGGCTCAGATCATGATCTCACGGTTTGTGGGATTGAGCCCCTCCTTGGGCTCTGCACTGACAGCACGGAGCCTGCTTGGGATTCCACCCCCTCTAAAAATGAATAAATAAAATATATTTTTTAAAAGATTTAAACTGATTTAAAGATTAAAACTGATTTTAAAAAAATTTAAAAAGATTTTAAAAAGATTTAAATGATTTCATCATTTATGATGAATAAAACACATAAAATAGTATAAATAAAGTCAAGTACAATTGGCCCTTGAACAACACCAGGGTTAGGGGCACTGACCCTGCCTCCTGACACACAGTCAGAAATCTGCACATAACTTTTGACTCCCCTAAAACTTAACTGCTATTAACAGCCTACTGTTGACCAGAAACCTCATCTATAGCATAGTCAATTAACACATACTTTGTACGTTATACATAATATATACTGTATTCTTACAATAAAGTAAGCTGGAGAAAGGAAAATATTATTAAGGAAATCACAAGGAAGAGAAAATTCATTTAAAATACTGCACTGTAGGGGCGCCTGGGTGGCGCAGTCGGTTAAGCGTCCGACTTCAGCCAGGTCACGATCTCGCGGTCCGTGAGTTCGAGCCCCGCGTCAGGCTCTGGGCTGATGGCTCGGAGCCTGGAGCCTGTTTCCGATTCTGTGTCTCCCTCTCTCTCTGCCCCTCCCCCGTTCATGCTCTGTCTCTCTCTGTCCCAAAAATAAATAAAAAATGTTGAAAAAATAAAAAAATAAAAAAAATAAAATAAAATACTGCACTGTATTTAAAACAAATACACATATAAGTGGGCCCCACACATTCAAACCTGTGTTGTTCAAGGGTCAACTGAATATTTGTAATCACAATGAATAAAAATGGATTAAACTCAATTGTTTAAAACCAGAAATTCTTAGTTTAGTTGAAGAAAAATTCTATCTCTGTTTATAAGAGACACACCTAAAAGATAATGATGCACAAAGGGTATAAGTAAAGGGATATAAAACAACACATCAGAAATTTTTCTCTGTAATAAAACTGGTAGCAAGTAAATATTAGGGAATAAAAAGACTTTAAGAAGCATTATTGGGACACAGAGAGACATTACTAATGACAAAATGAATAATTCACTAGGAAAATATAATAATCCTGAATTTGCATGTACTCCCAACATAGTTTCAAAACAGTTTTTAATATATATTTTTTAATGTTTATTTTTTGTTTGAAAGAGAGCATGAACAGAGGAGCGTAGAGAGAGGGGGGGGAGAGAGAGAATCGCAAGCAGGCTCCACACTGTCAGCACAGAGCCTGATGTGGAGCTCAAACTCATGAACCGTGAGATCATGACCTGAGCTGAATCAAGAGTCGGAGGCTTAACCGATTGAGCCACCCAGGTGCCCCAGTATCAAAACGGTTTTTTAAAAACACACGAAATGTTGTATTTGCAAGAAGCAATTGTCGAGTTCACATTCTTAGGAAGATATCGTAGCATAGCTTTTTCAGAAATTAAGTAGACACAAATTATTAGGCTCAAAGGACCTAAATATAAGAACCTTGAATCCAACAAACACTGCACATTTATTCCTGACACACACACATAGGGCCATGCAGACCCATGGACCTCTCCCTGGATGTTTAGGCACACAGGGACAGAAAGCGACGAGTACACAGGCACAATTCCAGTTCACACCAACAAAGACACCCAAAAGTGGGAGGGAGGGATCTGGTGTATGGTCAGGTATTTAGCCAGCCAAACACTTACCTGGTCCATGACCTTGGACAGTTAAACACCCTAGCTGGGTCTGTTTCGTTATGTGAAAAATGTAGATTAGCCATCAGCAAATAGTAAAGATCCAGAGAGTTAATATATAACCGAACTCTGCCATTGTAGCATAAAAGCATCCATAGACAATACATAACCAAATGGGCATGACTGGGTTCCAACAAATTTTATTTTCAAAAACAGGTGGCAGGGTGAATTTGGCCAGCGGGCCGTAGTTTGTCCACCCTCGATGTAGACGAAACCATTTGCCTTGCCAGGATCAGGGATGACGTAAAGAATAGTAATAGAAACAAAGCAACTTCTATAGAATGAGCTCAATAGACAGCCTCTCAGAGGGACATCACATGAGGGTGTGTGCACATATATACATGTGTGTACAAAGGCATATGGCCGTGTGTGGATCTGTTTGCATATGGATATATAAAAAGTGAGGTGCACGTACGAACACATTTTGTGCACAATTAGACGTGTATGTGCACGAACATATGTTTTTACGTGTAGGCAAGACTTTTATAAAATGGGAAAATAAAGGGCGCGTGGGTGGCTCAGTCAGCTAAGTGTCCAACTTCGGCTCAGGTCATGATCTCATGGGTCAGGGGTTCGAGCCCCGCATCGGGCTCTGTGCTGACAGCTTGGAGTCTGGAGCCTGCTTCAGATTCTGTATCTCCCTCTCTCTCGCTGCCCCTCCCCTGCTCACACTCGGTCTCTCTCTCTCTCTCTCTCTCTCTCTCTCTCTCTCTCTCAAAAACGAATAAGCATTAAAAAAATAAAATGGGAAAATAACATAAATCTCATTGGGCAGTAAGGATAAAATGAGAGGCTGCCTGGCACGTAGTAGGCATTCAGAAGTTAGCTTTTATTGTGCATGGGAACAGGTTCTGGAGAAACGGGTACGTGATGCCGTGCCCGCTCACACACATTCACACATGTACCCATAACGCCGTTTTTGTGAGCTTGTTTCCAGAGGAAAACTGGGCTAATGAGGAGGTCGTCTTCGTAGCCAGCAGGTGCCCAGAACAGCCCTGACGGGGATGCAATTTAGCTTTCTCCTGAGATGTTGGGCAAATGAGGAGAAAGGCGTTTTAATCCCTTGTCACGTCTCCAGGGGCTGGAGGACATGTGCTGAGTTGGAATTTTTCAACTTCAGCCTTTTTTTTTTCCTTGACACATCCATCCCAGAAACATCTGTGAGATAAAACAGAGAAGGTCTTATGAATTCAGCTCATACTCGGCCTGTGCTCCCACCCCGAGCAAGCGAGACATGAATCACCGGCCCGGGGGCCCAGCAGCCCCGCAGAGAGCGGTCTCTCCAGCGGAGCCCTGGCCTTTCCTGAGTAGCTGCTTTTGATTTCCCCGAAGCCTTCTGATCGTCTACACTCACAGAGCGTGTGTTGTCCGAGGGGAGGCATGCTGAATGCTCGGCTCACATACCAGTGTGGGGGTCAGCCACTCGTTCCCAAGCTCGGCCAAGTCCTGCTCTGCACCGGGCACTCGAGGCACAAGGATGAACCAGACACGGAGTGAAGGCTGCCTTGCCCTGAGCCCTCTCTGCCTGGGCTCACATTTTGTCTCACCATGTCTGTATGTTTCAAGAAAATGAGGGGATTTCAGAGCTGGTGCCAGCTTGTAGATTACACTCAGGGCCCGGGAGGGGGTGTGATGAGCCCTCTTTCTGATTTCTTCTGTCCAGTGAACTACCCCATGGTGGGTACCTGTTATGCTCTAGGCCCTGTGCTGAACACTAAGAAGGATAAGACAGAGCCCTGCCTTTAAACGCCAACAGTCCCAGGAGGTGGGTAGTCCAGGGCACTGATAAGAAAGGCAGAAGGTTTTTCATGTTCTCAGAGATACAGACAAAATCCTAAAGGGGTGCAGGAGGTAGGAAGAGACACCTACTTTCCCTGGTCTGGTCGGCTGCTATGTGGGATGGGGACGATGTGATGTTTACAGAGCCATAAGTTTGTAGGAGCTGCACCACCTGGAGGGTCTGGGTCTCTGACAAGAAGGTGGCAATGGGAGAGAAAAAAGTATCTCTGGTCCTGAAGTATTTATCCCTAGGCCTATTTTACAGATGGGAAAGTAGAGGCCAAGTAACATAGCCAGAGTTGTAGAGTATTTAGAATAAGGTAAAACCAAGCTTGTAGGGAGCAGGAAGAGAGAGGAGAGTGTAGATGCCAGACCACGTCTAGCCATTTTCCTGTCTGCTCCTGGGTCATCACTGTCTTCCTGAGGACAATTCCAGATCAGTCCTTCCGTGTGGCTGCTCCCAGGCAGCTTTTCACCTTAGCCTTCCCCGCCTCCTTCCCAGAATCCTTAGCAACAGACAGGCAGTGTGAGAGGGGCAGGAATGCCCCCCGCCCTTGGACAGGCTGACTCCTGTTTACCCAGCTGGTGTGAGCCCAGGCCGGGGTCGCAGGGAAGACCCGGGAGGCCTGTCGTCCAGCTGGCGCCCCGCTGCTCAGGTCTTATGACCCCTCTCTCCCCTCCAAGGCCTCTCCCTCAAAGATGTGACCCAAGGTGGGGTTTGGCCTCATGGAGAGGAGAGCTTGGCTCCTGTTACATCGCCTTTATGTCTCTGCTCTTTCATTTTTACTGAAAACACAGAGGTGGCCTTGAGGGAAGAAGTGCTGTGGAACAGAGGAGCTGGTTAGGAAGGGGCAGGTGGATAGAGCATGAGATTTACAACAGAAGACCTGGGTTTGAGACCCAGCTCTGTGTGACCCTAGCAAATCACATGTCCTCTCTGAGCATCAGTGTCCCCATCTGTCGACTGAGGGTGAGGGTCAGCCCTCCCTCTTGCCAGAGTCCTTATGCAGCTCAAGTCTAATAATGATCGTGAAAATGCTTTGTAGAGTCAAAATGCAACACAGCTCGAGACTGGGACCCTTACTTGATGGGCGTCAGGGGAAGTATCTGTTCAGATAGGTACGTGCAGCCAACCAGGGGCAGGAACAACAGGCCTGGGAGTCAGAAGACCCAGGGACTAGAGTAGTCTCTAGTTGACTCTGGGCATGAACCTTCACTTCACTTCTCTGTTAGCCCCACCTGCCTCATATTTGTCTGCATGGAAAGGCTGTTCTCCCTAAAGTCTCACAATGACCAAGGAGGACTATTCATCCAACCAGCATTTACTGAGCACCTGCTATGTACCAATCCTGGGCTAGGCTGGCATGTGGCTCTTGTCCCCGAAGAAAAATAACTCTGGAAGAAGACGTGGGGCTCAGATCTAAAGTGTCAGATATAATTGAGTCTAGTCCCCTCATTTTGCAGACCGGAAAAAAACAAAAACAAACAAAGCCTTAAAGTAGAAAATGGCTTTCCCAGGATATCAGAACTGGGGAGTGCCATTGCCATTCCTACCTGATTCCAAGCCAGACATTGAGACTCAATCATTATACTCTTCCCACTATATCCAGGGCTACTTCAGGATCTTTCTCAACACAACACTCTAGAAAGCTACTGATCAACGGGATGAAGTTGGAGGTCAAGACCAAATCATTTGCATACCAACCCTAAATCCTCATCTTGCACTGGTCTGAGGCCATTTGACCAGAATCATCCATGTAGGGACTCAGACCTAGGTGTTCTCACCCACTCTGCCTCTCCATCTATTCCAGAAACCAACTTGTATTGAGTGCCCACCATGTACCCAGCTTTGCGCTGGACTCAAAGACGAGTAAGGTCTGCTTACAGGCTCATAGTCTAGTGTGGAAGAAAGCCGAAGGGAAAATAATTATGGGGGGATTGTTGAGATACACACATATTCCTGTGGGAACTCAGAGAAGAGAGCAACCTAATGGCCCAGGGACAGGGTTGGGGGGCTAGGTGGTGATTGAGGAATACTTCCCAAAGTGGGGACGTGGTAGGCAGCACTCAGCCAGCAAACACATGACAAATATGAGGTCCAGTATAGAGTCCAGATACATTTGGCTTCCTAGGGGATCAGTGACATCTGTGGCCTAAGAGATCATAAGAAAGTGTTGCAGGAGGAGCCACTGACCCGATGAACAGGAGTTTGCAATGTTGACAAGGGGCAAAGATGGAGCTTAGGAGGAGTGGCTTAGGGGGGAGAAGGGGAAGCTTCTAGGTTGCTTTCTTAGTTAGGCTGAAAGCCAACAACATATACTGTCAAGCCCCTATTGAACTCACCTGTGCACTCCTTAACTTGTGGCCCTGATCAGACTGCCTGTTATTTAATGGAGGTAGGTCTTTCCTGGCTAGACTGGAGCCTTAATAGGACAAAGACTGGGTCTCATTTCTTACTAGCTGAGACTTGAACCTAGCCCTGGCATAGTGCGTGCCTGGCTCATAATGAGTACTCAATAAATCTTGGATGGATGGATGGATGGATGGATGGATGGATGGATGAGTGGGTGGGTGGATGGATGGACGGATGGATGAGTGGGCAGGTGGGCGGATGGATGGATGGATGGATGGATGGATGGATGGATGGATGAGTGGGCAGGTGGGCGGATGGATGGATGGATGGATGGATGGATGGATGGATGAGTGGGAAGGTGGGTGGATGGATGAATGGATGGATGGATGAGTGGATGGATGGGAGAGTGAGTGGATGGATGGGTGGATGGATGAGTGGATGGGTGGGTGGATGGATGGGTAAGTGGGTGGCTGGGTGGATGGATGGATGGATGGATGGATGGATGGATGGATGGATGGATGGATGAGTGGGTGGATGGATGAATGAGTGGGTGGGTGTGTGGGTGGGTAGATGGTTGGATGGATGAGTGTGTGGGCGGATGGATGGATGAGTGGGTGGATGGATGGGTTGATGGATAAATGGATGGATGACCATGGAACCTCTCTAAGCCTGTTTTCTCCTCTGCAAAATAGGGGAAACAGTGCCAACCTCACAGGGATATTGTTAGGACTCAATAAGACGATGCAGCTAAAACCCTTAGAATAGTGCTTGGTGTTCAAAAAAAATATTTATTGAAGGGATAATGATTAGCTTTTAAAGGTAATCTCAGCAGATAGATCCTGACTGATGAATTTTGCATGTGCTCTCTGCCAGGATGCTTTAAGAAAAAAAAGGAGGGTGCCTGAAGTTATTATTTGTAACAGTTGTTAGAAATAAAATTCGGTGATTCCCATCGGGACAGTAAGACCTTGGCCGGGAAATCGTACAAGTCCCTGAGAACGTGGAAGAACAGACCTAAGCACGTACTCTGTGCAGACACACTGTTCTAAGTGCTCTACTCATAGTAACTCATTTAACCCCCGCAATGACCTTACGTGGTAGGCCTTGTTATTATCTCCATTTCTCATATGGGTAAACTGAGACACAGAGAGTAAGTTGGCCAAAGTCACACGGCCAGGACATGGTCTGACTCCTCAGGCCACTTTCTTAACCACTTGTTGAGAAGCTCTCAGTCCAGTGGAAGAAACAGTATACACTAGTTAGCAGTACCTAAGAACAGGCATTGTGTCTGACCTCTTTCTGTCTCAGTGGCAGGTTCTCAATCACTGTCTATGGAGTGAATGAATGAACAAAACAATGAACGAATCTGCACTCAACCCACCCTTAGAGCATTGTGACAGGCTCTCATAGTGCTATTGATCAGTAGACAAAGGGCAGTGGCTAGTGCCTAAATCATCTGAGATGGCTATGTCATATCTAAGTGAAGGCCATGGTCCGTTTTAAAGCTTGCTTAGGACACGTACTCTGCTGCCCATTCCTGTCTGTTGCTGCCCATGTGTGGCCTTGTCGGTTATTCCTCTGATCCCAGCCAGAGCCTGCTGCCATCATGTCAGTCTTTAGAGAGCAGCGGGGAGCCTGGCTGGAAGACGGCCTTGTGCCAAGGAGACCAGGCTCAAATCAAAGCCAGAGGTGGACATCCTGGCCCGCTTTCTGCCCCCGCCATCCGTGTGACCTTAGGCAGTCACTTCTGTCTCTGAGCCCCACTGTCCTCCTCAGCCCCAGGGGGAATAGAAATAATGTCCCTCTCGCAGGTCCTTGTGAGGCACACCTGTGGCCACGCTCAGGAACCATGGAGACAGGAGGTGGGGTTGTTCTGGAAAGTTGTGATTTATCGTCTGGTTTCAGGAGCGAGTGGGTCAGTCTTGAAGGTGGGAGCAGTAGGGAACCATAGGAAATATGAATGGCCGTCCCCGGGGCCCTGTCGGCCCCAAGGTCACCCCTCCGGTACCTGTCACGATGCCTGAAATGTCCACCATTTGACTAACTCCTGGGATGGAGGTCTGGCGTCTCCGGGAGGGATCCTGTTTGAATACACACAGTGTAGCATTCTGATTCCCTGGCGAAGACGCATCCTCTCTCGGCCTGGGCCGAGTTGAGCGGGAATGAGACACAGCTGGGGGCAGAGGGCACACACCGGGGTGTGGCGAGATCTGAGACCTTGAGCAGGGGTCCTCTGGGGCCTTGGGGCAGCCTGGGGAGTCACATGCCTGGGGCTGGGTGAGAGGCGACAGGAGGACCCTTAAAATGGGGCAAGGAACTGCCGGGAGCTGTTTTGCTTCCCTTTCAACTTTCTGCCAAGGAGCAGCGCGGCCCAGAGAGGAGGTTCTGCCAGCCCCCCGGGCACCTGTCCCAGAAGCCTAATTACTGGCTCTCGGTGGGCAGTCAGCTCGCTGATTGAGAGTCCTTGGGGACAAGGCACTGCTGAAATGGTGGAGGAAACACCATATTCCTTCACAGAAGCGGAGCCTGGTGTCTCCCCTCTCGCCCCTCTCATTCGCATGGGGTGTTCCCGGAGGCAGAAGAGGTTGCTCGTGGGTCCTCATGACACCTGACCACGCCTCCACCCACACTGTCATCACCCTGTCCATCCCGTGTCACCTCTGCCTGGACCACAGCACAGACTCCCCGCCCTCTGCACGGCCCCCTCTCCACCCAGCAGGCAGGGACCTGTTCACACAACAGGTCCCTTTAGAGCCCAGCGCAATGGCTTTCCGTTGACTCAGAGTCTGGCTTCATCTCCTGTGGGTCAGCTCCCTCCTCCCACCATGCCCTTCGCTCCCCTTTCCAGCCACACAGGCGTCCTTGAGGCTCTTGACACAAGGGCCTTTTTAGTCCCTCCCGAGGAAGGGCCTTTGCACGTGCTGTCTGCCTGGAATCCTCTTCCCCATGGACTCCCACTACCAAATCTTCTCTGCCTTTGGGTCTCACCTCATGTGTCACCTTCTCAGACAAGCCCTCCCTTACCACCTCGGCTAGAGCAGTCCCTGCTCAGCACCCTCTAGCACGTCACCCTGTATTTATTTGCTATCTGTTTATTGTCCATCTTCCTCACTTGATTAGATGCTCTGCGAGTAGGGAACTAGCTTGCCTTGTTTGCTGTCGTGTCCCCAGCGGCCAGAACAGTGCCTGGCACATAGTAGGGCTTCAGGTCTGTTGAATGATCCCTAGAGGAGACACACTAACAGCCACCTGACAAGTCCTGCCGGGCCTATGGCGTCATCCAGCTGCAACTTCATTTTGTCCTCACAGTATAAAACCCTGCAAGGGTGTGTCCCCATTTTACAGCTGAGGAAACTGAGAGCCCAGGGGTTTAAGCAACTGTCCCAAGGTCATGCAGAAAGCAACAAGCAGAGGCCCAGATCTGCCTAAGTCTCTGCTTTTACCACTGTGTTATTAAAACAGGTGTGGGGCACCTGGGAGGCTTAGTCAGGTAAGTGGCTGTTGATTTCAGCTCAGGTCGTGATTTCATGGTTTGTGAGTTCGAGCCCCACGTCATCAGGCTCTGCAATGACAGCATGGAGCCTGCCTGGGATTCCCCATCTCTCTCTCTCTCTCTCTCTCTCTGCCCCACCCCTGCTCATGCTGTCTCTCAACATAAATAAATAAATAAATAAATAAATAAATAAATAAATAACTTAAAAAAAATTTTAATCTAAAAAAAAAATTTTTTTTTAATGTTTATTTCTGAGACAGAGACAGAGCATAAGTGGGGGAGGGGCAGAGAAAGAGGGAGACACAGAATCCGAAGCAGGCTCCAGGCCCTGAGCTGTCAGCACAGAGCCCGACGTGGGGCTCGAACTCACAGACGGTGAGATCAGGACCTGAGCCGAAGTCGGTCGCTCAACCGACTGAGCCACCCAGGCGCCCCTTAAAACATTTTTTAAATAATAAAACAGATGCTATTGGGGCGCCTGGGTGGCTCAGTCGGTTAAGCGGCCGACTTCGGCTCAGGTCACGATCTCGCGGTCCATGAGTTCAAGCCCCGCGTCGGGCTCTGTGCTGACAGCTCAGAGCCTGGAGCCTGTTTCGGATTCTGTGTCTCCCTCTCTCTGACCCTCCCCTGTTCATGCTCTATCTCTCCCTGTCTCGAAAATAAATAAAAATGTTAAAAAAAAAAAATTTTTTTAATAAAATAAAAAAAAATAAAAATTTAAAAAAATAAATAAATAAATAAAACAGATGCTATTACCCCTGTTTTACAGACAAAATAACGGAGACTCTGAGAGATGTCCCCATGGTACCTAAAGGCCTCAGCCAGAAAGAAGTGAGGTTGGGATTTGAACTCCAATGCTGCCTTCTCTACAGGGACAGAGACGGCCGGACCCAGCCGACTCGCTGTCTGTTACATAGGGGCTTTTGGACTAGGTGGGAGCTATCTGGTTTGGCAGCAGGATCCAGGGCACAGAGCACCCCGTTAGGGAGGGGAGGACAGTAAAGCAATATCTAACACATATGGAGCATTTACTGCTGGGGTGCAAGCATTCCAAAAGCTTCAGGAGTGTCACCCATCTTCTTGACAACCTTAGGACGGAGATAGCTCTATTGCCCCCATTTTGCAGATGACACAACTAAGGCACAGACAGGTTATGCAACTTACCCAGGGTCACTCGGCTAGGAAGTGTTGCGGCTAACCACTGCACTGTACTGCCTCTCCGAGGAGACAAAGCAGGATAGGACCCCAGAGCCCTCCAAGGCTAAGAAGAGCACTCCAAGCCTGGCCGAGTAAACAAAGCCTGCAGCCCAGAGCCGTGGCTTCCCTCGGCTGTAAAACGGGGCCAGGAGTTCATCAGGATGTTGTAATGAGAGGAGATGACAGAGCTGAGTAAAGCCCCCCACCCAGTCTGGAGCCCGACCCCTCAAGTAGTGAACAAGCAGTGGGCGAAGGAGAGCACATGATTTCCACCTCAGCCTAAATCTCTGCGCCACCACTCGCTAAACCAGTGGTGCTGGGCAAGCGATTTACCTCTCTGTGCCTATACTCCCCCGTAAATGAGGATAATTATAGTATAATTTGAGATTACATAAATTAATCCACATAAGGTACTTAAAACAGTGCCTGGCCTAGAATAAGCTCTAAGTGTGAGCTGTTATTTATCAGAAACTTACAAATGTTAAAATATTAGTTCTGGCCTCTCTCGTAACCAAGGAGACTCTCTCCAACAGGGTTGCCATGAGGTCAGAGAAATTAAGGTAGGAAACTGTGCTCTCAAGCCCTCACTTGGTGACGGCGTGGGCTATCTCTGCACGCTGCCCTTCAGCAGAAGTCACCTCCCCGCTCTACATCTCCAGTCTTTACCAAGGATGAGACTCCTTCCCTGTGGGTGCTAGAGCTGTTTGTCAAATTTATGAGCTTTCAGAGACAACCAGGTCTCCCCATTTTTATAAAGACCGAGCGAAGAGTTTATGAGATTAGAGGTTTGTCATCATCCTCTGCTTTGGTGTCTGTCTGTCTGTCTCTCTCTCTCAGTTTCCTCCTCCTTTAAAAATCCAAAGTGCAAGCTGAGAGCAGCAGCCCCAGGCTGTTCGAATAAAGGACATATTTAGGGGAGGATGGAGCATCATTTAAAGGTGATCACTCTAAAATGACCACGTCTGGGCAATTTGTCATGAAGTATTCTGGCTGTTGCCAGAGATCATTTTTTCCTGCAAATCTTGCTGTTGGCTCATCATTTTCAACTTTTGACCCTTTAAAACTGAGGTGTGGGATTTTTGTAAGCTTTGGGGATGCAGTGGTTTTAAAATTACTTTTTAAAGGGGCGCCTGGCTGGCTCAAGTCAGTGGAGCGTGCGACTCTTGGTCTCAGGGTTGTAAGTTCGAGCCTCATGTCGGGTATGGAGATTACTTAAAACTAAAATCCTTAAAAATAATAATAATAATAACTTTTTAAGAAGCCATCTATCCCCAGGAAACTCTGGGATTAGACTCAAAGGAACCCTGCAGAGGAGGTAGGATCCCTGGGTCCCTGTGCTGCCATGGGGGACTTTATAGTCCAAGAATGTTCTAGTCCAGGGGCTGGGCAGGCTTCTTCCCGATTCTCTGCAGGTTCACAAACCGTCATGCCACACGCAGGACTACTTGACCTGCAGGTGGTCCCGGAGGCATGGACACATAGTCCTGGGCGGGAGGCTTGTCACTGTCTGCCCCTGCTTGCCTCTCCAGCCTCATTTCCTGCACCCCTGCGCTCACAAATTCAGGGCTCCACCTACGGCCCTGAGTCTTGCTGTGCAGTTTCTCATCTCTACTCTTTTGCAGACTGTTTCTCTGCCCAACATGCCTCTCTTTTCACTCTTTTGTCCTTCTTTGTCTTCTAAGATAGCTCGAGTGTTAGCACCTCCAGGAAACAATGTTAAGGTCCCTTCTCTGGGCTCTCAGGCCCAGCACCTCTTCCCCACCATGCATGCCTTGGCACTAATCACACACTGTGTGGAAACTGCCTGTCTACTTGGGCACCTTCCCCACCAGGCTGGGAGCCCATTGAGCTTTGGGTCCCTAGGCCCAGCCCAGGCACGAGCCTGGAAGACGTGAGGCCATGTGATAGTTAAGACCCCGCCTTTGGACTCACGTGGAGTTCTCCACTGCTGTCCCCACCCCCAGCCCTGACACTGCCTGTGGGCCGGTTATGTATCCTTACTGAACCTTAATTATTTCTATAAATGGGACTATCAGTGGTACTTACCTACCTCATAGAATTACTCTAAGAATTGTTGTTGGGGGCATCTGGCAGGCTCAGTTGTTACAGCATGTGACTCTTGATCTTGGGGTCATGCATTTGAGCCCCATGTTGGGTATAGAGATTACTGAAAAAAATAAAAAAAAAAAACAAACTGTTGATGAACACTAATATACTCTATGGCATTAACTCTGAATCTTCACAAGTTAAGTCCTATTGGCAGACCCATTTTCCAGATGGGAAACTGAGGCACAAAGAGAACTTCAGTAACTTGCCTAAGGTCAGTGGGAAAGCCAGAGTTCAAGGCCAGATGGACCCTGACTCCAGAACCCGTACCCATGACCACTATGATGCATGGCCCCCTAAAAACTTACATGAAGCCCTCAGCCTGGCACACAGTAGGTACTCAATACAGAGAGTGGCTGCTGTTGTCACTTGAGAGTTGTTAATAGCTCCATTCAGTTTTTAGTTGATTTTTACATGGAAGAGATGGGACTGGTCACAACACAGGAAGAAGGGCTCGAGAGCTGGGGGAGGGGAAGGTTAGGGGGAAAAAAGGAGAGGAGATGGGGAAAGAGTGGAGACTGGGGGGTGGGCCAACAGAGGCCAGAGCAGCAGGGCTGGGGCATGAGTTGGCGAGGACCTCGGCAGGCTGCTGGGAGGAAGGAGCCCAGGGCACTGGTGTGGCCATCTGAACGGTTAACACAAGACTACCACTGGCTTTCCTGCTCTTGGAAAATAAAAGCCCAAACTCCCATCACCGAGCACGCAAAGCCCATTGTGGTGTAACCCCAGATCACCTTTCTTGTCTTATATTTCGCCTTTTCCCCAACACATCCCATGCCCTAGCCACCCTGCCCTGCCCTTCACTCCTCCATACCTTTGCACACACTATTCATCTGCCTGAAATGCCCTTCGCTTCTCCTGGCCCTGATGGACTCCTACTCATCCTTTAATACCCAGTTCAAATGGCCTGAAAAACCCTCGTCAATACCCCTCACTGATCATATTCATTCTTCCCCTTCTTGAAGTGGACTTCAAGGCTAGGGACTGTGTCTGTTGCCCAACACAGAGCAGGACACAAAGTCACTGCTTAGAAAAAAATTGTTGGGCTTTTTTTACTGAGTAAATCCATCCTCAAATCAAGGACGGACCCTAGTGAAACCACACACATGATCTCAAATCTCCAGTGTCCAGGAGAGCTAGAGCATTAGGGAGAGAACTCATCCTTCCCAGGGATCCAGACAAGAGAATGTTCTGGGGCAAGTGGGGCTCGGGAGCTCTGCTGTGGGCCTAGAAAATGTTGCTTGGGAGAATTCATGCCTGGGACCCCACTCCAAACCCCTCCAGCACAACCCAGAGATGGCTGCAGTCGGAAAACAAGCCGGAAACCTGCCCACTATCACTCAATGGACCTCCATAAAACGTGGAACTCAGGACTGACCCTCCCTGAGCAACAGGGAGGAAGCTACTCTTACAGTGTAAGACCACATTGGCTTTTTCAGCAGCTTTTGGCTTGTGGTCAACTCAAACCCCCAGATCTTTTTCACTGGGATGGCTGCCAAGCCACATCTTGTGCATTTGATTTATGGCTTGGGTTAGCTGAGGCCCACTCCTGCTCCCCAGAAGCCAACAGGAGGAGGCGACGGTTTCTGTACCCCTAGGAAGGAGAGCGATTGCAGGCCCCCAACCCAAGAGCCTCAGTGTGAGCGTGGGCAAGCTCCCCCTCTCCCTGTTTGTGTTTCTAAGCCCTTTTCCTTGAGGCATCAAATGCCGGGACCTCTTGAATGGGATTTTCATTAGCATTCAAGTCACAGGCCACCAGGGCGCATGCAGACCAACCTTTGGGTTACTGGGGAAAACACCCAGAAGGTCAGGGAGAGAGGGGCAGGTATCGGAGGCTCAGGCTCCTGAGCTGGATGTCCATATGCCCCAGGGAAGGCCCCTCGTGGCTCTGAGCCTCTTGCTGATCTGCGGAATAGGGGTGAAAAATCCCAACCCCGTGGCATTGTTAGGGCAGAGGTGCCCAAGCAGGAAGTGCCTTCACAGGCAGAGTAGTGTCTGTGTGGGGTCATAGATAGCTGGGGCCAAGTGGGCACCAAGTGCCCGATAACATCCGGCTCTTCCCCCATTACAATGAATGAGAAACTGAGGCACTGGGCTTGTACCACCTTTACAAATTTTGCTCCCGCTCGGCCAAGTGTGCTTCTCTCCCCAGGGACTGCCTTTTTAAATGCCACTTTTCAGAAAGGCCACACTCCCTACCGAGACGCCCCACACCTGCCTCAGCCCGTGGCTGTCGCCTTCGTGGCCATCACAAACCGTGTACAGTGTTTATGTTTGTCCGGTGCTTCTGTCCCCCTTGCTGTCCTAGACCCTCAGCATCATGAGGGCAGGGCCCCCGTCTTCCTCGTTCGCCGCTCTTCCTCCCCGGCCTCAGCACGGCCGGGACTTGGCGGTGTGTGGAGAGTGACTGTGAGAGTCTCTGGAACATGCCTTTGGACTTTGGCTACAAACCCAGGTTGCATTAAAGAGAAGCGTATTTATTTCCCTGCGCCACAAACAAGGTCACTTCCCCTCCCTGGGCCTCTGTTTCCCGAGCTGTAAAATGAGGTGTGAAATGAGAGATTGAACTAGCTTTTCTCTAAAGTCCTTCTAGCCCTAAAGACTCTAAGTGAGCACAGAAAGGGGGAGAAGATTGTATTGAATTGTATTGCCTGTTGGGTTGAAAAAACCAACTTGTGCCAGGAAATCTCTCTCACTGTGTCACTTTCTCCACTGGCCTGGAAAAAACTGCCCCGTGCAGGCCCAGGCCTGTGGAGCCCACATTGGAAAAGTCACAGGCCCCTCCTGCCGTGGGCCCAGGCGAGGGGGCCCCCGAAAGGTGTGTGGTAGCTGCTTCCCCGGGGGGTCCAGGGTTTGTTGCCTTAACCGGGCGCACGGAGCAGGTAAAAAATTCCAGACATGTTCTCCGCTGACAGCTAATTGTGTCCTTTATTAATGACCATGGCTTTCTTGGGGCAGGTGGGCGGAGGGAGGAGGCCAGTCTCAACCCAGGGGGCTCCCTCAGGTGGAGCTGATGACCGCATTTCTGGATCCCATAGAAAGGGAAGTGCTACATGAGGTGACCCTGAAAATACACCCCCCAGGCTGGAGAGGGGAGGGGGCTTTCCTGGCTCCCCAAGCCCCAGCGGGGGCAGCCGGGCCCACAAAACGAGGCAGGGGTTTTGGAATCTGGCAGACCAGGTTCGGGGACCTAAGTTGGCCTCTTAGAACACAGCCACCGAAGTACAGTGGAAGGCCTGAAGGGGACCCACAAGGGGGCTGTGGTCCGTGGGCAGCTTGGGAGATGCTAGCTCCATCCGGCCATCAGCCCCTCATGGTACCAGGACCGGGCCCACAAGGCCCTTCCTCAGTGACCCGCTACACCACCTGTCAATACAGCAGCCAGATGTGCTGGGGGACTTGGGGCTGGCCCTGCCAGATGTGTCAAGCTTTCCAACACATCCGGCTTCCCCTCCGGCACATCGTGATTATTATTTAACACTTGCTTCTCCAGCATCTGTGAGTCCCGAGGATTACAGGCTGGGAGGCTCCAGCGTGCCCGATCCAGCTTAAGGTCTGGGGGCCTGGAGTCCACTGCTTATCAAAGGGCCTGTTTCCTCAAGGACCCAGTGAGGACCTTTACAAGCCCTCTCGCAGTGATAGCCTAGAGCTGGAGGGAGGGCTTTTGTGGAGCTCTATCTGTTCCCCACTTTCTCATTAGGATCCCCTGTTAGCCTGGGGAGGAAAGTGAGGTGTGCAGCATTAACCCCATTTATAGATGAGGGATATGGGGCTCAGAGAGGGACACAGTGAAGAAGTAGCTGAGCTAGGACTTGAACCAGGCAGAGGAAACAGCATGTGCAAAGGCCCTGAGTCCAGAGGAGGCCTGCTGTTTCCAGGATAGCCAGGAGGCCAGGGCAGCTAGAGTGGAGTAGACAGGAGGGAAAGTAGTAGGAGGTAAGTTCAGAGAGGTGAGAGGGATACAATGACATCACACAGAATAAAATACCATGGATAAATTAAACCAGAGAGGTAAAGGGGGCTTTGGTAGGCTATTGGTTTTTAGTCAGAGTGAGGTGGGAGCTGTCGAAGATCTTTGAGCAGAGGAGCAACACACAGTTGATTCCTGTTCTGCAGGATCCCTCTGGCTGATATGTCAAGAACAGACTGCAGCCAGAGGCGAGTAGAGAGGTAAGAGGGCAAGGGGGAAGGCCAGGAAACCAGGCGGGAGGCTCCTGCAGTGATCTGACGGCCGCCACCCCTCCGCCCCTCTCTCTTCCCTTCCAATCTCCGTGTCAGGATTCCTGGGCTACAGCCCAGTCTCCGTCAGCCACTAATTTGCTGGGTGACTTTAGGCAAGTCACTGGTGCCGTCTAGGTTGTGTATTCTGTAGTCATAAAATGAGGAGCTTGGACCAGAAGATCGTGAAGGTTCTCCTGATTTCCAGTGACCCAGACCCCAACCTGCCTCTCCAGCCTCATCTCCCACCTCTCCCAGCCTCGAACTTCATGCTTCAGTGACCCTGAAATATTTGTAGTCCCCCCCCACACACACACCATGCCATTTCATGCCTCCGTGCCCGTGCACAGGCTGTCCCCTCTGCCTGCAGTGCCCTTTCCCGCCATCCACCCTGCACGTGGAGAGCCATGTTCTTCAGCAGATCTCAAGCTCAGGTGGCATCTCCAAAGGCTTCCCCTGACCCACCCACCCCCACCTTCCTCAGTGACCCTGGGCACTTTGAAGGGCCATCCTGATCTCCGAGAGACATTAGAATAGAGTGGATGTGGACTCAGAGCTGGCTTCAAATGCCACCTGCGTCTCCGAAATCACCTAATGTTATTGAACCTCTGTTTCCTCATCTTTATTTTTTTAATTTCTTTTTTTTTTTTACATTTATTTATTTTTGAGAAACAGAGTGAGACAAAGCGTGAGCGGGGGAGGGGCAGAGAGAGAAGAGACACCGAATCTGAAGCAGGCTCCAGGCTCTGAGCAAGCGGTCAGCACAGAGCCTGATGCGGGGCTCGAACCCACGAACTGGGAGATCGTGACCTGAGCCGAAGTCGGATGCTCAACCGACTGAGCCACCCAGGTGCCCCTCCTCATCTTTAAAACAGAGATTATATTTCCTACTCCCAAGGTCAAGGTGAGGATTCAGTAAGAATGTAAAGCCCCTAACCCAGTGCCCAGCACGTAGTCACTGTCCGGGACCTGTGAAGCCAGATAGCTGCAGAGACTGGGCTGTCGAATGAAGATGGGGGTGGCCCTGGACAGTGTGGCCCCAGATTCCTGGAATGACCCCGGCCAGGACTCCAGGACAGCCTCCCAGCAGCCCCACGGCTCAGGGGCATTCCTGTCCACCCTTCCTGTCACCAGCCAGTCCCTCCGCTCACCTCCTCCATCAGGGCCTGGTCAAAGCTGCCTGCCTGCAGCCACTCAGCACTTGAAAATGTCCTTAATTGCTTCACCAGAGTGGGGAGTCACCCTGCAGGCAGATAATTAAAAAGTTCAGAGCTTGATTAATTGGGAGGAAATTGGAGGAATGGGGCTGCCTGCGGGGCGTGCAGGAGCTCTCAGCCCCTGCGTGGGGAGGGCACGCAGGGAGGCGGCCAGAGCCGGGACCTGTGGCCCTCACATAGGATCCAGGGCCTGGACAGGCCAGGCGTGAAACCTGCCTTTGCAGGATGTGGGGTTCAGGGCGTGGCTCCCCAGGAGACTGTGAGCTCCACTCCTACTCCACACATACACACAAATACAACTAGGGCAGGGAGGTCAAAAGACACATGACAGTGGTCATGGAAGTTCTGATTACTCTGGCTTTGGGGCTGTGGGACCTACAGGCCTTCTAGCCTGTTGTTCAGTGAGGTGTCCAGAGGGCCTGCTCTGTGCCAGGCAGTGAGCAGCGCAGGCACGGTGTGGCTGCCTCATGATGCTCACAGTTGGGCAGGTGGAAAGGTGGGAGGTAGAGACAGGTATTAACCAAGTGCCAAGAAGCAGGAAGGTGGGATGGCTTGAGACCCCATCCCTGGGGCACAGGAAAGAGCTCTGGGGGCTCTGACATGGTCTGGAGAGCTCTGGAGGCCTAGAACAAAGTCTCCAGTCCGCCCACCAGTTGAGTGACCTTGAGCATAAGATTCCGTATTTCTGAACCTCAGTCAGTCAGCCAATACACACTTCCTGAGGCCTTCTGTCCGTCACCTCTCGGCCACTGGTGCTGGGGGGTTCCAGACATTGTGGGTGCCTGCTGCCACCAGGCACAGGGCCAAGTGCAGGAGGCAGACACTTACAACCATTTAATCATGCAGCAGCAGAGGCAAAGTGACAGTGCTTCAGGAGCATGGGAGAGAGGCCCCAAACCCAGGCCTGGTCCGGGATGGTATCCTAGAAGAAGGCCAGAAGGTGATTTGGGTGGAGCCGAGCTGGAAGGATAGAAAGGAGTTAGCCAGGCTGGTGCTGGGGCAGAGGGAACGGCCTGAGCAAAGGCCCAGAAGGAGGACAGAACACAGCTGGTGGGGGAGCTGGAAGCCGCTGGCTGCAACTGGGGCCCAGGGTGCGGCTAAGAGGTGCCAGGAGCTCTGGCTGGCAAGGTGGACCATGGAGGGGAGGCCAAAGCAGGCTGGGCTCGCCACAGGCACAGGGATGCATTGAAGGGTCTCGAGCAGAGGAGGGACGCCACAGATGGCCCGTGTGGAAGCTGGCTTGGGGAGGCCCTGGGATCCCCCCCCTCAGGGAAAGAGGAGGACGTGTTAACACAGTTCCTGCCGCTGCCTTCTGACTTCTGTCGTCCTGCCAGCTGCTGGCAGGGATCCACAGATCCCAGGTCCCGGCAGGGGCAGGCGGGGGTAGCCTGGGCATGTGGGGGGAGTTGGGGTGGGGGGGCGGCGGAGGCAGGATGACTGACATCCCCTGGGTGGTCCCAGTAGGAGCTACCACAGCAGGGGAATGAGCCTGAGGCGCTCCCTGGACTTAACCTGGCCAGGCAGGGCCCCCCTTCTCAGGGGAGGAGACAGGGAGAAAGGTAGAAGATGTGGGGGGCACCCTTCGTCAAGCTGGAACACTGAGAGCCTCAGAGACAGGAGTTAGGAAGAACTGTGGGTCACAGCCTCTGACTGACTTTGGACGAGGCATTCCTCTCTGTGAGCCTCAGTTTCCTTATCTCTAAAATGGAGACAACACCTCCTACTGCACAGGGTGACTGTGCAGACTGAGTGAGGTTAGGAGCTGAGGAAGCTGCTGGCCCAGCACCAGGCAGGTGCCTGGTAGGTACACAGTGGTGGGAAGTCCCTCCTAGCCCAGAAGCTTGCCACCGGCTTCCAGCGTGGCTGTGCCCATGCCACAAAGGATCAGGCACCCTGCCCAGTTCAGTCCAGGGGGACTGATTCCACTGGTTTAACCTCAGTCACAAGAGGAGGAAGCGTGCAAAATGCAAAAGCCACTTTGCATGGGGAAGACCCCCCAAACCCCCCTTGCTCCACCACGGGAATACCGCAAGCTCCACTCAGACATAGTCACAGCACAACGCCCTGAAAATACACAGATCGGTTGATCCACAATTGAAGAACATAGGACCCAGGACTGGGTGCCTGAGCCTGGCCATAGCCGGAGTCCCACACCCGGGAGAGGCCATAGAGGCCAGCCCAGAGTGGGCAGGAAGTGGCCCGGGCTCACAGAGCAAGGGGAGCAGGGAGCCACAGGGGCAGCCTAGCCCAGCCTCCCCTCTCTGGGCCCAGAACTCTCCGCCGCCCACTCAAACTCCTCTCCCCAACCCAAACCCAGAACTTCTTGGAGACCCCAAGGCAGGAAAGTGAGCCGGCTGCCCTTCCAACCTGGCACTGCTGAGCCTGGAGCCCACTCCCTCTGCCCAGAGTGGCCAGCAGTCAGGTCTGGTCAGGGGAAGGTGGGCCCGCCCCCTGCTCAGTCATGGCCTCTTACAGGCAGGGCCTGGGCCTTTGTCTCCGTGTCACGTGCCTGGCACATAACAGGGACTCAATACATGCCTATTGAATCAATTCGTAACTCAGCATCTCTCCGACTGGACACAGACTCCTGAGGGCAGGGACCACCACATCTTTTTTGTCTCTGTACCCCCAAGGCTTGGCACACAGCAAGTGGGGGGCCAAGAATGAACGGAGATAGTAACAGCAGACACTTGTGGAGGGCTCAGTGCGCCCTAGGCAGGCACTGCTGCCCGTGCTTTTTCTAGATTAACTCACGTCCTCTCCCCACCAAATAGAAGGTCGGTGTTATCATTCTCCCCATTATACAGACAAGGGTGCTGAGAGTGAGGTACGTTGTCCCTGGTCACACCGTTAGCCAGAGGCAGGCCTGGGATTCAGCCCGGGCAGCCGGCTCCACGGTCCACACCCAGGTTCCGTTTCATCAGACCTCCTGCTCAGGTGCTCGGGAGCTAGAAGGTGAAGCTGCCTCTGCCCGGACAGAGCCCTCTGCTCTACGGGACCCCCAGGGAGGCGGAGAAGCTCCTTCCCCACCCCCAAGGCCTGGCACACTGGGCCTGATGGAGCGTTTGACTCCACCGTGGCATCGGTCATCTGGGGATTAAACCAGAGTCTCTGGGAAGACAGCAAAGGACCTGCAAGCCTGGCAGGGAGGCTGCAAAGATCACCCAGCGCCAATTAGCGGCCCCGCCGTGCCAGGTCCAGATGGAGCCCTGCCTCGGCCTGACTCAGGGCTCACTCGGTCAATTATCACCTATCCCGGAGCCCAGGGGGCAGGTGGGGAGAAAATCTGTTTCCCTATAATCCTCCCTCCCTCTCCCGGCCAGCTGCCATCCCTGCCTGGGGTTGCCTGGCCAAGGGATCTGGGCGTCTGCAGAAGGCGGGCGCTGACTGGCTGCTTTGGTCCCAAGTCCCCAGGTGTGTGGGGCCAGTCTTCGCCTCTGTCTTGCTGAGTGACCCAGCAAGCCCTGTCCCCTCTTAGGCCTGACGACAGGGTCTCCAGTAATGACGTTCAAGCCGTGCGATAATTTCTACGTCCAGGAATACCTGAGCGCAAGGTTTTTGGAATCCCACAGACCTGGGGTCAAACCTCAGCTCTGTCATTTAGCAGCTATGTGACCTCGGCATCGCCATTTCACCTTCCCCCTTGCCAAGCCTCAGTTTCCTCGTGCGTAAAAGGGCGGGGGGGGGGGGGGGGGGGGGGAGGGGGGGGTGATAATGGTACCACTTCGGTGGGTGGTCAGGTGGATTTAATGAGAGATTCCGTGCCAATCACTTGCACCGGCCTCAGCACCTGGAAAGCACATGATAAATGAGAATTATTACCACCCTTGCACTCTGGGTGAGTAATAATAGCTAACATGTATATGCTACAGAACTTGCTGTGTGTTCTGTGTGGATATTAGCCCACCAAACCCACAGCCCCTGCTGTTGAGCCCCCCACCGTCCACTCGGGGAGACAGACCTGCCCTCAGCTAGCAAACTGAGCTGACTGAGCACCAATTATGTGCCAGACCTGGCCCTGGGGATGTGGAGACTGAAGACCCAGCCCCTCCCCCAACCAGGGTCCATCCACCGGGGAGCAGCACACAGATAAGTGGCGGAGGGGTGAGGTCCGTGGTAGGATGGAGCTGGCTGGTACCAGCCTGGCTTTCAAGAGCCAGCCATGCACATTTCTTCCCAACTCCACGTTCAGTCATCTCAGACTGGTAGCTTGAAATCTGTCCTAGTGGGAGCTTTGCCACCGAAATTGACAAAGGTGACCAATCAGGGCTTCCCGCCCCCCTTCCCCGCCCCAGAGGGCCATTGAGCAGGACACCACTGCCCAGAGAGTGTGTCTGATGTGCCACAGTAGGGGTCTGAGGTGTCTGCTGTAGAGAGTGGAGGCCGGCCTCCCAGAGGCGTCCATCTCAGAACCCCATCCCTGATGGGCAGAAGGACATTCAAGCAAAGGGGCCCTTGCACGTGCAGCCAGGGCATCTAGGGAACAGCAAACAGGCGAGAGAGGTGACCAGATGGGGCCAGAGAAGTGTACCAGAGGGTCAGGTTACCAGAGACCGAGGACGTTTCTGGGACACGGGACTTCCAGTTTGAAAAGCAGGATGAGTTGTCACCATAAGTGGACAGCCCCCTGGGATGACCCACGGGGACAGAAGATGGGAAGTGGAGTGGGATCTGAGCAGCCACGGAGCCAGATGAAATTGACATGGTGACGGTGGCACCGAGCCTGGCATTTGCTTGGCCAAGTATTTTCTCATGGCACCCTGTAAGGGGCATATTCGTTTATGCGACAAGTACATGTATTGAGCAGCTACTATGCTCCCACCACTTTGCCAGGAGTTAGGGAACCAACGAGAGAGCCAGACAAACCTAGTTCCTCTTCCCCTCTGCAGGCACTTCCCAGGCAGGGAAAAGACATCACACATGTTTATAAGCTGTTTTCTAATATAATTACAATTCGAGATGAGTGTCAACAAAGGAAACAGACTGAGACAGAGTGTAATGAGAGGATCACTCTGGCCAGGGTGGTCAGGGAGGGCCTCTCTGGGAAGTGACATTAAAGCTGGGGCCTGAGAGGCGCCTGGGTGGCTCAGTCGGTTAAGCATCCAACTACACCTCAGGTCATGAACTCATAGTTGGTGAGTTCAAGCCCCATGTCAGGCTCTGTGCTGACAGCTCAGAGCCTGGAGCCTGCTTTGGATTCTGTGTCTCCCTGTTCCTCCCCCACTTGCGCGCTCTCTCTCTCTCTCTCTCTCTCTCAAAAATAAATAAAGATTTTTTAAAAATTTAAAAAAAAAAGAAAGCTGGGGCCTGAAAGAAGAAGCAGGTCAACCATAGGAAGCAGAGACAGTGCTCCAGGCAGAGAGACAGCACGGCCAAAGGCCCTGAGGCAGGGGCACTCTTGCCAACCGAGGGCTGGAGTGCAATTGAGTGAGAGAAGTGTCCAGAAATGCCAGGAAGACCACAGAGCCAGCCCGGCGGGCTTCTCGGACCAGGGCTGGGTGTGGGGTAGTTCTCAGTGCCACAGGGAGCCACCTGTGAGTTTAAAATAAGCAGAGTGTGGTGGGTCCGATTCATTCAGATCTCTCCCGTGAGTGTGGGGGATTAGAGGGGAGGCAGAAGTGGGTCAGGGAGAGCCACGCAGAGACTCTGACTGCATCCATACCTTGCACGTATCATCGGCCCCCTTTCCGGAGGAGGGGACTGAGTCTCAGAGAAGGCACCTGTCAGAGGCACGGCCTCCAGGTCCGTTTTCTTCCCAGTTCTGTGCGTGAAACCCGGATGTTGGCAGGACTGAATGCCTTCCCAGCTGAGAAGCTAGGAGTAGCACGTCCCCTAGGGCACTGGGCACTGAGGGCGGGCCGCGGTTCCTGACCTCTCTGTGGGCAAAGAGTTGGCGGACCAGAGCTGAGGGCCTCCCCCCGCTCACACAGTATACCTGGTATCAGAATCTGCCTCTGCTGCTGAAGAGCCAGGTGTGTCTGCCCCTCTTTGGGCCTCAGTTTCCCCCAACGTCGGATAAGGGGGTTGCACTGGACGCTCTTGCAGCTTTATCACTACCCGTCACCTGCTAGGCACCCGGCATCAGACTGGGAATTCACAGTCCAGCCAGGCACTTACAGATTCATGACTAAGTAAGCAAAACAGGCACCTCTGGGACACCCGGGTGGCTCCGTCGGTTAAGCCTCTGACTCTTGGTTTCAGCTCAGGTCGTGATCTCACAGTTCATGAGCCCGAGCCCTGCATCACACACTCTGTGCTGATGGTGCGGAGCCTGCTAGGGATTCTCTTTCTCCCTTTCTCTTTGCCGCTCACACGCCCACACCACACACCCTCTCGCTCTCAAAATAAATAAATAAACATTAAAAAAAAAGAGAGAGAGAGAAAGAAGCCTTCCCTCCAGGAAAGGCTTCCTGGAAGAGGGGTTACCTAAGCCAGGTCTTAAAGGGGTGTAGGAGTTTGATGACAAGGGGAAGGCATTGCAGGGAATGAGGGCAGGGTGCACAGAGGCCGGAGGTATGGAGGCAGGCCTGGGGCAGGCACCACATGTAGCGGACTGTGCGGAACAGCACAAAGCTCAGGGTGGTGGGCACTGAGAGGCAGGCAGGTGCCAGCCCTGGGGACCTGGGGGCCCTGAGCAGTTTGGGGAGCTGTTGTGGATTTTTTTTTTTTAATAGCAGTTTTATTGTGACGTGAGGCACATACCATAGAATTCAGCTAAATTGTACAATTCAGTGATTTTTGGTGTATTCATAGAATTGTGCAACTGTCACTGCAGTCAATTTTAGAACATGTTCATCACCTCAGAAAGAAACCCTCTTGCCCATTAGCGGTCAATCTCCATTCTCTGCTCTCCCCTGTCCCTGGCAACCACTAAGCTACTTCTGTCTCTAGAGATCGCTGTTCTGGACACTTTTAGATAAAGGGAAGCATACAATATGTAGCCTTTTGTGACTGGCTTCTTTCACTAAGCACAGTGTTTTCAGGGTTCATCCACGTTGTAGCACGTATCAGTGTTTTATTCCTTTTTACGGCCAAATAATATTCCATTGTGTGCCATTGTGGATTTTTTAAGTGGCACAAAAAGGTTTGTACTTTAGAAAGCTGGCTCTGGAGGGTGGGCAGGAGGAGGCCAGATGGCCATGAGAGGCTAAGGAGTAGGTAAGAAGAGCTTTCTGGATGCCCGCATGGGTGGAACAGTAGGAGGGAAGAGCCAGGACGGGGCACTGCTGAGTGGGGGGAAGACCTGATAATTGGCCGCAGGGGGTGAGGGGAGGGAGGAGGCATCCAGGGTTCCGGGGGACTGGGTGGAGAGTGACGTCACCTTGCAAGACGAAAGAGTGGGTTTTGTGAAGCACGGTGCCGAGAGATACAGAAACCATAGCCGCCCAGTGAGAAGGCGGAGGGGTGTCCAGCCGGACACCTAAAAGAGGGAAGGCTTCTGAAGGAGGCAGCCTGGGGAGTCTGAGATGGGGCCAGGATGTGGTGACTGGGAAGGACAGCCAGGAAGGTGGCCCAGATGGAGGGGCTGGCACGGCACAGAGGAGACTGTGGGCAGCCACTCACCAGCCAGGCCCCGGGAATTACCAGCAGATGGGAGAGATGTGCTAAGCTGGGCCGGCTCTTGCCCGAAAGGGAGCCAGGAGGGTCCTGATCTTGGGATCAAAACCTTTTGGCATCTATTAGGATGGTCCTAGACCCCCCCCCCTTCACAGGAGCCCTGTACCCCCACTTTACAGCAGAGGAAACTGAGGCTCAGAGAGATCAATCACTTAACGGGGGCCAGAGGTGACCGGATAGTGCCAAGATGGCCCTCTTTATCCAGACAGCAGGGAAACTCTGGTGCCTGAGAGGAAAGTAAGAAGGAAGGAGGGCAGGAGGACTCAGGACCCCAAAGCCAGTGCAGTCAAGTGGAGAGAGCTCTGGGCACCCACCCAGGAGCTGCCAATCCCTGCCCAGCACTCACAGACTTTTGACAACAATGCAAGTTGCATAAGGGCAGTGTAGTGTGGTGGTTAGGGAAGCCTCTAGAGTCAGACCACCAAGATTGAATCTCAACTGTGCCACGGTAAGCTCACATCCTAGCAAATTACTCCACCTCTGTGCCTTCATGCCTCCATCTGAAAATGCAGGTGATAACACTCCCTCCATCACAGGGCTGGGTAAGGACTGGATGAGTTACTATGGGTTAAGTACTTAGAACAGTGCCAGTATTTAGTAAGTACTCAGTAAGGGCTGCCTGGGTGGCTCAGTCAGCTAAGCATCCAACTCTTGATTTCAGCTCAGGTCCTGATCTTGTGGTTTGTGGGATCGAGCCCCCCACATCAGGCACTGTGCTGAGAGCACAGAGCCTGCTTAGGATTCTCTCTCCCTTTCTCTTTCCCTCTCTCTCTGCCCCCCCCACCCCCACCCTGGCTTGCTCTCTCTCTCTCTCTCTCTCTCTCAAAATAAATAAACATTTTCAAAAACTATCGGTAAATGTTGGCTGTTTCGTACTTACACTCTGAAGGCCTGGTATCCCCAGCTGTACAGCAGAAGCCCTAAAAACTCCCCAGAGCACTCAGTGCCATCCTCCTTGGTGTCACTGTGGCCTGAATGGTTATGTCAAAGTCCTGACTTGGCCCTTGCCTGGCAGTTTCTTAAGGACTGGACTGGAGCTGGCTCTTCAGGATCCCCACAGGGCCTGGTCCAGGTGACATCAGCCAGTGTAGCTGTCTGTTAAGTCGGTTGCCACCTTCTGGAAGCCCCCTCCAAATGGCAGGTAAACTAGGACCCCAGGGGGAGGGTGCTGCTTCCTAGTGTCCCAGGGGGACTTGTGTGTGGCTTATTTACTGCACGCTTGTGTCATCCAGCAAAGCCCTGAGATTGTAACCACAACCTTTCCCCGCCCCCATGCCAGACACTGGCCATCGCATGGAGTCCACTTGATGGGGTAGATGTTCTCTCAGCAATGAGAAAACTTCAGCTCAGAGAAGGTGAACTGCTTGTCTGAGGTCACCCAGCAGATTGGTATTTGAACCAGATACCGTTCAATAATGCCAGGAATTATTCCGGGCATTTTTGCCTAAATTAACCGGCGTGATCCTCACAGCAATTATAGAACATAGATGCTGTTGTCCCCATTTTGCAGGAAGGAAATAGCTTAAGCGACTGGCCCGAGGTCATACTGCTGGGGATTGGCCAAGCAGCCTGCACACCAGCCACCGTTCTCCACTGCCTTCCTGCTCGCACGATCCCCAAAGCCCAAGCTCTTCCCGCTTAGGCAAGGCAACTTCAAGCGGTGTTAATGGAGCGTCTGCTGAGTGCTGGGTTCTGTGCTGGGCACAGAGGAAGGAGCCGTGAATCAGACAGGGCTCCGATCCTGAGGGAGCCAAGAGCACGGCCAGGGGACCCCTTGATGAATAATTATGGCAGGGGAGTAAAGCTTTCCGATCTCAAGTAACAGAAGCCCCAAAGAGGGTGGGGTCTCCGAGGCTGGAGCCGGTTGAAGACTTGAGAGGAGGGCAGTTTGCTAAGATGGGAACTTGGAGGATAAGCTTGGAGACTGGGGCTGGAAAAATAATTGAGGGAAATTTATGTTAGCCATTTACATATGAGGAAAGTGATGCTCTGAGAGGCAGAGATGGCTTGCCAAAGGTCACACAGCACACAGGCATGGAATGTGAGCGTCCCTGGCCCGGGGACAGTGTAGCCGCATTTCATTCCAAGGAGGAACTTGCCTGTTGCAAAGCTCTTCCCCATCCGCCTTCTCAGTTACCCCTTCCATGATCCTCCCTCCCAAGATCACAGCAGAGGTGGGATTATGAACCCCAGTAAGCAGGAGAAGAAACAGGCCAGGAAAGGGACAGGGCCTGGACCCCAGGCCTCCCGATTCCCAGCCCAGGGCTAGGAGGAAGAGGGTAGGGTGGATTTGCACACTGGTCCACATAGGACTGGTCATTTCTTGTAGAATCTGAGCCCTGAGCTGCAGGGCCTGAACCCAGATCCTGAGCAGTCCCCCCAGAGCAGGGAAGAAGGCAGAAGCCTCTGGAAGAGCCCTCTTAGGTGAACATGCCCATCAAGTGCAAACACTTCCCTCCTCAGGCTGTCCCTGGTATTGCAGGCTCCGTTTAGCGAAATAAGTTGATCAAACACCTGCTGCACTAACAGCTAGTACTCATTGGGCACCCACACTGTGCAAGGCCTCTTGCCATGTACCTTACACACTATGCCAGATTCAGAAATAGGTCTTAGGATCATGATTTTACAAATAAGGAAACTGAGTCTCAGAATGTGTAAGCCGCTTGTCTATGGCCACACAGCTAGTAAAAGGCCCATCTGGGACTCAAACCCAGTCCTGTCCACTTCCAAAGTCAATGTTCTTTCCTGCTATACCCACATCATCTTTCTACGTGCCCCGCACTTTGCTACTGTAATGTAATCATCCTCAATCATCTGGAAGCCAGGAATCTAGTTACAAGAATCAGGGTTCAGCCAGACATTAGTGAGCAAGACTGGGCCATGGGCGCTTCCCCAGACCCCTTCAGGGTCTTCGGAATAAGTCAGGATTGACCCTGGAAGCTGTGGCTCAGCCAACCTGGAGTATTTGAAGAAGGATTGCTAGGGGCCCCAGCTGAACCCATAGACAGCTTCAGAGACAAGACGCCAGGTAGCCTGGAACCTTCTGGGCACAGAAGGGACTGCCAGGTTGGAGCCTGGAGGCCCCCAGGAGCTTTAGGAGATGGGCTTCCCAACAACTGCACTTCGCGGCCCCTCCTTGATGCCGTGTGGCGTCTACGAGAAACTGCAGGGTCTCTCCATGCCTTGTGACCTCTGAGCCCTCCTCTGGTTTCTCCAGCAATTCTCCTTGTCTTCTGTCCCAGGTTGCCCATCTGGAACCTTCAAGGCCAACCAAGGGGACGAGGCCTGCACCCACTGCCCCATCAACAGCCGGACCACTTCCGAAGGGGCGACCAACTGCGTCTGCCGCAACGGCTACTACAGAGCAGACCTGGACCCCCTGGACATGCCCTGCACAAGTACGTTCGGGGCCTCTCGGGAGCAATGCCTGACCGAGTCCCGAGGCCACGTGCAGAAAGCTCAGAGCAAGGGCTGGACAGCCGTCGGGCTGCAGCCAGCCTTTCCCGAGAGGGGAGCAGCCAATCACCTGATGGGAGGGGAAATGAAAAGCTGTTTGGAAAAGGACCATCCTGGGGTGGTTGGATTGCCAACAAGCAGCTACCAGGGAGCTGGCATCTGGCTCCTTACCTCCTCCTGCCAGTCACATGGAGGATAAAGTCAAGGTCTCGATTCACAAAGGGACAGTAAATGGGAGGCTTGGCAGAAGGAGAGCCAACCTGGTGTCTGTGACAGAAGAGGCTGCCCGGTGTTCTAACCTGGTGGCGGCCGCCTGAATCACAGGCCAGCGTTCTCAAAGAAAGGGATGACTACGAGGGCAATCTCCCCACCCCTGGATCAGACAGGAATGGCATTCAGCTGTAGGCGACAAGAGAGAGAGCTGACCCCAGTGACGTAAACCATAAGGATTTATTCTCTCACTTCACAGAACCCCAAAGATAGGTACCCCTGGGACAATTGTGGCAAATCCGCGAAGTTCTCTGGGACCCGGCTCACTCTTCCTGCTCTGCCAATCTCGGCATGTGGCTCCTCTCCTTCGGGTCACTTCCTAGTCCAGCATTGCTGCTGAAGCCCCAGCCATCACACACATTCTAGACGGAGGAAGGAGGAAAGGGACATAGGCACATTTTATAGCTGTGCCCTTTTAAGAAAAGGTCCTACCAAAAAACCTCTGCCGTATCTCAGTGGTCAGCACTTAATCACAGGAGGCTGGGAAATATAGTCTTCTGGCTGGACATATTGCCCCCCCCCCAGATAAAATCGGGATGCTATTAGAAGGAAGAAGGGGAATAGATATCAGGTGGGTGTAATCCCCAACACAAAAAGACTGGTCCTGGTCCCGGTAACAAACACCAAGGAGGTTGGAGTCCAGGGAGAAAGGGTTAAGCATTGTGCAGCAAGATGAGAGTTATATTCTAGAAGCATCTCTCTGATGGGTGGAGGGGAGAAAGGATGCAAGGGAAGCCTTTGGGGGCCTGGGCTGGAGCCAGGGCAGTGGGCAGAGAGCTGTCTCTTGGGGAACGTACCTCCACAGCCCCCCCACTGACCGAAACCTCTCCCCACCCTCAGCCATCCCCTCCGCACCCCAGGCGGTGATCTCCAGTGTCAACGAGACCTCCCTCATGCTAGAGTGGACCCCGCCCCGCGATTCAGGAGGCCGTGAGGATCTCGTCTACAACATCATCTGCAAGAGCTGTGGTTCAGGCCGGGGCGCCTGCACCCGCTGTGGGGACAACGTGCAGTATGCACCCCGCCAGCTGGGCCTGACCGAGCCGCGCATTTACATCAGTGACCTGCTGGCTCACACCCAGTACACCTTCGAGATCCAGGCCGTGAACGGTGTCACCGACCAGAGCCCCTTCTCGCCCCAGTTCGCCTCCGTGAACATCACCACCAACCAGGCAGGTAAGCACTTCAAATGCACGCTCCGGGGGCAGGGCCGCGCCCTGCTGTGCAAACCAGTATCCCGCCAGCCCTCATCAAAGACCCTCTTGCCCCTGTGGAGTGGCTTCTGCTTTTCCAAGGCTGTACTCACCTGGGAGGGTAAGCGTTTACCTGTCCTTTGTCATGGTGTTCGTAATAACCGCTGTCGTTTGGTGAATGTGTGTCGTTGAAGGTAAGTGTGAAGCTGCTATAACAAAAAGGGTTCAGTGGCTCAAAGTTAACACAGAAATTCAGGCTTCTCCCCTGTGAGAGTCCACAGGTGAGCAATCCAGGTTAGTGGGTAGATCGGATCCACTTGGAGACGCGGGGGCCCGGGTTCTTCCGTGTGCGTCAGCGCCCCCCACGCCCCCTGCCTGTGTGCACGACCGACGCTGAGGTGCAGGCCTGTCTGTGCTCCGGCCTGCGGGGAGGGTGGGAGAGAGAGGACGCAGGGCCACAGTAATGTTCCAAGACGGGTAAGCAGGAGTGGCACCTGTCACTTCTGTGCACCTTCCCCCGGAAAGAGCTTGGTCATGTGGCCTCACCGAACCACAGAGGAGGCCAGGGGATGTGACCCCTCGAAGCCTAACTTAGACCTCTCACAGTGGGTGGTGGGGACACAGCCAGGAGACATCTAGCAGTTTCCACAGGTGTCTTCTGTGAGCCTCCCGCCCACTCCAGTTCAACTCAGGCAAACTTTCCTCCCTCAGCTCACCTTTCATAATCCTTTCTGGGACCCCACGTCACTCCGTCTTCTGCCCTACTTCCCTCATAGCAAAAAAAAGTTGCCAAACAAGGCAGTCTCACCACTGCTGCCATTCCCTCCTCAGTCCACTCCACGCAGGCTTCTGGCCCCTTCTCTCCACCAAGACCACTGTCCTCTGGGTCGCCAGTGACCCCCATGTGCCCAGGTCCAGGAGACACTTCCCAGCCTCATCCCCCAACCAAGGGCCACATGAGATTTTCAAGGACCTCATGGGACCTATAGGCTGAAAACTGAGTGTGCCCCTCAGTTATTCAGTCAACAACCCTTGCCCAGCTTCCGCTGCGAGCATGGTCTGGGGGGCCCTGTCCAAGGAAGAGCCAAGGGAGGCCAGGCTCCAGGAGAAAAGGTGAGTGGGCTAAACATTCCCTAGAGTTTCTCTTTCAGTAGGTCTGGGTATGGCTCGAGAAGCTGCATTTCTAACAATCTCTCAGGTTATCCCTCTGATGTCAAGTGAGACCCACACAGTAAGTGCACAAGGGATCCAGAGATATAGGTCTAGGGACGCTTCCTGTAAGAGGCAGGATTTGACCTGTAGTTTAAAGGAACAAAAAAAATTTTAAGGGAGTGATAGAAAGAAATGCCTTATGGGGCGCCTGGGTGGCTCCATCAGTTAAGCATCCAGCTTTGGCTCAGGTCATGATCTCATGGTTTGTGGGTTCGAGCCCCACATCAGGCTCTGTGCTGACAGCTCGGAGCCTGGAGCCTGCTTCACATTCTCTGTCTCCCTCTCTCTCTCTGCCCCTCCCCTGCTTATGCTCTGTCTCTCTCTCAAAAATAAATAAAAACATTTAAAAAAAAAAAAAAAGAATGAGGAAAGGCATGAACAAGGACATGGAAGGAAAGGGGCCAACCAGCTCCACCTGGCTGAGGGGTACTTTCTATACATGACCTCACTGCATACCCCCAGCTTCCTTGAGTAGGAGACATCCATGCCCCCATTTGACAGATGATGGTCAGGGAAGTTGAGTCACAAAGCAGGAAGGGTAAGAGACAGGAATTAACTAGGACAAACAGATGGTGCCTGGGCACAATCCAGGGTATGTCCGAGGACATTGGGTTTGATGGTGTGTGAGAGCGAGTGCATGTGTAAGAATGTGTGGGTGCGTCACTGTATGTGTTTGGGCGACCATATGTTTATGATTGTGATTACATGTTCTGTGGCCATGTGGCTTCTTATTTATACATGCATTCATGAGCATGGGTGTGTCTGAATGTGAGGGGCTTGGAGGGGGGTGTGTTTGAGCACGAATTTATACGTATGAATGTGGCCGTGCCTCTCTGTGTGTTTGTGTATGAGAAGGAGTGTGGTTTTGTTTGTGAATGGTTGCGGTCTCGCTGTGGCCAACAGGGCATATTTGTGAGCATGTGCCTGCAGTTCTTGTGGGGTCATGGGTGCCTTTAAGCCCCGCTCAGATTGGGGGTCCGGATGGAGCTGACTCAAGGCAGGCAATCTGAGAGAACCAACAGCTGTTGGTAAAGACACCTCACAGATTATGAAGCCTCAGCTGTGAGGCTGTCCAACTGGACAAAGCTCTGAGGTAGGGAAGCCCAGGCTCCTGGGAGAGGGGGGAATGGAGGTAGAGGAGAGGGAGTTCTTTCCCTGGCTGTAGCAGCCTCCCTTGGACCTATTTGGGAGCCCTGAGGGAGGCCTACTCAAGAAGCCTCAGCTTATTAGCTGCAAGGAGTAGAGTCTGGCTGCTTGAGCTGGACCCTAGTTCGCAGAGATTAGAGATGGAACAGAGTGGAAGTGAGAGGTTTCCAGAGGAGAAGGTGCAAGGGGGAGCCCTCAGGATTGAAAGACAGATGCAGTGACAAACAAGCACCGGATTCAAACCTGAGTTTGAATCCCAGCTTTGCCATTGATTTGCTGCATGACCTCAGCGTATCAGTCAGCTATTGCTGTAACAATGCTGCATAACAAAACCACCCCAAAACTTAGTAGTTTACAACAATGAACATTTATTTTTTCACTCACTAGTCTGTGGGGCAGCTAGGGTTTAGCTACTCTGCAGCAGGGCTCTCTATTCTGGGCAGGACTCCAGAATGTGGGTTGGATTCAGTCTGTTCCATATGTCTCCCATTCCCCTTGGACCAGCAGCCACCCAGGCTCGTTTCTCTTATGGTGAATGCTGGGAGCACAAGTGGCCGGGCCAAGCCATGCCACACAAACACATGCCTCTGCTTGGGACACAGTCACCAACAGCAAATGAGCCCTGCAGAGTTACTTGGCAAAGGGTGTGGGTGCACAATCCTGTTCCAAGAGGCAGAGCTGAGATAACTGACCCAACCCATCACACTCGTGAAAATCACTGCCTCCCTCAGGGCCTCCATTTTTCCACCAAATTGTGCATCAGAACTATACGAGAGCTTTTCCGGAACACAAGTTCTTGGCCCTACCTCAGACCTGCTAAATCAGAATTCCTGGAGTGGGCTCCAGGAATCTGCATTTGTAACAAGTGGCTCAAGTATTCCTTACCGTGAGACAAACTCGGGAAACCCGGGTCTAAGCGGGTCTAAGCCCCTGTATGCCCTCAAAGCCCTGGGGCTTTCTAGATCACAAACACCCTATCTCCCTCCTCTTTGTTTCAAGCCCCTTGACAAGCTGACTCTCTCACAGATGGTCAGAGCCCAGCTGGGGCCTGTGCAGCCACACCACGCCCTCAGCACATTATCCCCATTTGCCAGATAAGGAAACAGAGACCCGGAGAGATAGAGCCATTTATGCGAAGTCCCACGAGTAAGTGGCCTCAACTAGGATATAAACTCAGAACTATGTGACTGCAAATCTATACTAGAGAAGACAGAGTTCCTGCCCTTGGGGATTGATGCCCTGGTTGGAAAGACTGGATACAGCATCTACATTAAAGATGGAATGAATAAGGGCCCAAGGATGTATATGGGGAGGTGAGAGAGATCACAGGCAGGAAAGATCATTTCCTCCTGGAGAACGGGAGGAGGGCAAGTCATGGAAGGCTTCCTGGAAGAAGAGGCATTTGAGCTTGGCTTTGGAGAATGGAGAAGCTTGTAAGAAAAAAAGATGGAATCCTGCAGGGAGGAAGGTGTCCCAGGGGAGGGAAGTGCGGGAGGCAAGCCGGAGGGAGAGTTCTTTTTGTTCCTCTGCACATGTTCCCTCTGCCTGGATTGCTTTTCTTCTCACTCTTCTTTCAGACTTTAGCTCATCTTTATTGGCCTTCCTGACTTGGTCACACCCCCAGCACCATGGCCCTCAAGCTTCCCTGGTTGAGATTTTAGCCTTATGCCTTTGATCGTGGCGTTCCTGTCTGTCTCCCCCGCCACCAGCACGTGATGGTACACAATGGGTCTGCTTTTCCTCACCACGGTTTTCCCGGCACCTGGCCAGGGGCACACCACAGTGAATGCTCAGTGAACATTTGCAGAAGGGCTCAGGGAAGCATGGAGTGAGGTGGGGTGTAGAGAATTACGATAGGCTGGAAAGCAAGGCTGGGGACTTGATTTCCAGACAAATGCATTCAGTGGTCGGTTTTAATCAGACCCTAAAATTCAACATACAAATACCTAACTCATTGCCTTAAAAGGAAAAAGTATTCTTTTTGGGCAAGTGACTGGGCCTTGCTCACACTCCCTTGGCATTCACTGGGGCCAGAGCTGCCTTCTGACTTCATAAAGCCGTCATGCCACCTTCGAACCACACTCCGCCATCCTGGAACGCCTTTCCGCCCTGTTTTCACGCGTGCTCTCAGGGCCCCCTGGAGAAAGGAGGCCAGGTTGGGCCGCACATCCCCACTTGAAGGAGGAAGAAACAGGCACGAGGAGAGGCCAAGCATGTGCCCAGGGCCACTCAGCTGGGAAGGGGCAGACGCAGGATGCAGTCTGCTGTCCAGAGTCCGTGGCCCTTGACACAAACAAGAAAGACAACCCAGGGGATGGGAGGGAGGAGCGCGGGCATCGGGGCGGGCGTCCGAAGAGAGCCTCTCTGTGGAGGTGGTATTTAAGCGGAGATCCAAATCACAAGGCGGTGACGGCCTTGCAGACCCGGGGCGCGTGTGGCACTTCTGTAACGTGGGGCTCGTCCTCAGGGACAGCGTCCAGTACTCTTGGCCGCCCTCCGGGGCTGTGATGGATACCACCTCACCCGGAGCAAGTTCCGGGCAGCCATGCCCCTGTCCAGTTTGAGACGGGCCGGGAAGGGTCTGGGTTTGGGAGTCTGGCACACAAACCTGGCTTAGGATCAAGCCTGGATGCTCGCTGGCGCAAAGCCTTAGCCGAGTCACTTAGCCCACATCTGAATGCATCTCCTCGTGAGTGTCACCGCCCCTCCTTGCGGGACGGCTGGGATGTTCTGAGGTCATGTCTCAAGGTGCCTCCCAGGCTGCCTGCCTGCAGCAGGCAGAAAGCAGAGCTCGTCTTTCATTCACCCGGGTCATAATAATGGCTCGCATCTAACGAGCGTTTACTGTGTGCCAGACACGGGCCCAAGTCCTTGGCGGTGAATCTTCACATCGACTCCATGAGGTGGGCCCTCTTCTTATCCTGTCTCATGGGTGAGGACAGTAAGGCATTGGGAATATAGGGACTTGCCTGCAGTCACCAGGCAGGCAGCGGCACAGTGAGTAACGTCACCGCATATTTGGGGCCCCGTGCTGGCCGGACTGAAGCTTCTGCAGAAGTGGGGCAGGCTGTGCGCATGGGCCCATTCACACCACAGCCTGGCTGGCAAATGCAGTCTTTGGCATCTCCTATACTCAACAGTAGATTGGCCAGTTAGGAAGCTCCCCTGTTGTCACATCCTAGCGGGTCGTGTGGGCAAAAATGCGTCCTCGGTGCTGAGCTCGGCCCTCGTCCCATACCGCCCTTTCCGAGTTGTGTGACCAGGCTGCATGGGAGACGTCTCTTCTCCGAGCCTCAGTGTCCTCACCTTCAAAATGGGTATTGATCTATCACTGCAGCTTTGCCAGATGGTGTCCGGATTAGCAATCATGTAGACAGAGCGCCTAGCACACGGTAAGTACGTGGATAAGACATGTCAGCTAGGCCTCAAACAAAATCGGAAGGTGTCTCAGTTTCCTACTGGTGCTATGACAAAATACCACAAACTCAGCAGCTTAGAATGAGATGCAGTTCCTGTCTCACAGCTCTGTAGGCAGAAGACTAGTCTGGATCCCTTCAGGCCCAAATCCAGCTGTCGGCAGGGCCACATTCCTTTCTGACGGCTCTAAGGGATGATCTGTTTCCTTGCTCGGTCAGGTGCCAGCAGAACTCAGTGCCCCGGGACGGTAGGAGCGAGGTCTCCCTTTCCTCGCCGGCTGGCAGCTGCCCTTAGCCCGCAAGACCCTCTCTCCAGCCCCTGCACGTGGCCCCCCCAACTCAAAAGCTTCAACAGGGCGTCAAGTGTCTTCACGCTCCAGCTCTCCGGTTCTCTGACTCTCCGCTGGGAAACGTTCTCCTCCTTTAAGGGCTCAATAGATTAGATTGGGTCTACCTGGATAATCCAGGATAATCTCCCCATCTTAAGGGCCATAACCTTAATCGCATCGGCAAAGTCCCTGTTGCCACGTAAGGTAACATATTCACAGATTCTGGGATTAGGATGTGGGTATCTTCGGGGGTCTGCCTGTCGTCGAAGGTAACATAAGCCAAATTAAAGCACATCAGCATCGGCAGGGGCCCTGCAGGGCAAACCTTTTTTTTTTTTTTTTTTTAGAGAGAGGAAGACTGAAGCCCAGAGAGGTTCCTAAGTAGCTGTCCAGGATGACACAGCAGGTCCGTGGCAGAGCCAGTCTCCAGACCCTGGCCCGGTGTCACGGCCCCTGCCTGTGACACCACTCCACATGGCTTTCTCATGGAAAGACTTTCAACTTTCCAAAGCCCCTTCTTTTGGCGTGTTCTCCTCTGATCCTCCCGCCCTCCTGGGAGGCGGGCATACAGTGGCTTCGTCTCTAGAACTGGCACGAGCGTGTACTCACCTACTTCTCTTCCTGGGGGCCAAGAGGATCAGAAGGAGATATGGGCCAAGAGAGCCCCCAGTGAGGCCCAGGCCTGGGGAAATGAAGAGAGAGGGAGAGGGCACTTCCCTCCCCAGGCCGAGCCCTCTGCACGCATCGGCCTCTTTGATCCCCCCAAGCTTTCTGCGGGGAAGGCACTGCTGGTCTAGAGTAGCAGTTACGATTGAGTTTGGCTGCATATAACAGGAAGAAAAGTAAGAGATGCTGTTTGACAATCAACCACAACACCAACGGCATAAAAACAAGCGTTCCCCTAGCTCACAGGTCTCCAGATTGGCCAGGTGGGTTGCGGGGGGCGGAGTGGGGGGGTGGGCAGGCATATTCATACGTTTGCACTCCCTCTACTCCGGGGTATTCGGCAGCTCTTGGGATATTTTCAGGGCCTTATGGCACGTTTGAGGTTGACTGCTGTCAGACTGTCAGGATGGTCCTGGCTGGGACAACAAGGGCAATAACTCTGTTCTCTGTGTCTCTTCTTCATCAGGTCGGCCTGGGTATGTTCTTATGGCAATCACAGGGAACCAAGACAGCCGGCAGATATATGCAAGGGCTTTTCAAGCTCTGCCTATATCATGTTTGTTTATATCCCATTGGCCAAAGCAAGTCACATGGCTAAGCCTAGAGTTGGGGGGCAGGATTACACAAGTTATAGGGCAAAGAGTATAGATACAATGAGGTGGTTAATAATACAACCAATCTACCATCATGGCTTAGACAAAATGGAGGTTTATTTTTCTTATATGTAAAAGATGTCAGAAGATAGGAGTTTGGGCAACTCCATGGAATCATGATGGATCCAGGCCCCCCCAGCGCACAGCCTCTTGTCCTTTATAGGCCAAAATGGTTACAAGAGCTCCTGCTATCACATCCATGTTCCAGGCAGCAGGATGGAAGAAAGAGAGTGAGAAGGCTCTTCCCTTTGAAAAAAACTTCCTAGAGGTCCCACATATTACATTAGCTTTATGTCTCATTGGCACACATATTGTCACATGGCCACTTATAGCTACTAGAGAGTTTAGGAATATGTGGTCTTTTATTTGGGCACAATGTGCCTAGCTAAGAACCAAGTTTTGTTAATTTGACAAAGAAAGAATGGGTATTTGGTAGGCAGTAAGTCATATCTGCCACATCCCATTTTACGAGTGAGGAAACTGGACTCAGAATGAAAAGTAACTTGCCTGAGGTCACACAGTCACCTGGGCATTAGAGAGCTAGGATCTGAACCCTGAATGCTGCCTCTTCTCCCTTCGACCACCGTCACCACCATTCAAGAGCCTTTCTGAGCTCTCAGCTACTCACAGGGCTGCTTAAGAGTCTGAACAGCCCAGGGGCACCTGGCTTGCTCAGTTGGAGGATCAGGCGGCTCTCGATCTCAGGGTGGTGAGATCGAGCCCCATGTTAGGTGTAGAGATTACTTAAATCAAATAAATAAAAACTAAAAAAAAAAAAAGGGTCTGAGCAGCCCAGACGGCGACATACGGCCGACGTCCCGCGGCCCCTTACTCTGGACCAAGTCCTATGCTAAGCACTTTACGTGCTGGTTTTCATTTTAACCTCCCAACATCCATGCCATTGTCCCCATTCTATAGAGGAGAAACTGAGGCACTGAGGGGTGAGATATGCTGCCTTGGCTACTGGATTTGAAGCTTGGGCTGTCACCATCTTGCTAGTCCGGGTGCTGGGGCAGGACTGGGTCCCACTCAGCAGCCAGAGGTAAGATCAAGGCTGTTCAGCAGCCCCCTAGGAGGTGGGCCATTGGATGTTTCCACCATACCAAGCCCAAGGCGTGGCCTTAGCCTGCTCGGATCGTGCTTATGGCTCCTGCCAAGTAATCAGGGAGAAAAAAACCAACCTGGGCTGTAGAGTCAGGCAGGCCTGGGTCCTGATCCCACCTGATCCCACCTGGGTCCTGATCCCACCAGCTGAGGTACCATGGGCAGGAGACTTGACCTGATTCTCGCTTTCCTCATCTGTGAAGTGGATGTGATGAACCCCACTCCATCTGATTGGGTAGCACCCAGCAGGTGCTGTTAAATCTATGTCGAATCAAGGGAAGAATGAATGTGCAGATGAACAGCCACCCTAGACAGGAGCCTTTCTCAGGTTCAAGGAAAGAGATATTATCTCCTGGACCTGATTTTTGTTGTTATGGGGGTTTTTTTCCCCAAAAATATATTTCACAAACTGCTACTTCCAAAACACATTAATAGCTGTTATGTGAAAAAGAGGCTCTAAAGCCAAATGAGACCTCAACCACCCGGTTAACCGGGTCTCTCCCCTGCAGGACATCTCAGAGCCTTGAACAAAGGAGTGTGCAGTATGAGTGTAGCAGGGGTCTAGAACTCTGTGTTTCTCTGACTTTCTTGGCCACAGAGCTCCTTTGCTTCGTAGAAAAGTGCCACCTTGGCACCAGTTCCCAACTATTCCTTCTTTTCTGTCCACAGCCCTGTTTGGTCCCATCAGAGAGAAACGAGGCCCATTTTCTGGACGTGTTTTATTTGTGGAAATTCTGTTGTGACAGTTATGATCAGGCCACCCAGAATTGCAGTTGGATTGTCAGGAGTTTACTGTATTGCTACAGTCAAAACAGCTCTCCCATTATCCACCGGAAATACTCTAGGAGTCTTGTCACGGGGAAGGTGTTCCTGCTAGAGACCCTGGAGAATGCAAGCACAGTAATAATTGACTGTTGTGGCATTGTTGGCTGACTGGTTGGCAGGAGGCTCCGTGTGACATCGCAAGTGGGCAGGGGCTCTGAGGGAGAGCCAACTGTGACGCCCATCACAGAAGCTGTGCTGCCTTCCCCCGGCCGCTGCCGGAAGACATTACTCCAGGTCCCAACCCCCAAGGTCAGTGACTCAGACAGCCTCCTGAGGGTGCCAGGAAAGGTGAGAGGCTGCCCTTCTTTTTCTCCTTCCTTCCTCCAGTATATTGATAAATGCTTCTTCTGAGCCACACACTGTTCCAGGCACGAGGGATAAAGGGTTGAATAAGAGAGATGAGATCCCTGCCCTCAGATAGTGTTAGTGCTACAAAGTAAAGAAAGCTGGGGGGGAAGGCAAGTGACAGGGGGCAGGGTGGGTGGACAGGGAGTGCTCTCTGAGGAGGGGCGGTTTAGCTGAGATGTGAGTGAGGAGGCCATGGAGATCTGGGGGATGAGGTGTCCAGGCAGAAACACTGTGGGGCCAACGCCCTGAGAGAAAAATGATGACCTTGGTGTGATTGGAAACAGAAAGGCGGCCAGTCTGGATGGCACTTGGGAGTAAAGGAGCAAGTTGCAGGTAGCTGGCAGGTGCCGGGCAGGTGGGCCCTGAGGCCACGTGGGGCATCCGTGCGTCATTCATGGGGTGGTGGGAAGTCAGGTGCAGTGAAGACGTCACAGATGCAGCGGGATCTGCTACTGGGGCTTGGGGTGGGGTCTCACACTGCCAGTGCTCAGCGCCTTCTCCCCACTGCTCTAAGCTCCCGGCGTCTCCTTACTGGTGAAAGGGGAAAGGCCAAACACACTCGGGGGTCTCCTTCCTGCCTCAGAGCTCAGGGCTGCGGAGGTCAAGCTGGGCAAGGTCCAACCCACTCCCTCTTGAAGTAGCCAGGGTCACAGGCCTCCTGTCTTCCTGCCCATCAAAGGCTCCTGGTCCCAGAAGGCTCTGAGAGGCCACCTGACTCAACCCCCCTCGTGCCCTGAGAGGGAGACGGGGCACATGCGGAAAGCACTTCCTCAAGTCTCAACTGATGAAGGGACTGGACACTCCCCCAGGGCTCGCTGGGGACAGCAGGGCCCCTGACCACCTGCTCCAGCCAAGCAGGCCCTGCCTGGCCAGGCTCCCCTCTTCCCCTCTCGGCCACAAGCCTCTTTTGTGCTTACTCCCTGGGGCTCCATCTCCTTGCAGGGGTCACAGGGCACCACTGACCCCAGCCCCCTGCCGGTGTGCCCTGCTGGTAATTGAAAATACCAGAATTCCCTGAAGACCAACTTACAGGGAAACCTGATACCCCAGGGTGGGCGGTGGACAGCAGGAGGGATGGGAGAACATCCAGCTGTTCCCTCTTCTCCGCCATTAATCCCCCTGGATTCCAGGAGAAAGGCCAGACCCGCTTGGCCCCCACTGGCCCGCCTTGATCATCTTCCCAGCAAATGCCGCCTCCTTGCCACGCCCAGGGTTACGGGACTTATGGGATCAGAGCCCGAGTTAGCTGCCTGTAACCCAAGCCTGCCGGCTAAGCCCCCCAAGCCCAGACCCCCATGGCTGTGTGGGACCCGCCCCCATAACAGCTGAGCTCCCGGAGCCGAGGAGGGCCGGGCGGTGGTGGGTAAGGTGAGTCAGCGGGAGCCGAGTGGAGTTAGCTTTGCAGCAACAGGATGGGAGCCGGCCCAGGATGTCCTCAGAGGCCCTCTGAAGTCCCCTGGTTTCCAGACCCCCCCTGCTCAGCCTGCATCAGCTGCAGCCAATAGAAGGGAAGGGTGTGTTGGACTTGGGTGGGCCTGGGTTCAAATCCCAGCGTCACCGCCTGATAACCATGTGACTTTGGGCAAGCAAGTTACTTCCTACCGCAATGCCTCCATTTCCTCTTCTATAAAGTGGGTATAATAAGAATACCAGCCTCATGGGGTTAGTATGAGTGTTAAAGGAGTTCACTACGTAACGCATTTGGAAAAGCACCTGGCATAGAGTGAACAGGTGAGAGTCAGGTGTGGGCCTTCCTTACGTTTTTCCACCGGGCGTCATGGGGCATACAGGCATTGTCGAGATAACAAGCTCGTATGTCATTTGAGGAGCAGGTTGCCACTCCTTCTGCAGCCCTTCTGTGGCTCCCCAGTGCCTTCAGGACAAGGCAGGCTCCTGGGCAGCCTACAGCTTCTTGTCCCCCTGCTTTAAGACCCTCCAGAGCTGCAGGCTCCAGAGGGAGTTAGCCTGGGCTGATGAGAGGGGCAGTCTCTGCAGATGCCAGGCCGTGAGAAGTAATTTGGTGGATGGAAGATCTACTCAACCGGGATTCAGATGGTCTGAGATCTTATGCCAGCCCCTACCTGCTGTGTGATCTTGGATAAGTCACTTTCCTTCTCTCCTACATCTACTACTCCTCAAAGTGTGGTCCACAAACCAGCAGCATCAGCTTCCCGAGGAGCTTGTTAGAACTGCGAATCCTCAGGCCCCACCATGTATCTTGGTTGGGGGCGGGGGGGTGCCCAGCAATGTGGGTTTTAACAAAGTCTGCTTATCTCCTTATCCCCTCTCAAGTTTGAAAAGTGCAATCATCTTTAGGGATGGGAGGTGAAATCACAGGGAAAGAGGGGAAGGGAACAGCCTTGCCCCTTCTCAGGCCTGCATCACCTTGGCCGAGTCCTGACATGGGGGCTGGGACCCAGGAGCTCCAGCCTGGAGCAGACACTCGTTGTGTGAAACAAATATGCTTTCTCCCCTTAGGCTGCGAGTGCCTGGAAGGCAGGGACCCTGAGGGCTCCTCTCTTGGGCCCCAGAACCCGGCTTCATGCTGGCATCATAGCAATTCTGTGAATTGACATCTTTTTTCCAGCTTTATTGAGATATTATTGACATATAACATGTGAAAGTTTAAGGTATATGATGTGATGTCTTGATACATGTATATATTGCAAAACGATTACCACAGTAAGGTTAGTTAGCACCTCCATCCGACCGCTCACGTAACTGCCATCTTCGGGTGTGTGGTTATAACATTTAAGATCTGCTCTCTTTACGACTTAACTGTTACGCACTACAGGACTGTTTATTATAATCACCAAGCTATCCGTGAGACTTCTTAGAGCTAGAAGTTTATACCCTTTGACCAGCATGTCCTGGCCCACAGCCCCTGGTACCGTCCTACCCAGTTGAGATGTTCGCTTGTTTGTTTCTATTTGTTTGTTTGTTAAGGAAGTTTTACGCCCGGTGTGGGGCTCAAACTCACAACCCCAAGATCAAGAGTCGCATGCTCCACTGACTGAGCCAGCCAAGTGCCCCTGGAAATGTTTTTAATGATATCTCCCTCCTGCTGGTGCCAGGCACCGTGGTGAACTCTGTACACGTATTTCTCCTTTTATGCTCATAGCATTATTGCCAGGTAAGGGTCCCCATGTGACAGGTGTGGAAACTGAGGCTCAGAGAGGTTGAGAGAGCTTGCTGAAGGCCACAGAACGGGGGAGGGGAGGGATGAGGATTTGCCGGCAGTCTGATTCCACCCTCCGGCTCCCAACCACTAAGCCGGACCGCCTTCCTGGGGCTGGATTGGAACCTTCCCACCAGGGAAGATTCTACCGGTCTCCGCGGAAAGCGCCAGGGGACTGAGTTCACGTAGTTGTGGCTTAATGGCAATACTGCTCACCCAGGCTTGTGGGTGCTGTGTGTGTCCGATGCTGCACAGATACGACGGACGTGCGATGACGGCACACTCTGTCAGTGGAAGCGGGCTGCAGCAGGCGGGAGAGGAGGGTGAACAGCCTGGCCTCACAGGGGGGCCAGGGCCTCCGGCAGTCCAGAAGAACAGGGTGCCCAGCTCCACACAGAGGCAGCTCCGAAGGGAGAGACGGGGCTGGGCTGGACACGGGGTCAGAGAATGAGGGCACAGTTGCAGGGACTGCTCTGAGGGCCAGCAGGGAGCATAGCTGGGGGCAGGATAGCTCAGCTCCAGGCCCAGCTGAGCTCGTCACTAGCTGTGTGACCTTGGGGAAGTCACCATGCTTCTCTAGCCTCAGTCTCCTCTTCTGCAGATTGTGGATCTTAACCCCCATCCCACATTGTTGTCGAGAGAACCGAATCAGGTGACACGGGGCAGCTGCTCAGTGCACAGTGGCAACACCCCAGTGACCCTGGTGAACGCTCACAGCCACGCTGAGCTTTGGACAGGATCTCAAACACCCACTCCCCACGACAGCCCTCAGGGGGCACGTTGCCCTCAGGCCCATTTTACAGATAAGGAAACTGGGACACTGAGAGCTCTGACTGCCCCTCCTTTGTGCTCTGACAATTAACCTCATCAATTTCTGGTGAGCATTTGGCCGGAGCCGGGCTGACGGCTCAGTAGCAGGTGCTGTACTAGTGAAGAGCCTGAGGTGCCGGGTTCAAGTCTAGCCTCCACGGCCTTGCTGCATGACCCTTGAGCAGACTATGCAACAACTCTGAGCCTCAGTTTCCCCCTCTGTAAACTGGGGATACTAATAGCCCCTAGCTAATGGGGCAGTTGTGAGAATTCTCTGCTTCACCTATGTTAATAGGCGTAAAGAGCCTGGAACAGCGCTGGGAACAGAGTAAGGGCTCAATAAGTGTTAGGTTAGTGGCTTTATCATTGCTATTATTATACACATCTGCACAGCCCTGAAAGCCCTTCAAGCGACTTCGTGGAGCAGGAGAAACATCACTTCCCATCCCCAGGCATCTGGTGAGAATGCGTTGCTTTGCGCGGCCACTTACTATCTGGATAGCCTCGGGCAAGACACTTTACTCTGGTTCTCAGGCTTCCCATCTGCAAAATGGGCCGAAGGAGGTCTGCTTCCTAGGCTGTTGTGAGGATTAAATGAGGTAATATGCACGTCCACATGGGCATAGCACAGGGCCCAGCGTGTAGTAGGGCCCCTTCGCTCACGTTGGGGTCTCCTGATTCTCTGGGAAGCAATAAGGAAGACAGAGTACCCTGTTTGACTGAGGGAGAAACTGCAGGGAGCAGGGGCCTGATCTTCCCAAGAGGCCTGCTGCCCCAGCAGGACTAGGGCCAAGCTGAGAGCCAGACAGCACTCTTGTGGTGCAGAAAGAACAGAGGCTTGTCAGCGATGCCTGGACCAAGCTCCAAGTCAAAGGTCACAGTGCTGCCACCCTGTCTCGGGTGTCTTGGGCCAGTTTCCCACAGGTACTTGGCGCTGGGGGGAAGCCAGACCCGCTCAGACTCACGCTGGCCTCTGGGCTGATCCAACTCCAGGCCGAGGGCTGCCCAGGAAGAACAGGCAGGGAGCGTTCGAGCTGCAGGACCCCAGGGACCTTCCAGCCTGTTCATGGTCCAGAGGAAGAGGCCAGGTCCAGAGGTGGGAGACAGCTTGCCTAAGGTCACACAGTCAGCGAGCAGCAGGCCAGAGAGCAGAGCCTGGGTCTTCTAACCAACACCCTGGGGAGGAAGGGACAGAAACAGAGCAGCGACTGGGTGAGCTTCGGGTCCCGATGAGCTCCTACCGGCTGCTACTCCACACTCAGATCAGGACAAAGCCGCTGAGAAGCAAGATTGGGGTGAGGGGGAAAAGGGTCCCTCTCACCCTTCAGACACCCTGGTGTGGGCCAAGACAGGGCATCTGCTGGTCACACACTTGCCCAAGATGCTCCCTTCACCCTGGTGAGTCCTCAGCCCCTCCCGAGACCATGAAAACATTGAGCCCGGAAAGGCAGGGAGGCTCACTCCAGTGAGGAGTGACCGCCTAGGGAGGGACTGTGTCAGGAATCCACCCCTGCTCTGTCCAATCATGGGGCAAACACTGCTTTAGCAGACCTGGGTTCAAATCCCAGCTCCCCTACTGAGGGTATGGGGGCGCTGGGATCTCAGGACCCCCTTGCCCCTCTGAACTTCGGTTTTCTTCCCCTGTCAGTGGGGCTAATACTGCTCCCTCACCAGCGGTCAGCTCAGGAAACACATGTGAAGGGCCCAGGGCTGTGGTTGACACATAGTAGGTTTGGTCCATTTGAGAAGGAGGCAAGAGACACGGCCCTGGGTGCCTCATGAGTCAAGAATCAGTAAAAGGGCTGTGTGTTGTGAACTCCCCATGTGATCTTGGGCAGCTCACAACCCTTCTCCGGACCTCAGTTTCCACATCAGTAAGATGCAGGAATGGGGTTATTTCTCAGAAGCCTCCAGCACTAAACAAGCCGCCCCTGACTTCCTGTCTCCTTCGTTTAACCACCCTCCGTGATGGCTCTAGCAACACTAGGGGGAGGGAGGGAGGGATTGATCTTATTGAGGTTTACACACAGTTAACCATTTTATTTTATTTTTTTTAAGTTTGTTATCTTGAGAGAGAGAGAAAGTGCAAGCAGGGGAGGGGCATAGAGAGAGGGAGGGAGAGAAAATCCCAAGCAGGCTCTGCGCTGTCCTCGCAGAGCCCGATGCGGGACTCGAACTCATGCCCCATGAGATCATGACCTGAACCAAAATCTACAGTTGGATGCTTCACCGACTGAACCCCCCAGGCCCGCCTGCAATTAGCCATTTTAATGTGTACAATTCCGTGGCGTTTAGTACATTCACAGGCTTGTGTGACCACCGCCTCTGTCTAGGCCCAAAACATTCTCATCACCCCAGAGGAAAACCTGTGCTCAACATTCTCTGTTTCTCCCCTACCCTCAGCCCTGGCAACCGCCAGCTGCTTGCTCTCTGGATTTACCTGTTCTGAATTATTTCACATAAATGGAATCATAAAATATGTGACCTCTGTGCCTGTCTTTCACTTTGCATGTTTTTGAAGTTCATCCACATTGTAGCACATGTCAGTAGTTGCTTCGTTTTTATGGCTAAATACTCTTCTATGGTATGTGTATACCATCATGTGTGTGTCCATTTATCTGTCGGTGGGCATTTGGGTTGTTCCCCTCTTTGGGCTGTTGTGAATAATACTGCTGTTATGTGTACTGACATGTGTAAGTATTCATTTGAGTACCTGATTTCAATTCAGTAAAATTAGGAGTGCAAATGCTGGGTAATTCTACATTTAACTATTTTTTTTTTAATATTTATTTATTTTTGAGACAGAGAGAGACAGAGCGTGAACAGGGGAGGGTCAGAGAGAGAGGGAGACACAGAATCTGAAACAGGCTCCAGGATCCGAGCTGTCAGCACAGAGCCCAATGCGGGGCTCGGACTCACGAACCGTGAGATCATGACCTGAGCCAAAGTCAGACGCTTAACCGACTGAGCCACCCAGGCGCCCCTACATTTAACTATTTTTAAAAAATTTTTTAATGTTTATTTATTTTTGAGAGAGAGAGACAGAGTGCAAGTGGGGGAGAGGCAGAGAGAGAGGGAGACACAGAATCTGAAACAGGCTCCAGGCTCTAAGCTGTCAGCACAGAGCCCGACGCAGAACTCGAACCCACGAACCGCAAGATCATGACCTGAGCCAAAGTCGGATGCTTAACCGACTGAGCCACCCAGGTGCCCCATTAACTTTTTTTTTAAGCTTATTTATTTATTTTGAGAGAGAGAGAGAGAGAGCGTCCACGAACACGGGGGAGGGGCAGAGAAAGGGAGAGAGAGAATCCCAAGCAGGCTCCATGCTGTCAGCACAGAGCCCGATACAGGGCTCAGACCTACAAACCGTGAGGTCGTGGTCTGAGCTGAAAACAACAGTCAGATGCTTAACCAACTGAGCCACCAGGCACCCCTACATTTAATTTTTTAAGTAACTGCCAAACTGCTTTCCATAGTAGCTATGGATTTATTTTTATGGATTTATTTTTGGCAGTCATTTTTCTTCAGTGCTGAGGGCACATAGTAGGCCCTTGGTGCACATTCGCTGGAGGAACAAATGAATCTCCCACCCGCTCTGCTCCCCTCTCCCAGAGCCCCATCACCATGTCTTGGGTCTGTAAGTTCCCTAGTCCAGTAGACTGTAAGTTCCAAGAGAGAATGAACACCTTTCATCCAAACACTTTGAGCCAGGCCAGAGAAGGGCCCAGTGCATCTGTCTCTCACTTGGTGCAGCTTGAGCTCCCCAGGGATGGCCAGAATTGTCAGTGTCTGAAATCTGAAGGTGCAGCACCCACAGCCCTGCACAAGTCCTGCTGGCCCCTGTCAGCCCCCTAGGCAGGCTGTGTGGCCTCAGCCAGATGCCTTCCCCTCTCTGATCCCACACTCTGTCTGGGCACCTCTAGAGTTGGGACAGAATCCGTATGTACCCTCTCACTGCTGCTCCTGACCCTTGGCCTCTGACCTGTCTTCCAGCTCCGTCGGCTGTGTCCATCATGCACCCGGTGAGCCGCACGGTGGACAGCATCACCCTGTCGTGGTCCCAGCCTGACCAGCCCAACGGTGTCATCCTGGACTATGAGCTGCAGTACTATGAGAAGGTACCTGTGCTCCTGGGCCCACTCCCCACCTCCACACCCCTGGGCCTGCGGTTCTATCCTCCTCCGAGACTGGACACCCTGGTACAGCAGAAAGAGCACTGGCCTCAGAGTCAAGTCGCCTGGCTCAATTCTGACTCCAGTCCTCCCCAGCTGGGAGATCTCAGGCAGGTGCCTTGACCTCTCCGAGTTGCGCTTTTCTGGTCTGGGGCATCAGGCCAGCAATCTCAGTAAAATGCAATGGTCAGGGCCCTTTCCTCACCAGGACCCCCTTCCTCTTGACTTCAGTGGGCCTGATGTTCTGAAAGAGCTGGTTTCCCAGAAAGCTTCCCCCATTCTGAAGCAGAGATTTGAAAGTGCTCCAGACAGCTCTGTACAGGGCAGGAGTAGAGCCTCCTCCCCATGTTGCTCTGATTCCAGCTAAAACACTTGTTTCCATTTGCCTGGGTGCCATTTGTAGCGGGAGAGAGCGGTTTCTCTTTGAGCTTTTAATTCAGACCTTTAATTCTCTCTCAGGGACCCCTAGGACCCAGGGACCAAGGGTTAGAAGCCACTGGTGTTGTAGAAGGAGCATTGGACTGGGAGTGAGAAGCCATAGGTTCGGGTCCCAGCTCCAACCATAACAGCTGTGTGACCTTGGGCAGCCATCATTCTCTCTCTGAACCTCAGTTGCCCCCTGTGTCAGATGCAAACAAGATTGCCTCTCTTGTTGGCAAGACTGGGGGCTGCACAGGCCAAGGAGAAAAGGCAGGGACAGTACCCGGAATGGCTCCCGGCCCTAACAGAGTGTACTTTCCTTCCTCCCTTCTGCCCTGCCTTTTGCATGGTGGGCAAGAGCTACACAACATGAGGCCAGGAGAGGCCAGTACATTTGAACATGGGGCGTGCACGGTATTGGGGCCAGGGGGTGGATGGAGCAGCTGGACATCAGAGGCTCAGAAAACTCTCTCTTTTTGACTGGAGACTTTTCTTACCTGCAGCCTAAAGCATCAAACAGCCACAGAGGCTGGAAGAGCCCCTGGGAAAGGTGTCACTTGGATCTCATTCAGACTAAAGTGTAAATGACTGCAGAAAGTGCTTTAGTTGAGGGTTGGGAACTGGAAATGAATAGAAAGTCTCTCTGTAAGGGCTGAGAGGAAAAGAGGTGGAAACAGTACCAGCCACCGCTGCTGGAGCCCAGCCTTTGGAGGCCCGGCCCTGCCCTTCCACTCTGTTAACTGCCGGCTCAGCCAAACTCTGATGAGCCTCAAGACGTTTTCAAACACCTATCCAGCCTCACCCAGCCGGTCTGTGATTGCTTGTTTCCTTGCTCATCCTTAGCTCTAGGCAGTGCATTCTGAGAAGCCAGGGACCACATCTGTCCCATTCACCATCTTCTCCCCGATACCCTGGGCCCAGCACCAAAGAGACACTTGGTAAATATTGGTTGAATGGATAAGTGAATGAATCCCCTCCCATGGCCTGTTCCTCCAGAGTGGGGACCTTGCCTTACCTCTGCCTCTTCCCCAGCCTGGCACACAGTAGGTGCTCACGAGGTGCTGCTGGATGGCCCAAGGTGAGGACAATGTGAGGGAAGCAGCCCCACCCCTCTCTGGGCCCTGGAGGGCCTTGAAGGAGCCAGGCATCCTGTAGCCTTAGCCAGACCGGCTGCTCCCAGGCCCAGGAAGCCCCAGCCCCTACAGAAGCCAGCATTTCCACCCCCTCTGGCGGGGACAGTTCAGCACCTCAGAATTCAAGAAAGAAAGGGGGAAAAAAAAAACTAATTAAGAAGCTTTATGATTAAACGAAACTGAAAGTGTTTGTCCCCAAAGACTAGAGCGGAAATGAGGAATCCCGGCGCGGGTCCTGCCTACGACCCATTTCCTACCGAGGCGGGAGGGGCTGCGGAGGCTGCTGGAGGTGTGAACCAGGAGGCGGCTCTGCCCTACTTTCTGCCGCTGCCCCGCATCCCCAGGCCCCTGCCGAGGTGGCAGGCCCAGCAGGCCCTGCAGCGGCTGCGGCCACCACCTGTTCGCGTTTCATGAGCACAGAGCACGTGCCAAGCACGCCACCTCCGTCGTCTCGTTCCTCCTTGCAGCAAGGCCATTCACCCCCTTGGACGGGAGTGGAAACTGAGGCACGGAGAAGGTGTGTGACCTGTTCGAGACCACCCAGCTGCTAAGTGGCAGAGAAAACAGGATTTGGACCTGCGTTCTCACTCTTTGCCTGGCTCTCCTGCTTCCTCCCTCCCCTTTCACCCTCCCAGGGGTGCTTCTGGGATGACTGTTAAAGGGCGGACAGGGCCAGGCTCTGAGGGGGGATCTTAGATACAAATGGCGAGAGAGGGACAAGCCTCAGGTACAGCTGTGATGAGACATGGCGCTACCCTGCCAGCCCCTCCTGCTGGGCCTGGGGTGCAGTGAGGGGCAGCCTGGAATCTGCCAATGGGAGAGATGGACACTGGTTCATTCAATATTCACTGTCACCAACCTTGGGCTGGGCCCTGGGCTGAGTGCTGGGAGTACTGAGATTAGCCAGACATGCCCAGAGGCCTCAGGGCCTTCACCGTCCAGGGGAAAAGACACCTCCAGACACAAATAGCCATGAGACGGGCGTGACACAGTCACAGAAGGGCAGGCAAAGATCTGTCAAGGCACCAAGGAGGGACCCATGGTCTGAGTATAAGTGAGGGGAAGTCTTCATTCCAGTGACATTTGAGCTGAGCCTCAAAAGTTTCGGGGCGCCTGGGTGGCGCAGTCGGTTAAGCGTCCGACTTCAGCCAGGTCACGATCTCGCGCTCCGTGAGTTCGAGCCCCGCGTCGGGCTCTGGGCTGATGGCTCGGAGCCTGGAGCCTGTTTCCGATTCTGTGTCTCCCCCTCTCTCTGCCCCTCCCCCGTTCATGCTCTGTCTCTCTCTGTCCCAAAAATAAATTAAAAAACGTTGAAAAAAAAAAAAAAGTTGCTAGGAGTTCACCAGACAGACAAGTGATGAGAGCAAAGTCATTCCAGACAGCAGAAACAAGACACGCAAAGGCCCTGGGGCAGGAGAAGGCAAGTGTGGAGGAGCAATATGAACAAGGGAGAGATTAGCGGGGAAAGAGTTGGAGAGGGAGGCAGGGCTGGGTTGTGGTGGGCCTTCCATGCCTTTGGAGTCTGGATTCAATTTAAAGTACTCTGGGAAGCCGGTGGAAGGTTCTGGAATGATGTGATCTGACTCAGATTACGTTTAAGATCCCTGTATCTTGCTATGTGGGAAACAGACTATAAGGGGGTCCCGGAGACACAGACCCTTTTGAGGGCTCTCGTGGGACACGGAGTGAGAGGCCTACAGATTCAGACAACCTTTTGAAACTCAGGGGACCAGGGAAGTGTGAAGGACAACTCCCAGCGGATGGTGGTGCCTTTTCCTGGGGCCAGTGTGGGTTCGCGATTCGCAGGTGTAGGTATGGTGCTCGCCAGGAGTGGAAAGGTATAACCAAGAACAGACAGGAGAGTGTGTAGAGGAAAAAGAAACGGACGGATAGAATCAGGAGAGTGTGGCGGAATTAAGGGGAGAAGGAAAAAGGAGTTGATGAAAATGTCAGAGGAGATGCCACCACAGGGGTAGGAGCAGTCTCGGTCCCCAACCTCTCAGGCTTCCTAGGTCAACCTGGCTGTCCCATCAGGGAGGGACCTCCAGGATGCAAGATGGCTTCTGACAAGTCCACAGCCGGCTCTTACCTAACACTTGGGAATCCTCCTGATGCCTGCAATTGATTTCTTTAATGAATGCTCCAAATCTTCCCAGGTAGGGAAGTTAGGCACTGAGCAGTCCCGTGTGGGCCCCACCGCCACTATCTTTTCCACTCCTCCTTTCCTTCTTTAGAAAGGGCTCTTTTTAAGAGACTGTTAAAAACTGAGAACAAACTGAGGGTTGATGGGGGGTGGGAGGGAGGGGAGGGTGGGCGATGGGTATCGAGGAGGGCACCTTTTGGGATGAGCACTGGGTGTTGTATGGAAACCAATTTGACAATAAATTTCATATATTAAAAAAAATAAAAAGTAAAAAATAAAATAAAAAAAATTAAAAAAAAGAAAGGGCTCTTTTTGGAGCGGGCTCTCCATTTGGCCTTTCCCCAGCTCCACTGGGATTTCCCAGCCTGCCCGGAGCCCAGAGCTAAAAAACCACTTTGCTGGAAGGCTCCTGGATGCCGCTGACAAATGGTGTTGGCCAGACCAGGGCCGGCTGTTTCCATCGGTTCCAGCGTCCTGGGGGAGGTGGCCTCCTTTGGCAGCTGCACCAAAGCACACAGGTTCGTGCTCCCTTTGGCTCCCCCAGAGCTCCGGGAGAAGATTCATTTGTGAGGCCACCTATGGCAGACAGGTCCCTATAGGCCTCATCGATTGGTGTTTGTTCAACAGAAATTTCTAGCTGGCAGAGCAAAGGGGAAGAGAAGGTGGGGGAGGCGGGGATGAACAGTGAAAGTCCAGGCTGCATAGGTCTCTGCCCAGTGTACGTGGAGTGGTACCTACATGGAGAGATCTATTCACTCACTCATTTATTCTTGCATTCATTCATCCATTTAATGACCATTGAGGAAGGCTTGCTCTGTCATGGCATCGATAACTATGATGGCCAATGTTTGTGAAGTCCTTATGTGTACCAGAAACGATACTAAAAGCTTTGCCCGTTTTTTTATCCTGTTGAATCTCCATACCCACTCTGTGTGACCTATAGTATTTTATCCCATTTTAAAGATGAGAAGACCGAGTCTCATAGGGCTTAAGAAATGCTCCCAGTTCCTCATTGGCCCATAGTCTTGGGGCAAGGATTTTTGAGCTGAGGACCGGTGGATTTCATACTAGATGTCTTCTCCTAACCTGTCAGTGCTTAGTCCTTATTCAGGTAAAGGTGTTCCAGCCACGAGGGAGGAGGTAGGGGGCTCTAGAGCAGCTCCTTTGTGCCAGACACTGCCTGATCACATTTCATCTTTACAACAGCCCTGGGAGGTTGGCATTTAGTGTTCCTTTCCTGAAGTAGAAAACAGGGGCTCAGGGGAGGGAAGAGTCTTTCCCAAGGTCACAATGCAAGCAAGTGGAAGAATCTGCCTTTGAAATGACTTCCCAATCCCCCGCTCTGTCCTGTTCCCGCTTTAGAGAAGGGATCTGCTAGTTTCTTTCCTCAATCCGAGGCACCTGTGCCACTGGCAGTTACCTCACATCGCCATCCTACAATCTGGACCTTAGAACTTCCATCCTCTCTGAGTGGACACCCACCCACTCAGGCTGCAGAATCCGAGCAGATTCCGTGTTGGCTGGTGGCACCTAGTGGGCAATCTTGGTACTGCAACCTGGGTTCGTAGGTGTTGAATGGTCTCTCCTGTTTTTCATTTGTCGCTGGCGGTAGTTAGTGAGCACCTACTGTGTGCTGAGCCTGGGGGTCCCGGAGATGGATGGGACAAGGTGTCTGCCCTCAGGAAACCCACAGTCCTTAGAGAAGACACGTGCATATCGGAACAACAGGTGGGAGAGGAGAAAACGGACCTGCAAATCTTTTCTGGGACATCTGGGAAGTCTCTGCAGCAAATGTGGTACTTGTACTGAGTCTTGATGAATAGGGAACTGCCAGGCAGATGGAGAATGGATATTTCAGATAGAAGAAACAGCACTTGCAAAGTATCAGAGTGTCCAGGGAAGGTAGGGTTGCCAAATAAAATATAGGACACCAATTACATTTAAATTGTTTTAAATAATTTTTTAGTATAAGTATGTTTTAAATATTGCATGGGGGAAACTTTTACCAAAAAAACACCCTATTCATTGTTTATCTGAAATTCAGATTTAACTGAGCATCTTGTATTTTTATTTGCTAAATCTGGCAGTCCTACCAAGAAAGGGAAGGGAAGCATTTGGGTATGACTGGAGCCTGGAGGACCCTGGGGGGGGGGGGGGGGGGGTTGGCAGGCAAGACTGGCAAAGGGCAAGTCATGAAGGGTCTGGAAAGCCAAGCCAAGGAGTACAGCCTTTACCCTGGGGCCAGGTCTCTTTGTGCAGGCCTCTGTGCTCAGTACAGGGAAACAAAACACAGCCACTTCCTTCAAGAGTTTACAGTCAAGGCTGTGAGATCAGCCTGGGCCCAGGATAAGGGGGTGGAACAGAAACCCCTCCTGGGGCGTCCACAACAAGTGTTCCAGGGCTCAGAGGAGGGGAGGCACATCTGGCTGAGAGGTCAAACAGGCTTCCTGGAGGAGGGGGCAGAGGAGCGGACTCAGGAAAAGAGGCTTCCTAGGTGCTGCTGCCCCCTGGGAAGGGTGAGGGCGTTGGGAGGAGGCACTTGCAGATCAGCCCTTGTCCAGCCCCACATCCCATTTCTCGCCTCCTTGCCTTTGCACCTGGTGCTCCTGGCCAAGAATGCCCTCCCCCTTTTTGACGTGGGTGACTTCTGTTTGTTCTTTAAAATTCCATTACGTAAGCCCCACTCTGCAGATAGCTTTCCTGGACTTCACCCAATGTCCCCCACCCAGGTGAGGTCCCATGCTCATTGTGCTTACACTACCAATATCCACATTTTATACATATGGATTCATTTTATTCTCTAAACAATCCTCTGAGGTAGCTGCCATTATTATTATCCCCATTTTACAGATGAAGAAAAGGAGGCAAGAGAGGTTAACAAACTTGCCCAAGGTCACAAAGATAATAACTAATAGAGTCAGGACTTGAACCCAGGAAGTCTGGCTCCAGTTTGTGATTTTTTTTTTAACATTTGTTTTAAGTTTATTTATTCTGAGAGAAGGAAAGAGAGCATGAGCCAGGGAGGGGCAGCGAGAGAGGGAGAGAGAGAACCCCAAGCAGGCTCCACACTGTCAGCACAGAGCCCAATGCGGGGCTCAGTCTCACCACCCATGAGATCATGACCTGAGCTGAAAGCGAGAGTTGGATGTTCAACCGAATGAGCCCCCCAGGCGCCCCCCAGTTTGTGATCTTAACTTCCATGCTATGATTCCTGTAATAACATTGCGCCCACTGAATTTAATTGTTTTGAGAGAGTTTTTGCAAGGGCTCTGTGCATTGCACGTGTGTATGATTGGCATGTACAATCAGGTGGGCATTTTTCTGCACAAAGGCTTCTACCTTCCATCAACTTCTCAGAGGGGTTCATGGTCCTCAAGGTTGAAGTCTCCACACTGTTTTCCTGAACTGAGCTCTGTGAACCCAGTGCCTGTGCCTTAGTCCCTTGGAGTCCCCAGGGCCAAGTGCAAAGAGGGCATTTGGGGAAAGTTTGAAGGGTAGCTGACAGATGCCCAAATGAGCATCATCTTGATTGGCAGACAGCTGCATCCAACTCAACCACATCCCCATTCCCACAGCAGCTAATCTGTGTCTTGTCCTGTGCTCCTTGGGTCACCCTGGGCAGTGTTCAGGTCAGAACTGGCATTCTGCGGGGTGCCTGGGGGGCTCAGTCGGTTAAGTGTCCAACTTGGGCTCAGGTCATGATCTCACAGTTCGTGGGTTCCAGCCCCGCATCTGGCTCTGTGCTGACAGCTCAGAGCCTGGAGCCTGCTTCCGATTCTGTGTCTCCCTGTCTCTCTGCCCCTCCCTCCCTCACACTCTGTCTGTCTCTCTCTCTCAAAGAATAAATAAACATTTAAAAGGGGGGGGGCACCTGGTGGCTCAGTTGGTTAAGTGGCCGACTTGAACTCAGGTCATGATCTCACTGTTTGTGGGTTCGAGCCTCGCGTTGGGCTCTGTGCTGACAGCTTGGAGCCTGCTTTGGATTCTGTGTCTCCCTCTTTCTCTGTTCCTTCCCTGCTTGCAGTCTGTCTCTCTCTCAAAAATAAATAAAGATTTTTTTATAAATAAATAAACAAACAAACTTAAAAAAAAAAAAGAATTGGTATTCTGCATCTCTCAAAGGAAAGAACATTAGGTCCTGGGTACTCAAAGCCTTGGACATTAGAGATAGCTCCATGTACTCCATTGTTTTCTTTTTTTTTTTTTTTTTAAGCTTATTTATTTATTTTGAGGAGGGATGTAGGGGCAGAGAAAGAGAGGGAGAGAGAGAATCCTAAGTAGGTTCCACACTATCAGTGCAGAGCCTGACACAGGGCTCAAGCTTACAAACTGTGAGATCATGACCTAAGCCAAAATCAAGACTCAGACGCTTAACTGACTGAGCCACACAGGCACCCCTACGAACCTGCTTTTGAGTCCCAAAGCAGCCACCAACTAATATGTGACTTTGAGCATCATTTTCCCTGTCTGGGCCTTAAATCTTGCCTCACTCGAGTGTGCTGTGGCTGAACAGGGGTCCTTGCACTTAACCTATCAAGGCATGGGGCAGGGAAGAAGCTGCAGAAGTGGGTAAGGGAGGCCCTCTTCCTGCTGTCTCCCAAGAACTCACAACCTAGACCTCAGAGTCTGCACATAGTGACCCGTCAGCATTTGTGTATCAGTCAGCTATCACTGAGGATAATGCTGCAAAATACACAATCCCCTAAATACGATGGCTTCCAAGTGGCTATTTTTCTTGGTCATTGGTTGGAGTCTGCAAGTCAACTGAGGTGGCCCTGTTTCAGCATAGGAATAAGGTCAAGATCTTCCCTACATGTTTCTCATTCTGGAACCAGCCGCTACCCAGGTTAAGTCCCATCATGGCAGAAGGCAGGAGCACAAGAGGCCAAGCCAACTCAACAAACACATATAAAACCTCTGCTTGCATCATGTCCTCTAGAATGTCCCATGGACCAAAACAAGACCATGGACAAATTTGGCATCCACAAGGAAGAGAAATACACTCTGCCTTCTTTTGTGGGAGGTGTTGGGAAGTCACATGCAAAAAGTGTGGGTGTGCAATTTAGTCACAGGGAGAGAATGAAGAATTGGAAACCACAGATGTTTATCCAGTGACCAACCCCCCCACCACAAGTGGCAGGAGTGGGCACTGGGCTCTGGGCCCACCGTGGGCAACAACCTTCTAATGGTCTTCTCTGTTCCTCGGCAGGAGCTCAGTGAGTACAACGCCACAGCCATAAAAAGCCCCACCAACACGGTCACTGTGCAGGGCCTCAAAGCCGGCGCCATCTATGTCTTCCAGGTGCGGGCACGCACTGTGGCAGGCTACGGGCGCTACAGTGGCAAGATGTACTTCCAGACCATGACAGAAGGTAAGCAGCATCCAGAGGGCAAGAGGCGGGCACTGACTCCACAAACAGAATACATTTAAAGGCAACTGCTGGGGCGCCTGGGTGGCGCAGTCGGTTAAGCTTCCGACTTCAGCCAGGTCACGATCTCGCGGTCCGTGAGTTCGAGCCCCGCGTCAGGCTCTGGGCTGATGGCTCGGAGCCTGGAGCCTGTTTCCGATTCTGTGTCTCCCTCTCTCTCTGCCCCTCCCCCGTTCATGCTCTGTCTCTCTCTGTCCCAAAAATAAATAAAAAACGTTGAAGAAAAATAAATAAATAAAAAAAAAAATAAAGGCAACTGCTCCTTCAAAGTGCCTTCGCACAAATTAGAAAAGGCACCCCCTCTTCTAGATGTCAACCTTCCCTGCCGGTTGGGAACCGATCATACAGAGGTGCTGTTTTCTGTGATTTGGAAAGCATATGGGCTCCTCCATTGCTATCGTGTCAGCCACTCCCTTTCACAGGACTCTCAGGAGCTCAGCCCTAACTTGCAGACACACTCTGAGCAAGTCACTTCCCTCTTCTGGTCCAAATTTTTCTCATCCACAAAAGGAAAGCATCATATTCAGTCTTTGAGAGCACACCTATTTCATCCGTACACTCCTCCAATGACTTGCAGTTGGATTGAGAAGAATTCTAAAGTTCAGCAGCAAGAAGTGCTGGGATGGATCAGTGATGTCTGCCCTGGACAAGAAAATGGGAGGTTGCAGCCCATGTGCTGTGTGTCTCCCATTGCGGGACCACATGGTCTCTAAGTACCCTTCCTATTCTAACAGTCTTTGAGGAACAGCAGAGTTAAGAGTATGGGCTCTGATGCCAGCCAGACAGAGAAATTACAGTGCTGATTCAGCCCTAACTGTGTGGCCCTGAGCAACTCACCTTACCTCTCTGAGTCTCCGTGTTCTCATCTATAAATGGGGATGATAACAGCTATCTCATTGTCAACATCATCATCATTATCAAATTAGTGTAAAGATGGGGGATAAATATCTGGAACCTGGCACAGGGTTGGCCGTAGCTCTCACACGTAGTTAGCGCTCGCCAAATCATAGTTAATGTCATAGTTGTCACTGCTGTGAGTCTGTTGTCACTGCTGTGAGTCTGTTGTCACTGCTGTGAGTTCACCAACCAATGAAGCCCCAAGGCAGCTTTCCTTATAACCAGACTCCAGCATCCCTTCTTAGCATCAGCTTCAATCACTGGCCATGGGCCTTGGCCTTGGCCTAGCTGAATGTCTCAGAGGCTTAGACCCATGAATTCTTGTTTTATCACAAAAATTCTCCCTAATGGCTTTACCATCTCTTCCAGGACGCTAATGGTACCTCCTCTATAAAGCCCCGCTTCCTCGTGGCCAGCATTTTCACCTTTGTAGACCTCTTGTGTGTTGGATGAGGGTCATTGACCTGGAGCCTTGGGGGACTGTCCCGAGATGCTTTCCTTACTAACTCAACAAATATGTGCTGGTGCTAAGGACCCAGGACTTATCTGGTCCCTGACTTTAATGAGCTCCTGTCTGGTCATGGAAGTAAATGAGAAGTAATAATAATAAAATTAAAAACAATGATGGTGTTGATGGCATTGAAAATGTACTGAGTGGTTTCCAAAAGCCAGACCAATGCTGAGGGCATTTTATGCATTATCTCATATAAGCCCGTGGCCTTGGGTCAAAGAGACCTCGGTTCAAATGCTGGCTTTGGCCACTTTGTGTAAAGTAGGATTTCCCACTTTACAGATGAGGAAACTAAGCCACAGACAGGTAAGTCACTTTACCAGAAGTCACAGATAGTAAGTGGTACTGCCTCTTAACCCAGGGAGTCTGGCCTCAGAGTCCGTGCTTATAACTGCCTCTCTGTAGTTATAAGTCAGCTTCTTATCATTGTTGATTTTCATATCAACATTGAGGTATAATGCCCATTTTATAGATGAGAAACTGAGGGTTGGAGCAGTCAACAGACTTGTCCAAGGTTACCTCTGAGCGAGTACCGGCCAGTTCTCCATCTGGGCATGTGACAGGTGCTCTATCAGGAGCAGGAACAGAGTCTGGGGATCCTAGGAGACCCAGCCAAGGTGGGGAACATTAGGATTCCCAGAGCCAGGCTGACAACAACGTGCTTTCTCCCCCAGCCGAGTACCAGACAAGCATCCAGGAGAAGCTGCCACTCATCATCGGCTCCTCGGCGGCCGGCCTGGTCTTCCTCATTGCTGTGGTCGTCATTGCCATTGTGTGTAACAGGTGGGTGGGTGTCTCCAGCCCCTTTCAGGGCTGGCTGAGCATCTATTCAACCATTCCTGAATAGCGTCTGTGAGCCAAGGAGATATTCCCATCATCCCCAGGGCCAGGGAGAGGCTCGCACAGGCCTGGATACCCTCCCTCCTACCTAAATGGCTGCCATTGGCTACACCCCTCTGGGCTCAGAACATGACTACATGTTGAGGCCCCTACATGACTAGGGCCACAAGTGGGGTGTCAGAGGGGAGGTTGAGGAGCTCAGATAAGGCCCACTGGCTTTGGTGGCAGGAAAGACAGAAAGGATGTAGATGGGAGGAGGTGGGGGAAGGGGAAGGGACATCCCAGGTGGCCGGCACAACATGTGCCCAGGCAGGAGGTGGGACTTGTTCCTGACTTCTGCAGGGCACCATGCAAACACCCTCTCTTCCTCCTTAGATCCCCACTTTAGAACAGACTGGGCTGTAAGGTCAGATGGACAGAAGCCCCTGGGATGTCTGGGGCCACGGGCGATAACTTTGAAAGGGGCTTGGCTGGAGAGGGGATGGGGAAATGGTGAGCCTGGATTTGAGGTGGGAGAGGTGGGAAGGGATGAGGGCGGCCAGGAGGGGTGAGGCTGCTAGACCAGGGGCAGGCAGGGAGCTCCCTGGCAGGGGTGTGGTTTTGAGGGCCTGCCCTCCCTCTTCCTATCACCTACTGTGGCTCCCAGCTCCCCGGGGGCTTCCAGGTGGCTCCAGCCCTTTGCTCTTGTTCCAGAAGACGGGGGTTTGAGCGTGCTGACTCGGAGTACACGGACAAGCTGCAGCACTATACCAGTGGCCACAGTACGTACACCCCAGCTGGGCCGGCGCCCTTGGGCCCCTCACTCTTAGTTCCCAGCAGCCTCCCAGCCTCCTTCCACTGCCTCCCACCATGCCGCAGCCAGACTGAACGTTAGGCTGTTCCCCGAATGGGCCAAGCTCACTCTTCCCTCTTAGCCTCTGCACATGCTGCCCCCTCTGTCTGGGGCATCCCCCGCCTTCTCTTAACCTGTGTAACTCTCCCCTCTTCCTCGGCTGCGGCACATACAAACCGCTCTGAGCAGCCTCCCCGGACCCCACCTCCCCATCCCGCCCTGGCTTCAGGGCCCCATCTGTCTTTGCACAGCGCTCCGTTACCTGGCCGCACCGTGATGGCCGTTTCCTTGTCTCCCCAACAGTATAGCGGGAACATCTGGAGACCAGAAAGCGTGTCTGACACTCACTGCTGCCCCCCAACACCAGCACGCTGCCCAGCACATAGATACATATTTGCACAATAAACACATGAGTTAAATGAGATGATGAGGACCCCAGGCTCTGGCCCAAGAGGTGACTCTTCTGGTAGCCACTTCAGGCACTGTGTTAGGTGTTGGGGATACACAAGTAAGCAAACCACATATCCCTACCCTTGTGGAACTTATACTCTGGTGAAGGGACAGGGAACAACAACAACAAAAAAACACAGGTAATAAATGAGAAAAGCGCATGGTTTCCTAGAGACGAAAAAGCACTAGAACAAAAGGCAAAGTAGAACAGGGCGATGGATCCAGAGTTGCAGGGTCAAGGCTGCCTTTTCAAACAGGGCAGTCAGAGCTGGCCTCAAGAGGGTTTCGGGTGAGCAAAGACACGAACAAGCTAGGGGCGTGAGCTGCGTGGATATACCTGAGGGAAGGGCCTCCCAGGCAGAAGGAACAGTCAGTGCAAAGGCCCTGAGGCTGGAATGTGCCTGGCAGGTTTCAGGAACAGCCAGGAGGTTAGTGTGACTGGAGCAGAGTGAGGAGGCAGGAGGGGCAGGTACGAGGGGTTGCAACATGCAGATTGTTGTCCGCCGTTGCAGGGCCTTGGTTTTTATTCCGAGTGAAACAGGGAACCTCTAGGAGGGTCTGAACCAAAGACTGACGTGCTCTGAGTTACAGTTTTGACAGGACCTCTCTAGCTGTTGTGTGGAGAATGGACTGAGGGGGCTGGAGGGTGCCAAGCAGGACAGAAGCAGGGAGACCTGAGAGGTGGCTGTTGGAATAATCCAGGGAAGATATGTGGTGCCTAGACCAGAGTGGAAGCAGTGGCGGTTGGATTCTGACATTTTCCAAAAAGTGGATGCGCTAGATTTCCTGCAGGATTGGATGTGTGGAGCGTGCAAGAAAGAGCCGAGTCGAGCAGTTCTAGATATTAAGCCTCTGGGTAACAGTCAATTTAAAGGAAAAGTTCCTGAGCTTAAAAAATCATTTTAGACATAAATGTAAAAAATAATTAAACCATTTAAATTTCCAGAAGACAATTTCGGTAACTATGTAATGGATGTGTGGATAGAAAAGGACTTTCAGGGCACCTGGGTGGCTCAGTCAGTTGAGCATCCGACTCCTGATTTCGGCTCAGGTCATGATCCCAGGGTCATGGGATCGAGCCCCACATCCAGGGCTCTGCACTGAGTGTGGAGCCTGCTTAACATTCTCTCTCTTTCTCTGCCCCACTCCCCTGCATGCACACTCTCTCTCTAAAATAAATAACATGAAAAAAATTATAAAAAGAAAAGGACTTTCTAAGCATGAAAGCAATGGAAAGCTCTCAAAAAAAAAAAAAAGGCAAATTTAGCTACACCAAAATAAAAAATTCACCTGTACATTAAAAATAAAAGTCATAAATTACATCACCCCCTCCTCTTCCCCAAGTAATAAAATCATGGTTGTAGATATAGCTAAATGCATACAGTATGCCCAGGAATTGTTTTCATGCGGTACATATATTTGTCCATTTAATCCTTATAACTGCCAACTTTGAGCATGAGGGAATCGAGGCCCAGAGAGGTCACAAAGCAGCTCAGGGCCAGAACGGAGGTCCACACTCCTCACCACACCGTGCTGTCCACACCTGACTAAATGTGGACTAAGGTGGACGAAGCTGGACTAAGGTGGCTCACATGCTTTGTCACCTGGAGCCATGTGGAAGCCTCACTATTTAGAGTGTGAGTGGGTAACAAGGAAACAGGTGACAGCAGGGATTTATTTTTAAAATAGAGCCCAGGATTTGTTCATGGATCAACATGTTCTAAAGCTCAGACTCCTGCTCCCTGAATCTAAAAAGGACTTTGTTTTCTTCAAAGCCCTGCCAGCCTTGGGGTCCCACACCCCCCGGCAACCGTGTGTCGCCGGGACAGAGGAGGAAGCTGAGGCCCGGAGATGTGTGTGACTGGCTTGAAGTCACCCTCACCGGCTCATGTGTTCCCTCGTCCAGCAGGTGCTGAGTGAGGACCAAGGTCCATGGTACCTGGATGTGGACCAGAGGGACCAACCTGGTTTCTCTTCCCTGCTCTACCCCTGGCCAGCTGTGTGACCTTGGGAAAGTCATCGAACCTCTCTGAACCTTGGCATCTTTATATGGGAAGTAGCAAGAATGATGCTTCTTTCACAGAATTGTGAGGATTAAATGAATTAATGGATATTAAAGTGCTTCCTAATAATATTTAATAATAGCCAACTCTTCTCTATAGCAGGTAACAATTATTCAGTGCTTTCTATTTGCCAACTACCATACTTAGCCCCTTAAAAAGATTCTCGTTTAACCCTTGCAGTCCCCTTATGAGGTAGGTGCTATTTATGATCTCCATTTTATATGTGAAAAAGAAGTGAGGCACAGAGAGGTTAAGTAACTTGCCTAAGGGCACACAGCTGTATCAATACAGTGGTTGATCCTCCGTTCAAACTCATAACGCAGCTTTTTTGTGACTATTATTACTGGCAGATCCAGAACTCAAACCTGGTCTCTGAATGTCTGGTTCTTTCTCCTTCCACTTGAATTTCCCATTTGGGTCCAGGACAGCAGGTCCTGACAGTCATAAGTCATCCAAACAGCAGACCAGTATTTTCTGAAGACTCTGACTGCAGAGATCCTTATCCAACTTCAGTTCAGCAAATACCTGTCCTGGGAGCCAGGCCTTGAATAATCACCTTCCAGTCCAGGAGACAGGATGGGGAAGCACCCGGAAGAAAATAGTAGGCGGGCAGTTACAAGTGTAAACTCACAGCCAGACGATCTGGATTCAGCCCCCAACGGGCTGTCGCCTTGGGCAGGCCATCTAAACTTTCTTATGCCTCAATGTCCGCATCCAAACAATGGGGATAATATTAGGTTGGACCCAATGAAGTTGCCATATTTGTAGGTCGTAAACAGCCAAATACTAACAATTTCATAAGGCTCAGCCTAATAATAGCATTTACCTGGCAGAGTTGTCAGGAGGATTAATCGGATAGACGCCTGTAAAGTACCTAGAACGGGGCCTAGTGCCTGGTGAATCCACACTGAACTGTGAGTAGATTGTGTTATTAATGGTGAGATGAAACCAAAGGGTCACAGAAGCAGAGACAGTTTTACTCAGAGCCATACAATCAATAAGCGTTTATTAAGCATCTACTGAATGCTCCTTCACTTGTGTACTGTAGAGAAAACATTCTAGAGCGAGGGCTCGTAATGGGGGGTTCACAAACCCCAAGAGCTTCAAGGGCCGGTGAGCATTCCAAAACTGTATGCTGGGTATGGGAGTGTGACACACATGTGAATAATTTTCCAAGGAGCAGATCCGTAGCTTTTGGCAAATTCTCGAAGGTATTCATGACCGCAAACAGGTGGAAAGAGAAAAAAGGACATTTCAATAGGTAATGTTATTATTCTTTCAGTAAGCATTTCTCGAGCCTGCTCTATGGGTCAGGCTCTGGCATTTAGCATGAGCTAGACAGACATGACCCCTGTCCCCCTGAGGGAGAGAGGGTAAAGCGAGCGTTCACAGGCAGCAGAGTGTTCCAGAAAGGGGTGGCAGGATGCATATCTGCCAGACCCCATAGAAGAGGAGAGCCATACAGATGTCACGGCCGTGGGAGTGGGTGCAGAGACAGGGCTTCGGGAACCTGAAGAGGAAGCATGGATCTCCACTAGAAGGATCCAGGCAGCCTTCACGGAGGAGGTGGCATTTGATCTAGACACACAGAGGAAGACAAGTGCATTCCTGGTGGAGGGAACCACATGAACAAAAGCACAGAGTTCAGAAATGATCAGGTGTGTGGGACCTCTGGGTAAATACTTCCTTTTTGCTGTAGAGGATCAGGGAGCTGAAGTTGGAGCCCAGCCCAGAGAGTTTGGAAGGCCGGATGAAGACACTTGCCTTTGTTCTGCAAGCAATAGAGAGCCCTCCTGACCAACGCTCCTGGCCAAGGCTTGGGGATGGCATGTGATCGGCTGACAGGGCCCAAGTCAGCTTTGAGCTCCTGCTCTGCTTCTCCTTAGCTCCCTGAGCTGACCCATTCCTGTCCTCCCTCCACAGCTGGCCTGGCAGAAAGGGCTTCCCCCAGTTCTGTCGGAGGGAGGTTGAAAGTCAGTCACCAAGAACCACAGGCCAGGCTCAGAGTTTGGAGCTGATGTCCCCAGTCTGAGGAGGGCTGACTTAGAGAAGGGGTCATGGCTGAACAGTCCAGGAGGAGGAGAAGGCATGGACCAGATCTGGTTGGATTGCATCTGGGAGGCCACGGGCATGATGATTAAGAGTAGTGGCCCTTGGCTCAAATCTGACAGGCCTGGATTCAAGTCCTGGCTATACCATTTTCTAGCTGTGTGGCCTTCGGTAGATTACTTAGGCTCTCGGAGCTGCAGTTCCCTCATGCATGAAATGAAAATAATGATCCTTTCCTCCAAGAGTTGTTGGGTGCAGAAGATGAGATAATCCATATAAAGAGCCTGCCCAGTGCTGGACACAAAGGGTTCGGGTAATGGCAGACGCTGTCATTCTTTTGTCTCTGTCACATGGATTCTGCTCAGCTCTATAGACACTGAGTGTATATTCCACGTAGAACTTTATGCCTTATTCTAGGGGAGAGAAAAACGAGGAAAGACCATGCACCCACCCACCCCCTCCACCCAGGCTCCCACAGTTATAGGTGGTGGTTCTCAATTTCTTTTGGGGTCTCAGGCTCCTCTGAGTCAGCTGAAAATTTTAGATCCTATGGCCAGAAAAACACAAATATGCATACACGTGTGCATATAAAATTATAAAACAGAAAAATCTAAACTCAGGGATGGATTTGGGGAGAACTGCAACTTTCACAATATTTATTTCCATAGTTTTTAGACTATAAATAAAGAGTATGAGTCACTTTTCTAATTCAAAATGGTAATAATAGGGGTGCCTGGATAGCCCAGTTGGTTAAGCGTCCCACTCTTGACTTTGGCTCAGGTTATGATCTCACAGTTGTGGGATCGAGCCCCACATTGAGCCCCACTCTGGGCATGGAGCCATGGAGCCAGTAAGATTCTTCTCTCTTTCTTTCTCTCTGTCTCTGCCCCTCTCCCCCACTTGTGCTCTCTCTCTCTAAAATAAATACATACAAACATACATACATACATACATACATACATACATACATATATACATGCATACATGCATTCCATTTGGGAGGTTACCAGACTCCCCTGTCCCACCAAACTCATCCTGGGTCTGTCAAGTGGTTCACAGACCCAAATTAAGAAACCTTCACCTAGGGGCGCCTGGGTGGCGCAGTCGGTTAAGCGTCCGACTTCAGCCAGGTCACGATCTCGCGGTCCGTGGGTTCGAGCCCCGCGTCGGGCTCTGGGCCGATGGCTCGGAGCCTGGAGCCTGTTTCCGATTCTGTGTCTCCCTCTCTCTCTGCCCCTCCCCCGTTCATGCTCTGTCTCTCTCTGTCCCAAAAATAAATAAAAAAAAAAAAAAAAAGAAACCTTCACCTAAAGCGCTAGACAGGGACCCCTGGTTGGCTCAATTGGTAAAACATGTAATTCTTGATCTCGGGGTTGTGAGTTTGAGCCCCATGTTGAGTGTGGAGATTACTTAAAAATAAAATCTTAATAAATAAATAAATAAATAAATAAATAAGTTAATTAGTTAATTAAAGGGCTAGACAAACACCTACATAAACAATCCAAAAAACAGCTAATGTATTAGAACAGTAGTTGGCAGACTTTTCTGTAATGGACCAGAGAGTAAAAATACCATAGGGTCTCTATTGTTAACTACTCAACTTGGTCGCTGTAGCTGAAAGCAGCACCAGGCAAAGGAATGCACGCAGCTATGTTCCAATAAAACTTTATTTACAAAATGGTCAGTGGGCCAGTTTGCCAACCTGTGTGTTAGAGGTTCCAATTTTAATTCCTGGAATATCTGCAACAGAAACAGAGTGATCAACTAACATGTCCAAGGTCACACAGCTGAGCAGCATTGATGCTCCCATTCACCAACCAGCCAAGCCTTACTATGGTCCAGGGACTCCAGCTCCCTCCTCCTAGAGTTGCTGCCTCCAAAGTCGCTGCCCCTGGGGCAATGGAGAATGTGGGCAGGAAGCTGGGGAAGCCAGAGGGAGGACTGGGCAGCAGAAGACGAGTTATCTGGGAGGGAGAATATGGGATTGATCACCTTTCCCTTCCTTCCAAGTGTTTTGTTGGCTCAGTGCTAGGATCAGAATTAGGTCTTTGATATCCAAGTTACATCCTTAATTTCTGCATCAAATAAAAAAGTACATCCAAATCAAGAATCAAATTAATATGCCCCATGTCCAGCCACATGCTGATCACCAGGAAATTTGAGATCTGGCGTGGTTTAAGACTAACTAGTGGGGGACCTGGGAAGTGGGCCGAGTGATGGGTCCTCCGACCCTAGTGAGTAGGTAGCCCCTCCAGGCTCTGGGGCCTGCCTGGGAGAGCTGAGGCAGCCAGGAAGTTCCCTGAAGGGAGAGGATGCTTAAATTAAGCCTTAAAAGACAGGAAAGGCTCCTTAGCAGCTGCCCAAGAACATGGACTCCTGCCTCCTCTTTCTCTATATCTTCCAAATCTCTCTCTTCCTTCTTGACTTCCTCTTCCTTTTCTTTGCACCCCCTGATTCTCTAACACAAGAGTGACAAACCTATCTATTCTTTTATGCCCACACCCATAGTAGACATTGCTAAACAACCCTGACAGTCTTTTAGCTCCTTCAGGAAGACATTACTAATCAATTAGAGTTGGAACAAGAGCTAGAACCTATTTTCTCTCTCTGCCGAGCTCTCTGTTCTCCTCACCCTTCTACTCAGCTCAGTGCCCATCTGCTCACCGAGACTCAAAGAGGTCAAGTAACCTGCAAAGGGTTGCCCAGTTCCTATCGGGCCATATGGGAGTGTATTTCCCTCTACAGAGGGACTAACTGTAGCCTTTCCATTTGTCCACATCTTGATTCTGTGCATGTGACCAAGCCTGGTCTTGTCCCCCAGTGACCCCAGGCATGAAGATCTACATCGACCCTTTCACCTATGAGGACCCCAATGAGGCAGTGCGGGAGTTTGCCAAGGAAATTGACATCTCCTGTGTCAAAATTGAGCAGGTGATTGGAGCAGGTAGGTGGTGGGTGCTCTCCCAGGTACCATGGCCTCAGCCATGTGGGGGGAGTACTCTAGGGGCAGAGGGGAGCATGTGGGGTAGGAGCCCCAGAGGACCCTCCAAGGCCTGAAGGTTCAGAATAGCCAAGGTGGAAAAGCCCTCAAGGGTCATCCAGGAAAACTACCTCATCAATAGATGAGGAAACTGAGGCACAGGGCTGGGAAGGAGCTTGCATATCATGTCAGAGATTGAGCTAGGTCCAGAACCCAATTCTCTGGACTCAGTCTAGTGCTGTGTCCTTCCTGTCCCTCTCTCCATCCCCCCCAGGTTCCCCTACAGCCTTACCCCATACCCAGCCAAATACCATGGGGCAGCTGTGGAGAGTTTACTGAGACCTTAGGGGCCCCCACACTCTACAAAGGGGTTCTTTGTCCAGAGGATGAGCTGACCACTGGGGAGAAAAAGTTCATTCAGGACCCAGGAACAGAGGTTACAGGGAGTGGGAAGGTGACATTTCCAGCTGGCAAGTGACATCCTGCCTTTCTTGGTGTGTGTGTCCCAGGGGAGTTTGGTGAGGTATGCAGTGGCCACCTAAAACTGCCAGGCAAGAGAGAGATCTTTGTGGCCATCAAGACGCTCAAGTCAGGCTATACTGAGAAGCAGCGCCGGGACTTCCTGAGCGAGGCCTCCATCATGGGCCAGTTCGACCACCCCAATGTCATCCACCTGGAGGGTGTTGTCACCAAGAGCACGCCTGTGATGATCATCACTGAGTTCATGGAGAATGGCTCCCTGGACTCCTTCCTCCGGGTAGGGAAAGCCAAGAGTTCCAGGGGCCCATGGGTGGGGAGGAAAAGGAGTGGTGGATATAACTTCATGTTGTCAGAGCCTGACGGGGTCTTGGGGAAAATCTGTGTCAGGAGGGGCTCGTATGCTGCCTCTTTCCATCCTCTTACCAGTGGCAGACATTGCTAATCACCCCAGAACTCTGTCCCCCTGAACCAGGTAGCAGTCTCAGAATCCTTTCAATCTAGGAAACCACAGCCAGTCCGTCAAAGTTAGCACGCAGCCTGAAATCCGTTATCATCTATGCTTTTAGCCAACTTTCTCATTATGCATGAGAGAAAAGTGAGGTTCAAAGATGGGTACGGTTTGCCCAGGATTACCTAGGGGGTCAGGGTGAGAGCCAGGACTGGAACCAGGTCTCTTGAACCCTAGTCCAGGATTTTCACCAGATTTTGGATTTCTCCAAAGCCATATGGGCTAGTGGGAGGAGTCCAGAGCACAAGGCCAAGAGAGGAGAGTTTTCAGACCCCCCAGGAGATCACAGATAACCAGCTAGACAAAAAGCATAGAAACATGCTGCTAGACTAGTTGCCATTTAACAAACGTTTTTAAGCACCTCCTATGTGCCATGCACATACCTCTGTGCGCCTTCTGATTTAACTCAGACAGCCCTGGGAGATGGATATAACTTATCCCCATTTAATACACAGATGAGGAAACAGACTCAAGAGGTTAGGTCACTTGTCCAAGGTTGCACGGCCAGCAAAGGGCAGAGCCAGAGTCAAACCAGCTGCGTCTACTCCAAAGCCCATGTTCTTTCCCCCACCGTGAAATTGGCCTCTCGTGGGCCTCTCTAAGACCCCCAAGCATCTGAATTCTTCCCACAGGGAGCATGAGGCCAGGGTAGCAGGGTCCTGCTCTGGTTTCCTGTTGTGCCGATGATCCAGAGCTCTGATTGATGCCCTCCCATTCACTATGTGTTTTCTCCACTTCTCCCAAAGCAAAATGATGGGCAGTTCACAGTCATCCAGCTGGTGGGCATGCTCCGGGGCATCGCGGCTGGCATGAAGTACCTGGCAGACATGAACTACGTCCACCGCGACCTGGCCGCCCGCAACATCCTCGTCAACAGCAACCTGGTCTGCAAGGTGTCTGACTTTGGGCTCTCACGCTTTCTGGAGGATGATACCTCAGACCCCACCTACACCAGCGCGCTGGTAAGATGGAGGCAGAGAACAGCAGGGTCATGGTGCCAGGAAAGAGGACATAGGTGTCCATCTCTCCCTGCAATACCTTTTCACCGACACCTGCTCATGCCAAGCACTGTGCCGGACCCAAGAGACATAGAGGCATAAATCACAGTTTCTGCCCTCTTGGAGCTCACAGGCTGGCAGGGGACACAGATGTGCAGAGAAACATGGGGTAACAGAGCTCTAAGTCAGGACACCAGTCTTGGGAGGCCCAGGAAGGCTTGCTAAGAGGGGGTGAGATGTGAGCTGAAAGCTGAAGGGCCAGTAAAAGTTTGTCAGATGCCATGTTCTCAAGCCAAGCTGTGACTGGAACACAGACCCTAAGAGGGGAGGAGGTGGGCAGTGAGACTGGAGAGGCAGGCAGGGCTGATTTTGGAGACCTGGAATGCCTAAACTCAGGACTGTCCCCTGCTGAAGGGTTTTAAACAGAAAGGAGCAAGACGAAGCCCCTGCCCAAAGAACTCAGAATCTATAGCATAAGAAGAGGCAAGCACACAGGCAAATGATTTCAGTACTGCTCTGTATGACAAGTGCCTCCCTGACAGAGATCGAGGACCCAGTTGGAGGATTAAAAAGAGTGAGCAACTCCTTGGCACTTGGGACTTAGGGAGAGACTTTCAGAGATACTTAAAGGATAAGAGGGGGTTTTCAGACAGCAGAGTGAGGAAAGGCATTTCATGCAGAGGGAACAGCATGTGCAAATTCTCAAGGCCTAAAGTAGCATGGTGAGTTTGAGAAAGAATGAGGGGCTTCGTGTGACTGGTACGCACAGGGCATAGGGTGAGGAATCTTGAGAGCAGAGACCAGATGGATCAGCCTCTCACCCATTAACTTTCCTCATTGTGTTCCCCAGGGTGGGAAGATCCCCATCCGCTGGACGGCCCCAGAAGCCATCCAGTACCGGAAGTTCACCTCAGCCAGTGACGTGTGGAGCTATGGTATCGTCATGTGGGAGGTGATGTCCTACGGGGAACGGCCCTACTGGGACATGACCAACCAGGATGTGAGTATCCAAGGGGGCTGGGCAGAGCCTCTGTGGCCAGCCAGATGGGAGGGGAAGATCCAGAATTTCTGGCCTTTTCCTGATCTCCCAGGGAATGGGAGCAAGGTCTCTGAGATACCGGGCCAAGGCAGCTCCCAGCCCAATGGTGGCTGATTCAGATGTCTGCACAGGACCCTGGAATCTCCAGAGGTCAAGAGCAGGAAAGGCCTACACATCCACAATTCAGCAAATCTTCAAGATGCCTTCACTTTGTGGTCAGCCCTGAGTGAGACTATCTCAGGTGTTTTCCACATAACTGGGGGACAGGACGCTTATTCCAGGAACAAGATGTTGTCATCAGGAACTTTATGTTAAATGGGAGAAGGCAGGTGTCAAGTCCTGTAGGTGTTGAGGCAAGGGCAGCATGAACAAAATCAGGAAGTCTTCACAGGACAGGTGGGATGCTCACAGTAGTGGGACTTGGAGACATGAGGACTTCAAATGGGAACGATAACCCGTGCAAAGGCCCCCAGATGGGAACTAAGGGATCATATTGGGGATCGGTAGAGAGGAAAGATGATCAGAAAGGTTGATAAGGTTCAATAATGGGGTGTTTGAAAATCAAGCCAGCAAATTCTGATTTGCAACAACACAAAACGGGAAGGACTTGAAGAAGCTTCTTGAGCATGGAGGGTGACTCACGGTCCAGCTAGGGAAAGTGATTCTGGGCCTAGTGGCAGGACAGATTGGAGAGAGGGGGTAGGCACCCAGGTTGCAGGTCAGACTGAGGCCATAGATGGTGGGAACTCAGGTGAGGCCCGTCCTTGGGGCTGTATCCAGGAGGTGAAAGCAGTTGCCATGGCAACCAAATAGGTCTTTCCTGCAATACAGAGTGGGGGGTGGAAAGACAGGACAGGTTAGAGGCAGATGCTCTTACCCCACCCACCCCACCAACTCTGCCCCTGTGTTGTTCCCAGGTAATCAATGCCATAGAGCAGGACTATCGGCTGCCACCACCCATGGACTGCCCAAGCGCCCTACATCAGCTCATGCTAGACTGCTGGCAGAAGGACCGAAACCACCGGCCTAAGTTTGGCCAGATCGTCAACACGCTGGACAAGATGATCCGAAACCCCAACAGCCTCAAAGCCATGGCACCCCTCTCCTCCGGGTACGGCTCTGGTCTGGCCCCACTCCCTCCTCCCAGTATATCTCCACCCCATCCCCAGCCAGCCCTTCCTGTCTCCAAATCTCCACTCCCTCAAGCTCCACCTGCCTCGGGCAGATGATCTACACTGCAGCTTGGGGTCAGGGAAGGCCAGCACTAATGTTCACTGGGCATTTGCCCTGCCTTGGGGGTGTGGAGGAGCCCAGGACACAGAAAAGGAGAAGGAAGCGGTAAAGGTGGTAAAGGAAGCACTTTTTTTTTTAATATTTATTTATTTTTGAGAGAGAGAGAGAGATAGAGCACAAGCATGGGAGGGGCAGAGAGAGAGACAGAGACACAGAATCCAAAGCAGGCTCCAGGTTCTGAGCTGTCAGCACAGAGCCCAACACGGGACCCCAACTCTTGAACCCCAAGAATGTGACCTGAGCTGAAGTCGGCCGCTTCACCCACTGAGCCACCCAGGCGCTCCAGGAAGCACTTTTTAAAGCATGGTCAGAGAGGACAGCATTGAAGAAAAATTACCAGAATCTTGGTTGGTAGACATATTCACTGGTCACCAGGTTTCCTTCCTAGCTACCCTCACGCTCAAACCTAGACCCTCTCACTTACATTTGCAGCCTCCCCAACCCAGCCACGCACGTGCACACACACACACGCGCACACACACACACACACACACACACACACACACACACATGCCATGGCCCACACTCAGGTCACCATCCCTGAATCAGAGAGACTGTCAGCTCCAGTGATCCGGGGCTTGTCTTCTCCTGGGGGTCCAGGGCATGCTCCATCAGACCTGAGGTCACCACTGCCTTGCTTGGGTGGCGGTCCCAGACCCCTGTCTCTCCTGGCCTTGTACGCTCTTTCTCTCCAGGACACTATCGCACAGGGTTTCTGAGGGGTGTCCAGCCAGGTGTCTTCAGGATCCAGGACTGGCTGTATCCAAAGACTCTTTGGGCCCAAGTCCTTCACCTGCCAAGTTTTGTGGCCAAAAATTTGTGTTTGCGTCTGCCTGTCGATCCCCACCGTGGCCCTGCGTCAGCTACTCCTGACTCTCCGGATAAAATCACTCTGAGCTTTTAGCCCCGTGAGAGTCATTTCACTCTCGCGAGTGCCACCAGCCTTGTCTGGACGTTGGAGGTGCAGCCCATAGCTTCCTACAGCACACCCAGCGTGGAGAAGGATGGAGGAAATACAGAATAGTAGCACACTTAGTCCCGCCACACTTAGTCCTGCACACTTAGACTCCTTCCTCCTGCAAATAGGAGGCTTGGAGAAGCGTCTCCCTCCTCACTATGGTGGTCCAGCCTTCCAGGGGTCCCCACAGAGGCTTCCCTGGGTTTTCCAGGTGGCCTCAGCGTGGAGTCCTGCACACACACTCACTCTCACATAGCCACACATATACGTGTACTCATTTACATAGGTGCAAATTCACATCCACATCACATTCACATCACACAGAAATACTCGCGTACGTATACATTCATTCACCTTTGTTCACGCAGTTGGATACACAGGTGCAGGTACGCAGCCCACGGGTGTGCCCACGCCCATGCTTACCCCCGCCCCCCCCCCAGCTCATGCCCTGACCATCTCTGTTGCCCACCCCACCCCCAGAATCAACCTGCCGCTGCTGGACCGCACGATCCCCGACTACACCAGCTTTAACACCGTGGATGAGTGGCTGGAAGCCATCAAGATGGGGCAGTACAAGGAGAGCTTCGCCAATGCCGGCTTCACCTCCTTCGACGTCGTGTCGCAGATGATGATGGAGTAAGTGCCCGGCTGCCTCCACCCACCATCATCAATACCCCTCCCCACCCATCCCACTAAGTAGGGGGCTCTGGAGGGTGAGGGACAGACAGTGTCCAGTAGGGATGTGTGGGACAAGATGGCCAGCTTGGGGTCATATTCAGAACACCACCCAGGTCTGCCTGTGACCGTGGGCCAATCAGAACCCCCCTCAGCCCCAGTTTTCTTCTGTAAACGGGAGATTGGTAGGATGATCAAAGGGATATAAAGTGAGCGGGCGCTTCCTAAGTGCAAGTTCCCTCCTCCCTCCCCGTAGCAGGGGAGACCAGTGCCCCCTGAGTGTCCTGACTCCCAGTCACGCTCTCCTTCCACCCCCAGCCCATCACTCCTGCTCCAGACATCCACCCACTCACCCCCCTCCCTTGCTCTCTTCAGCAGGACATCCCTGGAGAAGCCCAGACAGCTCTCTACCTGGCCCAAAGTCCCCTCCATCCCCACATTTCCTAACGCACATGCTTCTCTCCTAAAGGGACATTCTCCGGGTTGGGGTCACCTTGGCTGGCCACCAGAAAAAAATCCTGAACAGTATCCAGGTGATGCGGGCACAGATGAACCAGATCCAGTCTGTGGAGGTTTGACATTCATCCGCCTCGGCTCACCTCTTCCTCCAGCCCCCCCCCCCACTCCGCCCCACACGCCAGCCCCCTGGTTCTCCGTCCACGTCCACCGCAGGGTCAGCCACCTGCCAGGAGGCCACGGGCAGCAGGAAGAACCGAGCAGCGCTCCAGCCACGAGACGTCACCAAGAATATGTGCAACTCAGATGATGGAAAAAAGGGAACGGGAACAAAAGAAAATAGATCCAGGGAGGGGGCGGGAAATACAAGGAATATTTTTTAAAGAGGATTCTCATAAGGAAAGTGATCATTGTTCTTAGGGAAAAAAAAAAAGAAAAGAAAAGAAAAAAAAAAAGGGCTTGGGAGATCCACGCGATTTGTCCCAGTTGGAGACCAAAAGCAGTTTCTCTCCAACTCCCTCTGGGAAGGCGACCTGGCCAGAGCCAAGAAACACTTTCAGGAAAACCAATGTGAACGGGGAGACAGGGGCCACCCTTCTCTCCTGTCCCTGGGCTGTTCTTCCAGGCCTCACTCAACAGCCACACGGCAGGCAGACGGGGCAGGCGGGCGGACAGGCAGCCACCGCGGGAACCACTCGGGGAAACTCCACTCCCGCCGCCACTGGGCAAACAGAAGAATTTTTCTGTCTTTGGAGAATATTTTAGAAACTCCAATGAAAAAGACTTGTTTCTCCTGTCGGCTCATGGGACCGAAAGGGGGCTGTTGTCTTCCTCGGTCGGGGAGACCACGGGGACATCGGCAAGGTCAACCTTCCTGAGGATGCATAGCCCTGCCTGCAGGCCCGATGCTGCAGTGACGACTGCCACTGAGAAGGATTGCTCCTGCATTTGGGTTTGTTTACAGCAATTCGTGGACTTGGGGGTATTTTGGTCAGGGGTGGATTTGGTTTGGGGGGTTTGTTTGTTGGGTTGGTTTTTTTTTTATGACAATGAAGTGACACTTTGACATTTCCTACCTTTTGAGGACTTGATCCTTCTCCAAGAAGAAGGTGCTTTCTGCTTACTGACTTAGGCAATACACCAAGGGCGAGATTTTATATGCACATTTCTGGATTTTTTATATGGTTTTCATTGACACTCTTCCCTCCTCCCCCTGCAGAGAGGTCCCCCCTGCTGCCAGGCCTCACCAAAGCCAACTGCCACGGGGCCATCTGGGCCGTTCAGAGACCAAGTGAGATTTGGGAGGATGAGGGGCCAAGGTGGAGGGGCACCCCACCCAGGGCTGTTTTTGAAAGCACCAGATTGAGAAAGAAGTGAGCCCTAGGGCTGCAGAATCACACGACTTTGCCCACTTCTCCACCCGCCCTCTGCCCCAGTCTGTCCAGTACTTTCTAGACAAATAGGCCCCTTCAAGGTTCCTGAGTGCTCTCGGATGGCCAGAACCCAGTTTCGCCTCTGGGAGCCTAAACGGGGCCCCAGATCATTCACTGTGATATCCCAGCCCTCCAGAGTGTCACCCTCAGAGATGTGTGCAGGCGCTCCTTCCCTCCACTGGGGGGAAAGTGTATGGTTTCTCTCCCACCCCTTCCCCCCACCCCCAGCCCAGACCTTCACCCAGGTCTGAAGGTCTTGGCCGTGGGAAAACCATCAGCCACGAGGTCTGGCTACAAACTCCCTCCTGTGAGCAAATGCAGGCACTTGAGCAGAACAATCGGTTAGTGAACTGAATGGAAATAAACACTTTAGTTATAAAATGACCCCTGTTCTCTGTAAGTTCCAAGAGAGACTCTGGCACCCTGGGGCATGTCAAGTGACCCATGGTGCTCTTTTAAGGGATGCTTCCTTCCCCGGGGTTCTAGAAGGCCCAGGGCTGAGAAAACACATGGAGGACACCAAAGGTCCACATGGCCTTTCTGGCTCTGGCTTGTCAAAAGCACAGGCAACAGAAGAAGCAGGTTGGAAGTGGCTCGGAATTCACGTTCAATGCCCTGCAAATCAGGATGAGCCGCTCCGGGAGGCATCAGGAGCAGGAGGTTGACAGGGGTGCACTCGGTTCTCCTGGGCCAAAGGAAGGGGGTCCGGGTGTTAGGTAAGCTGTGATAGTGGTAGTGCGAGGGTCCTGGAGTAGCCGTGGGTCCCCAGTCAAAGCCACAGGTAAGATCCCCTTATCCTGGTCAACACCAATCTCTGTGCAAATGGGCTCCTACTTACATATAATCAGAAATCTTTTTGTGGAAGGAGGAGGCAGGGAGGCGGATGTGCTGTGGATATCAAGTCTGGCTGAGGAGGGAGAGGCAGAGACACCACACCTCAGGACCTTCCCCTTTGTCCATGGGAGACTGACCAGGAGGAAGGATCCCAGCCGCAGGTGGCCCATGGGGCAGCCTGGCCCAGCCTGTCGTCTGTCACTCACCTGTTCTCAGAGCCCAAGATGTAAAGGGAAGGAAGGGATTAAGAGGGGAGCATGGGCCCCTGGGGGGAACAACAGAGTGAGCCACAGGGAAGGCATTGGCTTGCTGCCCACGAACTGGCCAGCCTTGGCCCAGCCAGCTGCCCTTTGTGCCCCAAAGCTGCCCAGCACGGGTGGCAGCTGTCCTAACACACAAGGTCACCTTCTGGAGGGAGCTGCCTTGATGCTCTTCAGATTAACTCCGTCTCCCCAGCCCGCCCCCCACTACTCTGGGGCCCCACACAGGGCTGGCACTCAGTGCTTCCTGTCAGATGGCTTCCTGTCCTAAGCTGCTAGGCTGGTGCCTGCTCGCCAACTCATTTGCCCATCCACCCTTGAGTGCCGAGTCCTCAGGGGTCCCGGGCCCCCCTGTGCCTGCTTCTCCGAGTGAAGATGCCACCCAGACCCTCTGTGTCCCCACTTCAAGGTAACAGGTATCACTGTGACTGCCTCGGGTGTGGGCAGAAGCCCACCTCTCCCTGCTGCTGGGGCAGCTCTGTCCCCACCACCTCTTGCTTGCTTCTCGGCGGGGAGCAGCAGGCCATTCTGCCAAGCGCCTTCCGCTGATAATACCCACTCGCCTGGGCACACGGCGCCGAGCCTCCCGCTGCCTGGTTACTAATCCTTTCCTGGCTCAACCTCCCCAAGTGCCAGCCCCCACCTGCCCCGCAGTGTCAGAGGACTTTCCGGCTGCTCTGCACACAGTTGGTACTGGAGGAAAGAAAGCCGCCTTGTAAACACTGGCCAGGGCACCATGGAAATGGGGACCAGCTGCTCTCAGAGGGTGTGACAAGCAGACGTGTGTAGGGCCAGGCTGGTACTCCTACTCCACTCCTACTGCCCCAGAAGCCCCCAGAATGGGTTATTGTTGATCAGCAGGTCTCTTCCTGGGGGAGGATATTCAAAATTTCTATCAACTGGTAAAATGTGGACGGATCAATCAGAATAGATGATGGCCTTCGTGCTAGACCAAAAGGCCTCAGAGTAGGGGCTGGGATGTGAGGGCAGTCGGGGACACTTAAGGGACCGGGGCAGTGCTGTTTACTAACCAGTGGTGCCTCCTGCTCAGATGGCATCAGCTGGACTTTGTCCATCATTTCTGCTTGGTCCCCATGCTGCCACCTCTCAGGGAGCTCTCTGCTACCCCCTTGTGTGCAGTCACCAGCCTTGCACCCTCTCAAATCAGGGGCTCATCCCAGAAGACAGGGAGCTCCCAACCATGCCCAGCCAGCCCTTCCTCTGCCTGGCTGAAACACAGGAAGGACCCAGGATCCAGACCACCACCCACCCCAGTGCTAGCCCTCGGGCACTGCTGGCTCTCTCCTGGGCCCCCGTGGTTCCAAGATGGTACTAAAAGGCTGGAAGAATCTTGCCAAATAGGGTAAATGCATTCAAAGGACAGGATGCCCCATGATGCTAGGGGAAATACACCCTGACCCCAGAGTGGCAGCCTTGGTCCTATGACTAACTTGAGACATGAATCTGGATAAGTCATTTGCCTTCACTGAACCTCAGTCTCCCATCTGTAAAGTGAGAAGATGGGACTGGGTGAGCCAGGCATGCGAAACACTTTCTACGCCACCGTCCTGTGAGGAGGGACTACTTTCTCCCATAGGTGGGCGGGGGGAGGGGAGACTGAGGCTCAGAGAGGGGAAGTAGCTTCCTCAGGATTACACAGCCAGGAAGGGACAGAGCAGGGCTGTGTTCATCTGTTCCCAATGCCCACTCCACCACACTCGGGTGACATGAAGCACACCGTCCGTGTCTGATGCTGGTTGGTAAGAGAAGAGAATGCTCAAATCACTGGGGTTGTCAGGGAGGCCTTCGTGGAGGAGGCTGTCTTGAAAATGACAGAAGTTGAGAGGAAGGTCACTCCAGGTGGGAGGTACAGTATAACCAGAGATGCAGAGGCCAGAATTGTCCAGCCATGAGGAGTCAGGTCTGGATGAGCCAAAGGAGTGGTGGGAGGTGGGGGTTGATTGAAGAGGAAGGTGAAGTAGCTTGAACGTGATGCCCAGTCCAGCCACAGCAGGTTCTTGAGCAGAAGAGCAGCAGAAGGAGCACTGGGTTCTAGGAGAAAGAGTCCGTCCAGCCATCAGATGGATGGCAGGATGCCTCATAGCTCCCCCCTCTCCTCCTGGAGGAAGAGCCCCCTGGAAAAGCCCTCATTTCTTCCAGGAGAATCCAAGCCCTGCTGCTTCATTGTCCATCCTCACTCACTGAGGCAGATAATCCAAAGAGTCATTTCAGCTGCTTGGAACGGCAGGGTGGGTTTTGTGCTGCCTGGCTCCTAATTCAGCTGCACTCACTTGACCTTCACCCCATTTCCGCCAGGCCCCGCTGAGAGCTGCCGGGCACTGAGGGAGCTGCCACTCGGGACCAGAGTTGAGTGGATGCGGATGGCAGTGGTGGCCAGCATCCTGGCAGAGCCCTGGGGGCACAGAGCGGAGTGCAGGGGTGAGCAGGGGCTCGGGCTCGGGTGGGTGGCACGCACACTGCTCAAGGAAGCCTGTCTCTGCCCCGGGAGGCCTGGCCCTGCCGAGATTACCCAGACGCGTTGGAAGGGTCGGTCTGGGGTCCTGCCGTTTTCAGTAGTGTGTTGTGCTGCGGAAACCCAGGAAGAAGTTGGGGAGCCACATTGCACATGCCTATACCACTTGCTGGCCTTGACAGACTCCCATGAAATGGCTCCTGCCGTATAATTTAGCATGAAGAATGACCTTGGAGCTGGCCAGTTTCCCCTTCAGGGAAACCAAAGACAGTGACTTGTCCTTTGTTCTGGGACACAGGAGGGCTCAGGGATGCTGCCCTGGGAGGCTCACCTCAGGAGGTTGATGCCACGGGCAGGGTACTAATTGCTGGTACACTGTGTGGGGCTCTTACTGGTGTTATCATCCCCTCTCTGCTGGCGAGGAAACCGATTCCCAGAGGTGATTCCCAGACCATCCCAAGCAAGCCATCCGCCTTTAGTGTTCCCTCCTTCCTGCCTCATAGGATCTTTCAAAACTTTTGCCATCAGCCACCTGTATTAGAATCTTCTGGGCCGTTCATCTTGCAGATTCCTGGGCTGCACCATGACCCCTTAAGTCAGAACCCCTGAGGCCAGCCTCTATTTTTAATAAACTCCTCTAGGAGACTCCTCCAGACACTGAAATCTCTTCACTTCCCCCACAATGACCTATGCCCTGATGTCTGCAGGGAGGGACGTTCTGGCGTAGACAGGGATTAGGAAAAAGCAAGACATCGTCAGATAAGATGCCCCAACTCAGACATGGATTAGGACCCATGAAGTGGGGGCTGAGCTGACCCTCAGGAATGTGTTCAGACTGAGCTAAGCTTTCAGGAAAATTAGAAAGACCCCCAGACCCAGAGTCTGTCTGAGTTTAGCTCCACAGCATGAAGGCTGCCTCAGGAAAGCTGATACAGCAAGAAGAAACAGGAATTTAATACTTCACAGGGGCCCAGCAGCCCACCCAGGCCACCCTATGGAGACCCCCACAGATCCCAAGGCTACAATCCAGGCCTGTTCATTCAACACCTGGCCAGGTGGGCCAGGCAAAGTCAGGATGGGTCTTCTAGCTGGGCCCAGAGCATCACATATGCAGCCCCCAACAGCCTCTGCTACCCAGACTAAAACATGGCTTGCCCTGGAGGGAGAAGAGGGAGTAAAGGACCCTGTCTCTACTCAGGGTTTAACAGCCCCTGCTGGAGGAGGGGAACGGGAGAGGGAGGAGGTAAGAGCCAGGACCACATGCACTCTGGGGGCCCCGCTGAGACTGTAAAAGTCCAATCTAACTTCCCGCGGAGAAAAGATTCCAAGATTCTAAGATTGCAAGCCCCGTGATTCTAAGATTCTAACAGAAGAATTTCATGTTTTTAAGATTCCATCACCCTATGATTCTATACTGATAGTTCTTAAAATTTCAAGTCCCATCGTTCATCCTCGGTGCTTAAATCTGAGTGCCCTAGCCGTGACGAGAGCACAAAGAGAGAGTGAGAGACCTGGGGAGAAAGACAGCTAATATCAAATATTAGCAACAGCTCCATTCTTTGAGTCAGAGATGGACCCTCGCAAGGGCTCAGGACCCTCCTTTTGAGTGTGACGCTGATTTGCTTTCCTGGGTAAGTGGCAGAATTGCCCACACCTGGCCCTCCCAGTGGCCAGTGGGATGGTGCCCCAGCTGAGCAAAGCCCTCACACAGGCCACAGTGCCTACTAGCTTGTGGGCAAGACAGTCTAACTCAGAAGCCAAGTAGGGGCCTCAGTGGCTCCATCTGGGAGGGGACTTACTTATTTGGGGTGGAACATCCCCCTCCCCACCAGAGAGGAAGGTCCAAGGCAAAGAATTGGCTTAGGAAACTGCCCAAGCACACCACCTTACTGTTCAGAGCCAGAGTCTTAACACTGGGCAACCATAGGGTCTTACTACAAACCCCAGAACCAGGTGCCTTCCCACTGACACTTGGGCTGCAGTGTCCATGGCTACACAGCCCCTGCCTGATTCCAAGGAGCCTTCACCCTTTCCGGTGAGGCCACTGCCTATGGGATCTGGAAGGCCAAGGAGGCGCCTCTGGATTGGTCGGAACGAGTGGTCAGCCTGGCTGCCCTCCCTTCCATGGACAGGGATTCTGCTGAGCAGGGGGCACAAAGCTGAGTCCCTGAGGCCGGCCCAGGGCAGGCCTGGCAGGGACACTTCCTGACAACCAGCCTCTTTGGACTCCAGAGAAGAGTAATTACTGGTTGATCATGCCCAGCCCCAAATCCTAATCATAGCTGCTATTTCTTGAGTGCCAACGATGTGCCAGGAAACGCACTTAACTTTTTATACACATTGTCTCGCTTCACCCTCACACAGCTCTGTGAGACAGGTACAATCAGAATTCCCATCCCAGAGACTAGGAACCTCAGAGACGTGTATGGTGGCTTTCCCAGGTCACAGAGCCAGCCAGTGGTCTCTGACCCCGGGATCTGCCCTCATCAACACTATGCTATGCTGCTACCAGTGGCCCCTACTCAGCCCCACCCCCTGTCAGACCCTTTGCCAATCAAATCCAGATCTCTGTGGGGGAACTCTGTTCAGGGCACATTTTCTTTGACCATGGCCTCCTGGAGCCACTGTCAGAGCCATGGGCGGCGGAAGTGAGCATTTGGACTCCTCCCTCCACAACCCAGGTGTCCATTCCAGCCTGGGCCATGCAGGCCAGAGCTCTCAACCAGGGACCAGGGGGTCTGGCAGGGTTTCACTGAACCCTATTCCCTTTGGTCGTGAACATGGGTTTTCCTGACAATGCTGGGGTGTTGGGAAGTGATGCGGCTGGGGTTCCGATGGCTGTGGGTCAGACCTAGCTCCTCCTCCCCACTGCTATGACCAAGGAAATCTCACCAGCTATGTCCATGAGCAACCCTGATCCTGTTACTCCAATGCCTTTGTAGGAGTATTTTTAGCAGAACTTTTTTTTCCAAAATAAATGTGAATTGTAAAAATTATTGCTCTGACTCATGGCTTGTTCGTTCGTTTGTTTCTTTGTTTGTTTTCCCACTGAGGTTTCCCAGGGAACAAATGGGCACCCCTAAATGTTCTTAGCAGAGTTTTGAAGCATGGCTAGGAGTTTTCCAGGGCTAAGAATGGAGCCAGGGCTAGGACTAGAATTGGGGTTGGGGTGGGGATTAGTCCTGGGCTGGAGTAGGGTGTTGAACTGGAACACTACGAAGAACACTCAGTCCTGTTTAAGATTCCCATGTCTCCATCAGGGATCCTAGCCTTGGAATCACAACTCTGCCATTTGTTAGCTATGTGTCCTTGGAGAGCTCGTATAACTGCTCTGAGCCTCATTTTCATGTCTGTAAAATGGGGCAATAAAACCAATCACCTAGAGTGTAGTGAGGATTATATGGCAGAGCCTTAAATATGTGAAAAGGGCTCGTCTAGAAAGCTGTTATCATTTGCAGCATTTCCCATGCTGGGAAGAGCATTTCATGGAACCAGTGTTCCTGGGAGCAGACTTGGAGAACCAGTGCTTGGGTAATGCTCTGGGGATTAGAGGTAGAGCAGGACTGAGGCTGAAGTCAGGCCTGGGAACGGAATGGGGTCGAAGTCAAAGGGAATGGGATCTAGGAGGTTGTCTTTTGATTCGTTCATTCAATACTCATTTATTCAATCAAAAATTACTTACTGTATTCCTAGTACATGAAGTGTGCTGTATTCGATACCTGGGGGAAACATAAATGACCCAAATGTGCCTCCTGCCCTGGAGAGCTCATCAGGGCATTCGGCTGGCTTCACTGCGCATGAACTGGGCACCCACAGAGTGCCAGACATGAGGCTGGTACTAGGAATGCTGTAGTGACTTAGACATGTGCCCTCCCTCATGGAAGTCCCCAGTCAGTGGAGGAAACCAGTAGGCACTCAGGTTATTACAACTCAGGGCAACGCGTGCAACAGTCAAAGTGCCTGTAGATTCCAGGAAAGGTGCCATTCATCCTGAATGGGAGCCCCTTGGGGTCCTGACTGGGGTTCTAAAGCATGCCTGGGAGTTCTCCTGGAAGCTAAGGATAAAGTGTTCCATGTAGAGGCAACAGCAGATACAAAGGTATGAAGTCAACATTGATATATTTTGTGAATCACTATGTAAGTAACACAAATAGAAACGTGACTACCATGTTAAAAACGAATAAATGATTCTTTATACCAGTTTGTACATACAGACCTCAGGGCTGCCAGCCCCTCTCAGGGCTTAGGGTACCGGGTGGAGGAGACTCTGAGAGCTGACAGTGAGGCCAATTGGGTCACATACCACCTGCGGGCACACAGCACAGTTAGAGTCCCGTGTGCAAACTTAAGGCCTTCCTTAGACATCCTGGGGCCTCTGACTCAAATGCCAGACAGCTTCTGTCTCCCTTACTAGTTCTACTGGCGAGCCCAGGATCCAGCACAATCTCATGGAGAGTTGCCCCAGCTCAGGGACGCTGCCCCAGGTCTCCTACCCCCCCCCCCCCACCAGTTCTTTCACCAAACCCTCTTCTCGCACTTCCTTCCCACCCAAGGAGTAGCTGCAACCTCCCTCTGCCCCTCCTGGCTCTATATGGGTGCCCGCGGTCTGTCATTTCACAGGGACAGAGACATCGCAGTGACAAGAGATATCACCAAGGAGAAAAGAGAAACAGAGGAGGAGTTTTCTCCATAGACTCTCACTAGGTCTGGTGGCAGAGCCATGGAATCCCCTCCCCCGCCCCCCCCCCCATGCCAGGTGAGACTGTAGAAAAAGTCCATCCCCACCACCACCTCCCCCCAGTCCCCACCACTCCCATCAGACCAAAGGGTGTGCCTGGGCCAGCCCTGCCCCAGAAACTCCGCTGACTCAGCATGTGGAGTCCTGGGGCCAGTAGCGCCCCTGCCCACTGCTGGCATTCCTCCCCTGATGCCCCGTGAATGGCACAGTAATAAAATTTGAGACTATATTAGTGCTCCTCCTGCCATGGCCCCTCCTCCCCCTCCCCCTGGTGATGGAGGGTCCCAAGGCAGCAAGAAATGTGCTGAAGCCTGCCCCAATCCCCTTACCCCAGACCCCACCCCCTACATACTCACTCACATGCATAAGGTCCCCTCTCATCCAGGGGCACTCGTGTTTATACACACATATTTTTGCCATCAGCTACAAACAGGCACGTACCTGCACATTCATGCATGCACACATACACCCATAGCTGCAGGCTCATGTTCAGACTCACCCCATACACATCAAGTCACATATACACAACAACTACCCCACAGCATGACCGCAAGTAACTCTCAGAATACTCCCTCTGTGTCAGGCGTGGTTCTGAGTGCTCTGCACATTATCATCCTGCTTAATCTTTTAAACCCGTGCTTCTCAAACTATCTGTGGTGAAAGACCAGGTTTGCTTGGGGGGGGGAGGGGGTCTGTTTTGTTTTGTTTTGTTAATTTCCAGTTGTTTGTCGATCAATATAAGGTCTTACTGTGAATTCAACACCCAGCCTTGTTTATACCCTGTTCCATGAGACCTGTCCCTGATCTCACACTTGGATACTATGGCAATGTTACGATGCTACAAATATTTCTGTAATATCTGTACCTACCTTGTCATAGACCAGAAACAAACAGGCACGAGTCCTATCTATATCTTGAGTAGCAATCCCTTAAAGCATGCCAGAAAGTGGACAACTGGCATTATCCCCATTCGATAAATAAGAAAACGGAGGTACAGCATTTTGAAGATTGCCCACAGTTACACAGCTAGTAAGGGCAGGAGCCAGGATTAGAACCCGGACGGTCTGCTCCAAAACTGTGCTGTCTCATATCCCTACACACTTGGGCACAGAGTTATACTCACATTCACAACAAAAGACACACACCTGCAAATACACATATGGACAAGCACTCCAGACACAAATGTGCATGTATTTATTCACTATAGTAAACACACAGGTATGCACACAGAACTACAGGCACAAACATACAGATGTGTCTGTTTTGCTAATTATTATGTCCCTGGTGCTAGTACATTGCCTGGCACACAGTAAGCACTTAGAAAATACTTCTGAATGAATCAATACCTTTATGCCCCACATGCCTTCCTTCTATAAGAACATATGTGTATGAGTGTATAGGTTCTCTTTCATGGAGCGACTAACACAGCAGGTTATAAGCACGATCGTTGGGTTCAGGCAGATCACAGTTCAAATCCTGTCTCTGCCATTAATGCTGTGTGACATGGGGAAGTTGCTTCACCTCTCTGAGCCTCAATGTCATCATCTAGAAAATGGAGATTTCAGGGGCACCTGGGTGGTTCAGCCGATTGAGCGTCCGACTTCAGCTCAGGTCATGATCTCATGGCTGTGAGTTCGAGCCCCCTGTCCGGCTCCGTGCTGACAGCTCAGAGCCTGGAGCCTGCTTTGGATTCTGTGTCTCCCCTTCTCTGCCCCTGCCCACCCCCCAGCTTGCACTCTGCCTCTGTCTCTCTCAAAAATACAAAAATGTTAAAAAAAATTTTTTTAATAAAATAAAATATAGTGGGCGCACAAGAATGCATGACCTAAGACCTCATTTTTTAAAAGATTAAGAGCAGCCAAATTAATCAATGGTGGTAGAATTCATGAGTGGTTCTTTCCAGGAAGTGGAGAAGGGAACCACAGGAAAGGCTGGAAGGGTTCCACACCTCGGTCTAGGTGGCAGTTACACAGGTACAGACATAGGTTAAAAAAAATCATCAATTTGCAAGAATGAGTGGTCAGGGAAGGGCTCACAGAGGTGACAGGTGAGTAAACGTCGGAGGGAAGGGAGCAGTGAGTGGTTCGCTGGAGAAGGAACCGTGCAGTCAGGACAGCAGGAGCAAAGGCCAAGGATACCTGGCAGGTTCAAGGAGCAGCGAGAAGGCCAGAATGGCTGAGGCAGAGAGAACAAGAGGCCAGTGGGAAGAACCGGGGTCCTCTGTAGGCCATGATAAAGACTTTAGTTTTTCTTTGAATGCAATGAAAGCCCTAGGAGTGTCTGAGAACACCAGTGCGTGATGTGACTTTTAAAAGGATCCCTCTGAGTGTCCTGTAGACTGATGTCTGTGAGTATATTAGTCAGGGTTCTCCAGAGAAACAGAACCACTAGGATATATATTAAGAGATTTATTTCAAGGAATTGGCTTACATGATGTGGCGGGCAAACCCAAAGTCTGTAGGGAGGCTGAAAGGCTGGAAAGTCTCCAGCAGGAGCTGCCGCCGCATTCAGAGGCCAATTCCTTCTTGCTTGGGAACTGCAGTTTTACTTTTATGGCCTTTCACTGATTAGATGAGGCCCACCCAGGTTATCGATGGTACTCTCCTTTACTTCAAGTTCGCTGATTGTGGATGTTAACCACATCCACAAAATACCCACGCAGGAACACCTAGATGAGTGTTTGAATAACCGAGTATCTTAGCCTCGTCACATTGACACAGAAAACTAACCATGACAGGGGGTAAGGATGGAAATGGGGAGACAGGAAATCACTATAATAACCCTGGAGGGAGAGGACGGTGGCCTGGAAATGGCCAGAAGAGCAGAGGTGGGGAGGAGGGATTGGATTACAGACTCATTGTGCAGTAGAGCCAGCATGACCTACGGATGGGATGAATGTGAGAGAAAGCGGGGATCCAGGAGTCCAGCCTGGGCAACAGCAAAAGCAGAGCTTCCACTGATTGAGATGGACAGACTACAGGAGGAACTGGTCTGGGGTGAGGCTGACAGTCCCATTTCGGACATAAGGCAGAGATGCATCCTGCATACCCAGTAGGCAGGTGGACACAGAAGTCTGGAGTCAGAGGAGTAGCCGGGGTAGAGATACAAATTAGGGAGCCCAGGGTTCGGCTAGGGAAGTATGGTAAAGCCAGAAAGGGACAGAGAAGAGACAATGGCAATGACCCAGGGGCCAAAGGTGTGCAGACAATGAGATAACACCGCACACCTGTTGAGAGCGTTAAGTCCGTTAAGACAAGCTACAGACTGGAACATATTTGAAACCAGGGACTAGTATCTACAATATGTAAAGAACTCTCAAAACTCAACAATTTCTTAGAAATCCAATCAGGAAATGGGCAAAAGACATAAAGAGACGTTTCACCGAAGAAGATATACAGATGGCAAAAAAAGCACATGAAAAGGTATTCAACGTCATTCATGATTAAGAAATTACAATTACAAAAATAATAATAGTGACCAATGCTGGCACAAATGCAGAGAAACTATATACATATATAACTGTGTGTGTGTGTGTGTGTGTGTGTGTGTGTGTACATACATATACATACTGATACATTGCTGATTGGATTATAAAATGGTACAGCCACTCTGGAAAACAGTTCATCAGTTTCTTTAAAAAGAAACAAAAACAAACAAACAAACAAAAACCCTACCATATGGCTCATCAGTTGAACTCCTGGGCATTTGTCCCAGAGAAATAAAAAACTTATGTTCACACAGATACCTGTAAACAAATGTTCCTAGCAGCTTTATTCGTAATAGCCTAACATTGGAAACAAGCCAGACATCCTTCATCAAATGAATGGTTAAATAAACTGTGGGGCATCCACACCATGCAACTATTACTCTACAACAAAAAGAAAAAAGCTGTTGATACTTGCAACCACTTGAAAATCTCCAGAGAATTATGCTGAGCGAAAAAAAAAAAAGTCCCCCCCAAATTACATATTGTATGACTCCATACATATAATATTCTTGAAATGACAAAATTACAGAAATGGAAACCAGATTGGTGGTTGCTAGGAGTTCAGGAGGGGGTTGTCTTGGTAAGCAACTGGGCATGGCTAGAAAAGGGCAAGAGGGATTCTTGTGATGATGAAAATGTTCTCTATCTTGACTCCATCAATGTCAATGACTCTATCAACTTGCTTATGATATCGTACTACAGTTTTGCAAGATGTTTCCATTGGAGGGAACTGGGTTAATGGTACACTGGTTATTTCTTTTGACTGTACGTGAATCTACAATTACCTCAAAATATAAAGTTTAATTTTTAAACGGACATGCAAAACGCTAGCTTAAATTTTGTATTAGATCCAACAGGCATAAAAGCCATCAACATTTTAAAACTTCTGCTCTTCACCAAAAGACATCATTAAGAAACTGGAAAGGCAAACCAAAGACTGAGGGGAAAATATTTGCAATACCAGCTCTGACAAAGCACTTGTATCCAGAGCACAGAAAGAATTTCTACAATATGAGCAATACAATGCAATTAAAACCACACTGGGACAGGACTTCACAACCGCTAGCATGCCTAAAGTTGGAAAGACTGACAATGCTACGTTTTCACAAAGATGTGGAGTAACAGAAGGGTCACATATTGCCGCTGGAAATGTAAAATGGTACAAGTGCTTTGGAAAACTTCATGGCTTACCTAGATATTTACCAAAAGAAATGAAAACATGTATTCACAAAAAGACTTATACAGGAATGCTTTTTCATAGCAGCCCCAACCTGGAAGCAACCCAAATGTCCATCAACAGGTGAAGGGATAAGCAAATGTGGTGTACTCATACAGGGGAACGCCACTTCGCGATAGAAAGGAACAAACTTTTGATACACACACAGACATGCGTGAACCTCAAAAACGTCATGCTGGGCGCGGGGGGACGACCCAAAAGGCTACACTGTATGATTCTATGTATATGAAACTCCAGAACAGGCAAAATAATCCACGATGATAAAAGTAGATCGGTGGCTGGGTGCAGGGAAGGGGACTGACAGCAAAAGAATAGGAAAGACGTTTGAGGGATAATGGAAATTTTCCCTATCTTGATTATAGTGGGCATAAATGTCAAAATCATGGAACGGTATCCTGATAACGTGTGCATTTCATTTTATATAAATTAAAACTCAGTTGATTTTTAGTACGAAGACAAAATACAAGCCCAAAGGGGCTCTATCAACTTGCTATGAAAGTTTCTAAATGTTTACTCTAAATTTCCGTACTGAACTCTCCCACCCTGTGGACAAAAAAACAGCTGTGGTCCGCGGTCCACACTCTGAGCAGCAAACACCCCACCCCACTTTGCCAACTACTCGCTCCTCTAACACATCTCCCCAGCTCCGCCTTTCCAACTCTAGACCGGAAAGCCCGGAGGCCAGCAAGGGGGAGGCTCCCGACAGAGCCCGCGGTCACTGGGTCTTGAATACGGGCTTGCGCTGCAGCCGCAGCACCCGGTAGGTGTTCAGGCCCGGCACGTCGAAGCCAGGGGACAGTCCGTGGCGGTCCAAGGGGTAGAAGTTGACGAGCTGCCCGTGCTGCGCCTCGAGGGAGAGCCAGGCGTCGCCAAGCGGCAGCTCGCAGGGGAACTCGCGGGCCACGTGCAGCTGGAAGACGCGGCCGCGCAGGTGACGCAGCGCCAGCGTGCGGAACGCGGGGGGCACCAGCGCCTCGACGCGGGGCCCGAACTGGCGCAGGCGCAGCTCGCCCTCCGGCCCGGGGCGCACCTCGTAGAAGGTCTGGTTGGCGAAGGTGAAGTAGCCGGCGAAGGGGCGCGCGCTGGGCGGCGGGGCGGGGCTGGGCTCGGCCTCGCGTAGGGCCCTCTCCATGGCGGGCAGGAGCACGTCGTAGGCCTGCGCCACCAGGTCGCGCCCGGGTGGCCGCGGCCCCGCCAGCAGCAGCACGAGGCTCAGGCGCAGCGGCGGCACCAGGGAGAAGGTGGCGGCGTAGCCGTCCAGGTCGCCGTCCTTGCGCACCACGCGGTAGCCCCCCTGCGCGTGGAACTCCCACGGGGTGCCCGTCTCGTTGGCGAAGTAGGCGCCCGAGCAGGCCAGCAGCGGCGCCAGCAGGGCCTTGGCCGCGTCGGGCCGCAGGAGCGGGGGCCCGCCGCCCAGGAGCACCATGGCCAGCTTGGCCAGGTCTGCCGGGGTGGAGTACATCTGGCCGGACGGCCGGTACCAGCCCAGGTCGTAGAGCGGCGCCGGCCGGCCGCTGCCGTAGAAGCCAGCCGCCAGGCGGGCGCGCACTAGGGGCGTGAGGTCGAAGCCCGTGTCCTCCATGCCCAGCGGTTCCAGCACGTTCTCCAGGATCCAGCGCTGGTAGTCGCCCTGAGCAGTGTGCGCTGCGAGGACATGGGCCAGAAGCGAGAAGGCCAGAGTGCTGTAATGGCACCTGGAAGAGGAGGGGATGCGGCCGTGGGTGAGTATCTCCAGGCCCTGAAGAGCCGGGCCCCACCTGCTCAGACCGAGATGCCACCAGAGGTTCGTTGGACTGGGCGCGGTTGAGAAGGAACCTGCTTCACCGCATCCCAGATGGTCAGACCCAGCAGAGACCCCAGAGATAATTGACTACAAGGCATTATCCTACATCTGGGAAGACTAAGGACCAGAGAGGGGCAGAAGTGCCCAGAGTCACACCGCAACTTGGGGAAGAGTTGGACACAGCAACACATCTGGGAAACTGGTAAAACAAATCTTTTTGGTCCTTTTTACTTTCGTATAATTGATTTTATCAAGTGGAAAACTAGAGTCCTGGGGCACCTCGCTGGCTCAGTCAGTTAGGCATGAGACTCTTGATTTCAGCTCCGGTCATGATCTCACAGCTCATGGGCTCAAGCAGCACAGATCCTGCTTGGGGTTCTTTCTCTCCCTCTCTCTCTGCCTTCCCCCTGGATGTGTGCTCTCGCTCTCTCTCTCAAAATAAATAAATGAAACTTACAAAAAAAAATAAGTTCACTGTTCATGCACAAGAATGCACACTACATGAGGAAAAGCTGCTTGTAATTGGCTCCCTGCTGTATCTCAGTAGGTAGGTGTTGTATCTCGGTTGAGTAGGTGCTCGATAAAAGTTGAGTTGGTGAATCGACAGACTACGAGGTTCACACAGAACTGAACCTGGGCCCAGCTTCCCCCTGCCTTGCGGTGCCAGCCTGTCTGGGCCTGTCTTCCCAGCTGTGGACTAGGGGATGCATTCAGGGATCCCTGCATCTCCCTTGGCTCCAGATGTCTAGGGTGAGGTGACTCAGGCTCTCTCCTAGGAGGGGTGTGTCACCTCTGGAGGTTCCTAATGTCGGTGGGGCCTCAGACACACTCCTCACCTGGTTCCCGGGTCTGCCACCAGCACATCATCCTTGAGCAGGCTCAGGGCCTCCTGGGTGCTGCCCCTCCACAGCAGGGAAGTAGAGCGGAGCCTTCTGGGCAGCCCTGGGGAAGAGCAGTGATCAGAACTGCTGGGTGGGATCAGAACTGAAGGTGGGATAGTGGCCCCCGGATGCACTCCCTCCCCCACCTTCCGTGGATTGAGAGATAATGACCGCAGAATCACTTCAAAAAAAAAAAAAAAAAAAAGTCTAGCATGGATTCTAACCCTCCCTGTGTTTGGTTGGGCAAGTCACTTAGCCTCTCTGAGCCCCAGTCTTCCTATCTTCCCCAGTCTTCTCTTCCCTATCTTCCCGGGGAACACAAGGGAAATCATTTAATTTCCTATATCATAGGGCTCAGGTGAGATAAAATGCTCAGCTTGGGGCCTGGCCATAGTAACTGCTCAAAAAAATAATTGTTACCATCAACCCACAGAAGTTTGATTCCATAAAATTCTTGAGGTCAGTACCAAAACAGGTTTTGCCAAACTGGCTTCTCTGACCACTTGGAATTTTTTGTTTATTGGATGTGACACGTATGGGAAGGATTACAGGACTGGGATTCTTTCCATCCCTCCACCTGGCAATAGTTTTCAAGCACCACGTTATGTTCCAAGGTCTGTTCTGGGTCCTGGGCATTCAGCAGTGAACAAAATAAAGTCCTTGACCACATGGAGTTTCCATTCTAGTGGAGGGGACAGATGATAAATAAATACTCGTGCTATGGGGTAAGAAAGGAGGGATTGTTATTTGATACAAGGCGATCAGAGGAAGGCCTCACAGAGAAGGTGACCCTTGAGCAGGTGAGAGCTGGAGGAGGAGAGGGGGAGAGCCAAGCAGCAGTGTGAGGGAAGAATGTCATGCAGAGGGAAGGTGTGGAACAGCCAAGTGTGGAGGCCCTGAGGCGGGAGTGACTTAGCTTGTTTGAGGACCAGTGTGGAACAGCCAGTGTGGCTGAAGAGGAGTGAGAAGGGGAAGACTTTGGAGGTGAGAAGTACTGGGGGTGCAGGCACCAGGTGTCATGGGGTGCTATAGGGTACTGGAAGGACTTGGCCTTTTCTCTGAGTCGGATGTGACCATGGCTGGGGTCGTGAGCAGAGGAGTGATGAAATCTGACGTATATTTCATCAGGGTTGCTCTGGTTGCTGTTTGAAAACAGACTTGGGGCGGGGGGGGGGGGGGCGGGCAGAAGCAAGGAAGCCTATAAGGAGACTTGAAAAATCCGCATTTTTTTCATGGTGGCTGGGACTCGGGAGCCAGCTGTGGAAGTGGTGAGGACGGGTTGGGTCCTGGATCTCCTTTGAGTGTGGAGCCAACGGAATTTGCTACTTGAGGGGATGTGGAAGGTATGGGGGTTGGAGGTATCAGGGGTGACTCAAAGGCTTTTGGCCTGAGCAACTGGGAGATGGAGTCCCAGGCCCCGGGTGTAAGTTCTGACTCTGGAACTTCTTGCTGTGTGGCCACAAACCATGTACCTTACCTCTCTGAGCCTCTACTTGTTCCTCTTTAAATGGGCTGCAACACCTGCTGTGGTTTCCCTAGGAAGTGTTAGAAGGCTTAACTCAGAGAATGGGTGAAAAGCTCCAGGAACGGGAGACAGCTGTAGATTACAGTGAGAGTCGATCATAAAAGACATTGAGAGCCTAGAACAGAGTTCTTCAGGCAGCTGTTGCCTCAGCTGGCCCCTTGGGACTGTAGAAGACATGTAGGATATTTTAAAACTAACCAAGCCCCCTGGGCTTGGTTCCCTGGGTATGGATGAAGAAGAGTCCACAGTACACCCCTAGAGGGAGCCCTGGAGTCAGAGTTATAACCCAGGTGGATTGAACAGGATGCAGGAAGAGCCTAAGTAAGCCTGAAGGCTCCTTACCTGCATGGCCCCTTCCAAGGCCTATATCTAACTTGGAATTTTTAATAATGCATTCTTAAAGAGGGCCCCCGTAATTACATCCTCATCGGGCCCCACTGCACCTAGGTCTAACCCTGGCTAAAATAACCAAAGCTACATTGACAAGTACCTGCTGTGTGCCAGGAGCTCTGCTAAGTGTTTTACACTCATTATCTCATTTAATCCCCAATAATAAGACAAACCACAGTCATTTTACAGGGGAGAAAAATAAGGCTCAGAGAAGTTCAATGACTTGCCCAAGATCACCCAGCTGGGAGAAGGCAGAGCTGGAAGTTCAGTGCTCATGCCCTTAACCATCAGGCCACCCTCCCCCAAGAAGAGTGACCCTGTCCTGCCTGAGCTGCTTCAGGAGGTTCCATCCTCTCGCTGAACCTCGGGTACACCACCTGGGCTCAGGAGTGATAACCAGCCATGTCCATTGACTAAGACCTCAGGCCTTTTGAAACAATGAAATGGCATCGTTTCAAATGAAATGGCCTGGGTGGCTCAGTGGGTTAAGCGTCTGACTCTTGGTTTTGGCTCAAGGTTCATGAGTTTGAGCCCCGGTGTCTGGCTCTACACTGACAGTGTGGAGTCTGCTTGGGATCCTCTGTCTCCTCTCGGCCCCTCTCCCTGCTTGTGCACTCCCTCTCTCTCTGTCTCTCTCGAAATAAATAAGTAAACTTAAAAAAATGGCAGGCACATGTATGTCCATTTAGTTTATATAAACGTATTATAGAGTAATATGTACATTACACATTCTTATACGTATTCATTCATACACATATGTGCACTTTGTGTGTATATTATTTTATTTATTCAAAGGGTAGCATATAATATACGCTGTTTGATGGGGCGCCTGGGTGGCGCAGTCGGTCAAGCGTCCGACTTCAGCCAGGTCACGATCTCGCGGTCCGTGAGTTCGAGCCCCGCGTCAGGCTCTGGGCTGATGGCTCGGAGCCTGGAGCCTGTTTCCGATTCTGTGTCTCCCTCTCTCTCTGCCCCTCCCCCGTTCATGCTCTGTCTCTCTCTGTCCCAAAAATAAATAAAAAACATTAAAAAAATATATATATACGCTGTTTGAGCTTTTCCCCCCACTTAACACTGTATCTTATTCCATCTCAGTACATAAACAACATTATTCCCCTTTTTTCTAACGCTACATCTGATTTGATGATATAGCTGTGTTACAGTTTGTTTAGCCGCTCCCCTGCTTATAGATATGTAGGTGTTTCCATCTTTTGCCGTTACAAACAGCGCTGCAGTGAATGCATGCAGACCTCACACCACACATGTGTGAATGCATCTGTAAGAGAATCTCCTAGAAGGGTAATTGCTGAGCCAAAGGATCTATGCATTTTTAATTGCGGTAGATATTATCATTGTCCCCCATCCAGGTTGCACCAATGTAAATTCCCACCACTGATGCATCAGAGGGTCTAGTTCACCATAACCTCACCAACCCAGTGCACCCCCCATTTTGGCCTTTGCCAAGGGGAAAAATGTCTCTCCGTGGTTTTAATTTGCGTTTATGTTGTTATGAATGAGGTTGAACATCTTTTAATATGTTTTCATAGTCTTAAGGGCCATTTGTATTTCCTTTCCTGTGAATTGTCTATTCTGTTCCTATTCTTCACCCATTTTTCTGTTGGGTTGTTACTCTTTGTATTGATTTGTACGTAATCTTTGTATATTGAGGGAAATTAGGTCTTCATTGTAGATCTGTGTACAAATATTGACCTGTTCTTGATCTAATAAGCAGATCTTGACTTTCAACTTGGCAACTGATCTTGATTTGTCCCCTTGACCTAAACTCCCAGATTTCACCTCCGCTTTTACCTCACCAGACCTTTCTACCCCTGGTCTACCATCTAGGGCGGGTGAGAGGGAGGTGTGGCCGGCCTGGCTGCATGAGAGCCTGCTGCTCAGTTGCCGCCCCTGAAATGGTTTGGGTTGAGCTGCACAACTTCAGGGCTGCTCACCTGAGAGCTGGCTGGCCATCCTTCGGAGGGTGACGGACGAAGGCCTTGGGGCTGGGCCCACCTTCTCCAGCTCATCCATCAAGCTCTGTTGTTCAGGGGCTGATGCCATGCCCAGCGGGTTGTTAATGGTGAAGGTGCTGGCATACCGCTCCAGAGGGTCATCTAGAGAGGCTACAGTGCCCTCCTCCCACAGCCGATACAGCATGAGGACTGGAAAGATCTTAGAGATGCTGGAGATTCTGGGAAGTGTTAAGCACACAAGGGTGCAGAGGATATACAGTTGGCCTTACAACCTCCGTCCTGCACCCCAGATCCCAACTTTCTAATGCTCTAGGAAAGCACTGAGTCCACCCTCTTCAGTGTCTCAGACGGAAATTCAGCAGTCTCTGTAGAACTGCCTTCGGGATGTTCGAGAACATAGCACAGTGGCAGGTGGACACTCTTGAGTGCCTACCCCGTGCCAGGCCTTAACCCAAGCCCTTCCCATTCTGGGATAGACATAGGTTGGGATCATGTACCTCTGCCTCTTACTAGCCAAGTGGTCTTGGGCAAGTACTAGATCTCTCTCCGTTTCTGTTTCATTGTCCATTTCACAGGTTGTAGAAAAGATTGAGCGAGATTGGGCATGTGAAGTGCTTGGGAACATACCTGGAAGGTAGGTAGCAAGTGTTGAGTAAGTGATAGCAAATGCAATTGTGGGCCCAGGCCTGGCACGTGGCAGGTGCAGTGTGAATGGAACCTCTGTAATCCTCACAGTGTCTCTGGGAGTGAACGTGTTCCCTTTGCATCGTCAGCTTGGAGGATCCTGCAGGCAGCACCTAGGAGGGGAGACTCTGGGTGTGCCGCAGGGGGTCCCAAGTTTCTTCCGTCTGGACCACTGCCGCCAACTAACAGCGACCCGGGGCAAGGGCCCAAGAACTGGTTACAGTTCCTTCGTGGCACATAGTAGGGTGTGGGAGGTGGGACACAGGGAGCGTTTTCTAGTTAGGGAGGTTCTGGGCTAAGGGCTCTCCAGAAGAGATTCCTTCCTGACTTGTTACCCCTGTGGTGTGATGTTGGGCACTCTCTGGTCCTCTCTGGCCCTCAGTCTCCTCATCTATAAAATTGTCAGGACTTAATAAAGGGTCCTGGCAGCTTGGACCCCCAGTTATGATTCTCTTGAGTCCCCCTACCTCCTAGGTCTCCCTTGTCCTCCCATCCCATGCCCCCCTCCACAGGACCCTAGAGGTCACCCAGCTGACCGGTACATAGTGTATTCATTGGGGGGCCCAGAGGCCGGGTCTGATCCATTCTTCCTCCCAAAGTTCCCGGTCCAGAGCACGGTGTCATTGTGGATGACAACTGCAGACATGGCAGCCAGGCCCGGGGCAGACAGTGCCTGACGCAGGATCCTGTCCACCTTGGAGGAGAAGAGCAGGAGTGCAGGTGCAGACAAACACTCCTCTGGTCCTGCTTGCCCTGCGCATTCCCACACCACACCCTGCACACAGCGCCCCCTGCCGGGACCCCCTCCATTCTCACTGCCCCCCCCCCCCCCCCCAGTGGCTGGAGCCTCAGACCTCAGGTTCTCAGACCCCCTGGGATTGGACCCCCCACCCAGTTACAACCAGAGCAGCTCCTCTAAATTTGTTTTTATGTAGGGCTTCCTCGTAAGATTTCTGTTCAAAGAAAATTTCTTTGGGAAAATGTAAAAGGAGAGAGGGGTTAAACTACTGATGTCGTTGAACCCTTGTCTGCTGCTCTAGAAAACCTCATGAAGGCCTGGTCTGACCCCCTAATGTTGGAGGATTCACTATAGAGGCCCCTAGACCCTCTTTGAACATTTATTGAAAGGACATTGTTTTCAATAATGAAATACAGTGACAATGGTAACATCCAAAGTTATTGGACATTTGGAATGTGCCAGGCACAATATAAAGCGATTTTCATGCATTGTCTCATTTTTAAAAAATTTTTTTAATGGTTTTTTTTTTTTTTTTGAGAGAGAGACAGAGAGACAGAGTGTGAGTGGGGGAGGGGCAGAGAAAGAGAGGGAGACACAGAATCCGAAGCAGGCTCCAGGCTCTGAGCTGTCAGCACAGAGCCCTACACAGGGCTCGAACTCACAAGCTGTGAGATCATGACCTGATCTGAAGTCAGACACTTAGCTGACTGAGCCACCCAGGTACCCCATGCATTGTCTCATTTAATCCACAACAAGCCAGTGCTAAATTTCTCCCTATGTTATAGATGAGAAGATTGAGTCTATGAGATATGAAGTGACTTGCCCAAGTGGCTAATGGTTAGTGGAGTCAGGATTAGGACCCCAGGCTAACTCCAGCCCTAGGTCCTGATTAACTGCCAGACCTCCTTGCCGAGTGATTTAGCAGGTCCAGAATTGAGTTCTGTCCATGTGTGGTTTCCACCCCGGCACTGACTTTGCTTCTGTGTGCCTCAGTTTCCTCCTCTTTAGATAGGGATTCATGAGGCATTTGTATAAAGAAGCTACCGCATACTAGGTGCCCACTAGAAGCTACGATTACTGTTGCTATTTCTTGTTTTAATTGCTATGACCCTGGAGCCTCATAGCACCGTTCTGCTCCCTCTCCTTCACTAAAGCTTTTCAGGTACTTGCAGACAGTGATGGTATCTCTGCCCAGGCCTTCTCTTACATGGACACATCACCTGCCTTCCCTTCAACCGTTCCTTGGATGACAGTTTCACACCCCTCCGCTGTGCTGCTGCTTGTACACTTCCAGTCGTGTTTCATTTGTCTGTGTGTCTCCTAAGGTGAGTGAGCTGGCCAACAACCCCCTCTAGCGTCAGGCCATCATGCAGTGGTAAGAATTGTGTTATAAGGTGTGTGTGCTGAATTACATTGCAATGGCCTCTGTGATACGGGCTGTGTCCTCCTCCCCCCGTCCCACCTTTCTCCCTCCCCCACCTGCAGTCCCAGCAACCTGAATTCCCTGGTGGTTCTCTGTGTGTGCCTTGCACTCATTCTGCTGCCTCTGGACCTGTGCACATGCTGGTCCCTCTATCCGGAGCACATGCTTCCCTCCCTCAGTCTCCCTTACTGTATAAATGCATATCACCTGGGTACTTCCTACTTGTTCACATCTCCGTTTAGACATCATTCCCAGGGCATCTGAGTGGCTCAGTCCACTAAGCGTCCGACTTCGGCTCAGGTCATGATCTCACTGCTCATGAGTTCAAGTCCCGTGTTGGGCTCTGTGCTGACAGCCTGCAACTCAGAGCCTGGAGCCTGCTTCCATTTCTCTCTATCTCTCTTCCCCTCCCCTGCTTACTCTCTGTCTCTGTCTCTCTTTCTCTCTCTCAAATATAAAATAAAAAAAAAACATTAAAAAAAAAGTAGACACCATTCCCTCCAGAAGCCTTGCCTGACCCCAAAGCCAATTTCTTTGTGCCCCCGCAGTTCCCTAAATGTCCCCAATCCTCACTCTTACCCCTGTATTATAAATGTTACTTGTCTTGACTATGTCATCACATCCAGACTAGTAGCTTCTTGAGAGCAGGACAGTATCTTCTTCCTGCCATGTCCCTGGTGCTTAGCCCAAAGTAGGTGCTCAAGGATTATATGTTGAATGCATGAGTAAATGACCCTGCCAGTGCACAGAACGTGCCCTCCCCTTCATCCCCCAGGCCTAGCACACACGCCCAGTTCCCTCTTGGGTCATCACTGACCTTTTCCAGGGCCTCCTTCAACACAGGGAGGGGGTGGGCCAGCGGCACAGGCTCAGGGTGTCGGGGACACATCCTCACAGGGGCAGAGGCCACCTCTGGTCCCAAGGAACCTATAGGGAGCATCACATGGTGAGTGGGGGACAGAGCTCAGGGTAGGAGTCTAGGGATCATCCTAGAAGAGGTGGGAAGGTGGCAGCAAAGGCCAGAACCATGCCTTGGAGCTGGCCCTCCCAGCTGGCAACAGCCTCACCAGGAGACAGATAGCAGGGCACAGCGCCCACCATGGGGGCATATGCCTGAGAGGAGAAGGGACAGTCCCACACCCACCACCTGATGATTGGCCTTCAAAATACCAATTAGGCCAAGGCTCCTGGTTGGCAGCCCTTTTCTCTTGTATGACCAGCTTTCTCCCTCCATGTAGTCAGAGGAGTTAGAAAAGTTCCAGCTCCTTGGGGCAGGCTTAACCATGTCTGTCTGTCTGTCTGCCTCTGTTTCTCTAGTACAGATTATATATTTGAGTGGAGAGGTGGACTTGGGCCCCGCTTAGGCTTCAGGCCTAAATCATAAGGCCAGTGCCTCTGTCACCAGAGCCGTGTGTCTGGAATATCAGGTCTAAGTCCCATTCTGCTTTGGTCCAGCTGTATGGCTTCCTTGGAACCTCTGGGGAGAAGGTATGGGCCCTGGCAGGACAGGATTCAGGCTGAGAGATCATCGCACGGGCCCCAGAACTCCCCTCATCCTCAGAGAGCAGTGTAGGGTAGTGAGGGTGAAAGCGCCCAGAGGAGCTGCACGCTCCTCAAATCCTACTCAGAACTGAGAGGAGCTTCTCTGTGGGAGGCTCACTATGGCCACAAATCCTTCCAGCTCCTCCCACCTCTTGAATCCGGCTGGCCTTGTGACTTTGTCAGGACAAATCGATTGTGCATCTTAAGGAAGATCTCTCAACAAATCCATGACATAGGTTTTGTCATAGGTTAGGTCCTCCCTCATTGGAGTAGGGAGGTCTTGGCCCAAACCTAAGCTTTGCTCAGCCTGGGACTCAGGGCTGGTGCCTACAGCCCTGCATTAATATGCACGTGCACGGGGGCGCGTAGGTGGCTCAGCCGTTCTAGCGTCTGACTTCGGCTTGGGTCATGATCTCACAGTTAGTGGGTTCGAGCCCTGCTCTCAGTGAGGAGCCCGCTTCAGATCCTCTGTCCCCCTCTCTCTCTGCCCCTCCCCCGCTCTCAAAAGTTCTCTCCCAAAAATGAATAAAACCTTAAAAAAAATATGCACGTGCCCAAAAAGTCATCTGGAAATATTTGAATGCTTATTTGATTCAGTAGATAGGGGATGGAGGCAGGGCGTTCTCATTTCTAACAACCTCTCAGGTGGTACCCATGCAAGGGAGAGGACTTCGATCACCGTGGACAGTGATCGACCCGGTGATGGACCCAAGCAGGTCCACGAACTGTTTGTTTCCCATTCGTGACAAATTAAGTACAAAATTTGAGCGCACACATTTAGAAACTTCTGTAGCAGTTTAATGTGGTAATTTTGTGTGGAATCTTAAAACTTGAGCTTCTGTTCTATAGTATTTTTTTTTTCATTTAATTTCGTTTGTACGTATTTATAGTAATAACTGATCTACTTTGGATTGGTGCTTTGACCGTTGGAGAAGCATGGTCCTTTAGGACAGGCTGACCTGCCTACTTGAGGACTGTTTGCTTGAGGGACTGAGAAGCCCCTGATAAAAGAATATACCCTAGAAAGAACAGGGTGGGGTGGGAGAGGAAAAAGCCAGCAAGAAAATAAAAGGAGCCATTTCTGCAGAATGTCTCTGTGAGAATTTGGGAGCCCAGGCCACCTCATCGAGCCTTGGGCATCCGTAACACAAGAGGAACGGAGAGAGACATTCTCCCCAGTGTTAGCAGAGAACTGGGATTCTGGATGATCCAGGTTGGAGGTTGCAGGGGTTGCTATAGCAACAAAGGGCCTGGTGGCCATTGTCAGCAGCGGTGGCTCACTAGCCAAGCTTTGACCGGCCCAGGATGGAGAGGCTCCAACAAATGGCAGCTTCTGTCCACGGACACCTCGTTGTTCCTCCCAGGGTCTTAGATATAGCTGGGGGGAGATCTTTAAAGGGGTGGAGGTAGGGCCATGGGGGCTGAAGATCAGGCAAGAGAAACTCTGTTTTACCTATTGGGAGTCCCTGAGCTTTACAGCCAGACTGGGTGGTTTAAGGAAACTCCAGTGGCATTAGGATCCTCATTTTATACCCAAGGGCAACATGACAAAGAAAGGTCCCTTGACTGGTCCAAAGATACACAGCTAGTGAGGGTTGGAGTCAGAATGAAGGCCAGAGCTTCTGAATCCAAATCTTGTGGTCTTGCCCCTACCCCCTCAAATCAGGTGCATCAGCTCCAGGCTCCCAGGCCCCACAGGGATAGGAAGGAAGTCAAGGATGCTTGTGCACTCACTGGTGTCCAGCTTGGGGAGGTGATATTGCCACAGGAAGCAGCCAGTCATAACCACAGAGAGCAGGAAGAAGAAGCTGCAGGAAGCTGGGAAGAGCCACTTCTTTTTCAGTTTCGGCAGGCTGGGCTGCCAGCCCACCTGGGAGGGGAAGGACACAGAGCACGGCCCCCAAGGGGGTCAGCCAGAGGGAGGCAGAAGAGGGACCCCTACCATGCCTTAGGTTCTCCCAGACACCACAAGAGCCCACAGCTTGGGGCAGATATCACACCTGTAAAACCAAGGTCCTTCCCAGTGTGAGCCCTTCAACAGCTGTGCCACGTGTATCTCTGCACCTCTGGGCTTTTGCATGGCCTGCTTCCTCTGCTGGGCATGCCGTGTCTCTCTTGTGTACTTAGTGAAATAGCTAAGGCCGGCTGAAATGCCGCCTCCTCCAGGAAGCCTTCCCCAACTCTCCTCACCCAGACCCCCTCCAAGGCACTTTGGACAAGCCTCTATTGTGGTGGGAGTCCAGCTCTCTAATGCAACAGCTGTTCAACTAGTATTAGCTGGTGCTCCTGATGGAGTGTGAGTTCTCCAAGGGCACTCACCACTCAAGCTTGTTAGATCTTAACGTTTTACCCTGTTTTCCTCATATCTCTACATTTTAAAAAGTACCGCGTCAGCTCCTTGTTTGGTTTATGGTCTGTTCATCCCATCCCATTAGAAAACAGGAGTTCGTTCACTCTGCCCCCTCTTTCTCTGCCCCTGCCCTGCCTGTGCTTGTGCTCTCTCTCCCTCTCAAAATAAATAAATAAACATTAAAATGAAAGGAAGGAAGGAAGGAAGGAAGGAAGGAAGGAAGGAAGGAGAGGGAGGGAGGGAGGGAGGGAGGGAGGGAGGGAAGAAAGAAAGAAAGAAAGAAAGAAAGAAAGAAAGAAAGAAAGAAAGAAAGAAAAAGAGAGAGAGAGAAAGAAAGAAAGAAAGAAAGAAAGAAAGAACGAACAGGGATTCGTGATTTGTTTTACTCACCGTGGTATTCCCAGTGCCTAGAACAGTCCCTGAAACATAGCAGACCCTGATAAATAGTTGATGATGAATGAATGAATGAATGAATGAATGAACAAACATTCTGGGTGGAGGTGAAGCCCTTTTTGTACCACCTGCAGATTCCAGCCTCCTCCCCTTCTTCCCAGAAGTAGCACCCATTATGATCTTGGTGTTCATCATTACCATGCCTGTTTTCATTCATTTACTGTGTGTTCGTGCCTTCGTAAACAGCACGTAGTATCACTTTGCACATTTTTAAACTTATGTAAACTATAACCTACTGTATTATCCTCCTGAAACTTGCTTCCCCCGCCCCCACATATGGTACATGTATTCTGTATTATTTGGTTTAACTTCTGTAGAGTATCCTGCTGTGTGAATATACTTCAGAGTATACTAGTTAGAACATGGAGTCTGGGGCCAGGCTGCCTTAAAAACATGACTGTTTTATGCATTTGAGTTGAGAGCACTGTGCCTGGGAGTGAAATTTCTGGGTGGTAAGGGGTGGCCTTTTTCAGGTTCATAGATACTATCCCATTGCTCTCCAAAGTCGTTCCAGTTAACACTCCAGCCACCTGTGACTCTAATTGCTACTTTTTTTTTTTAAGTTTATTTATTTTGAGAGAGAGAGAACACAAGCAGGGGAGGGACAGAGAGAGCGGGAAAGAGAGAATCCCAAGCAGGCTCTGCATTGTCAGCACGGAGCCCAACGCGGGGCTTGATCCCATGAACCGTGAGATCATGACCTGAGCCAAAACCAAGAGTCAGACAGGCGCCCCTCATTGCTATTTTTAACTTGCATTTTCTTGATTACTAATAAGCTTGAATGCATTTTCCTGCGTTTACTGTATATATTTGGGTTTGCTTTTCTGTGAACGGACTGTTCTTATCCATGGCCTATTTTTTCCTATTCAACTTTCCTTGTTTATTAGAGTTCAGTATAAGTTCCAGATACTCTCGCTTGTGTTTTGTCTGTTCCCATTATGTTTATGATAACTTGTTGGAGGCAAAATCATGTAGTGGTGAATCTGTGGCCAGATTGCCTAATTCAGAATCTCAGTTCAACCATTTCCTGGCTGTGTGACCTCAAGAAAGTCACTCAACCTCTCGGTGCCTCAGTTTCTGCACCTGTAAAATGAAAGTGATAATAGTGCTTGCCTCATAAATTAGTAAGGCTTTAGTAGGCTAATATTTTTAAAGTACATTGTTTTGACACGTCGTAAGCTCTATTAGCTATTGTTGAATAGAGGGATTTGGGTTTGCGTTTTGGTTGCTGCCGATCAAATTCATCCATATTGTCTTTTTTGTTTGCTGTGAGTGTGCGTGTGTGCGTGTGTGTGTGTGTGCGCGTGCATGCACGCACAGGAAATACGTTATACAGAGGTAAATGTAGATTTCCCTACTGTCACACACAAAACTATTTTGGTTATGGTGTAAAGAAGGAAAATCTCATTTTATTTTTTTCCATACAGATAATCAGTCATCTCAGCACAGATTATTAAATACTCCGGTCCTGGGGCGCCTGGGTGGCTCAGTTGGTTAATCGTCCAACTCTTGATTTTGGCTCAGGTCATGATCTCACGGCTCGTGGGTCCGAGCCCTGTGCGGAGTGTGCCTGTGACTCTCTCTGCCCCACCCCACTCACGCTCTCTCTCTCAAAATAAATAAATAAAAATTTAATTAGTTAATTCCAGCCCTGTGCCACTGACTTGTATGCCGCTGGCTCTGAAACATACTAAGTGCCTGTCCATACCAACACCTGCTCTGTAGGCTGTGTTCCGCTAGGGTCTCACTGAGTTTCGATTCCTTCTCTCTCTATTCAATCCTACATGCTCTTCCGTGATGAAGAGAACTTATACACAGAGCACAGTCACTGTCCTGCAGTAAACAGTCTGGCCAGAGAGGCTTGCTATAATCAGACCCCAGCAGATCCCATGCGGCCATTTCCTGCCTCTCCTCCGCCTCCCCCCTCCCCCTTGCATCTTTAGGCTCCCACACCCCACATCCCACTCTCCGTTGCTTTGCACCTGCCATTCCCTCTGTGAGGGAGGTTCCCTCTGCGAGCGTCTGTGAGACCCTTTCTATCCTTTTCCACCTGACAAACTTGTGTTCTTCCCTGAAAATACATGGGCATTTGCAGAGCCTTCTGATTCTCCCCCAGACAGAACTGAGGGCCTCTCCTCTCTGCTTCATGCACACCCCTTCTTGCATTGTAACAGTAACCTACACTGGTTACTGCTAACTTCTTTGTCTGGTTCCCTACTCTGCGGCAGGTGTCTCCAGCACCAGGATCATTCCTTCTTGGCCTTTATGCCTGTAACACTTGTTACTCTGCCTGGCCCTGGCAGATGTTTCAGAAATACGTTTTGAACTTTACATTGTCCTGCAAGTTGAAAGCCTTGGGTTCAAATCTCAGCCCCACTTCCTGAGTCAGTTATAACTATGGCTGGGTCTCTTCCCCTCTCTGGACCTCTGTGTCTTCAGCTGTTAGCAGGATGGACTGACTATTTGTTGAGTTTACACCTGGAAATCTCACTTGATTTCCAGCTCTAGAATTCGGGGTTCCCACTAAAGCCACTCTTTATTCATAATTTCCAGAGATTGGAAATAACCCAAATGTCCCTCAACTGGTGAGTGGACAAACTGTGATATATCTGTACAATTGGATACTGATCAGCAGGCGTAAAGGAACAGACTACCGACACAGGCAGTAACGCGAATGAATCTCAAATGCATTATGCTAAATGAAACAAGCCAGACTCAAAAAGCCACAGTCTGTGCAACTGCATTTTTGTAACATTATGGAAAAGGCAAAACTGTAGGGACATAAGACCATTCAGTGGCTGCCTGGGGGTAGGAATGGGGGAGATGACAAAGGAACAGAAGGGACAGTGGTAGGCAATGGAACCATTCTGTATCTTGATCGTGGTCGGTCTGGACTGTGTGCATTTGTCAAAACTCAGAATTGTACACCAAAAAGAGTGACTTTTAATGCATGCAAACAACTATACCTCCATTTTTAAAAAATGAAGCCATTAAGGAGCCCAAGAGCATTAGGATGTCTCCACTGGTGTCAGGAGTAACATCAGACACAAGACCGTGCTTCAGCCTCGAGCGGAGGGGGGGCTCTCTGGTATTGTTTATGTGGGAGGGAAGTTGGAAGGTGCTCCCTTTTGAGCACAAGCAAAGGGCCACTGGGGCAGGGCCAGTGGCACTAAGGGAGGGCAGCCTACCCTCCCTCAACAGGCACCTATAGCATGACCAGAATATGGGCATCTCCTTTTCAAGCGAAGAATGAAACTCAGAGACCTTAAAATGACTTACCGAAGTCGTGGACGGCACATGACAGAGCTGGGATTCTAGCTCTGTGCTCTGCACCACCGCACCCCCCCCCCCGCAACATGTGACTCACATGTGAAACCGCACCCCCAGTCTCTAGTTCTCTGAAGCCCAGCCTCATCCCATGCCTGTCTCCAATCTCAGGATTTATTCCGACAGACCCAAAGGTGGGGTCAGTATTTAACCTCTAAGCCGCTCACCAGCGGCTCACATTTTGACTTTACAGTAGGAGGCACCAGGCATCTCTCCCCTCTCCCTTCCCAGCTGGAAAATGAGGCAGGGGTAGGGGGTGGGGGTTCAGGAAGAGCCTGGCTCCCCCAAGCCCCACCCGTAACCACAGTTCCCCCACCTCCTTCCCCAGGTGGCCTACGGCCCCAAGACATTCCCCTCCTTTCTCCTCACCGCCCACTCTGGTACAACCCTCCTCGTCTACTTCTTAATCCAGAATACAATTTCCAAAGGCCATCTGTGTGTTGGGCACAGTGCTATGTCCTGAGGGCACAGAGCCTGTGGCCAACATCTGTCCCCCATGGAGCCGGCAGGACAGCAGACTGGCCACACACCAGGGCTCTGGAACCAGGTGAAGCAAGACTTGATTCTGGTTCTGCCCTTACTGGCTTTGGACGAACGACTTCACCTCTTTGAGTCTCCATTTTCTTGTCTGCGTAATGGGAAGGACCATCGTTCCTACACCTCATAGAATTTAGGTGAGGGTCAATGAGATAATGCATGCAAAGCCCCTAGAACACTGTTCACTAGCTGGTCACTAGTGTAGTAATTTCTCTGGGAGAGAGATGTGAACAGAGCATGTGCATACAGCTCTTGGGTCTCTGAGGTACCCGTGAACTCAGCCTCCGGGTGGGAGGTGGGGGAAAGCTTCACTGAACAGGTAGTAGGGATGAATTGGGGGGCACTCCAGTCAGAGGCCTGGGGATGTGAAGAAGGAGAGGAGTAATTTCTGGTTTGTTTTGAGAATTCAGTGGGTTATTACAGGTAAAACACTCAAAACTGTTCCTGGCCTACAGTGCAAATTCTAGAAATGTTAGCGATGATGATGATGAAGGTGATGAAGGTGATTTGGGTGATTTAGGCCAATATTTGAAGCAAGTTTCCATGGGCTATGCCTCACCTGGGTCATCATTCTCTCCAAGGTGTGGAAGGTTCCAGCTCCTTGAGGATTCAGGCCTACAGTCCGGGAGACCCTGTGAGTGGGAAATCCAGTCAGAGGAGTGAAGGCAAAGAGAGGTCCTGAAGCCTGGAAAAGAGAGGAGGGGACAGAAAGGCTGGAAGACAAGGATGGGGGCTGAGGGTGGGAGGGGGCAAAGCAAACCCTCCCCTTCGTGAAGCTCTGCTTCGAAGGCAGAGGGAACTGAACTCAGAAAACCTGTGAGCTTGACCAGTTGTCCAGGTCTGTCCGGGTCTATCGTGATTTTAGCACTGAAAGTCCCAGATCTCTCAGTTCCAGGAAAATCAGGACACTCAGTCATTGTCCCCACCACTGCCTCCCCATCCAGCCTCAGAAACAACCCACTCAGACCCCCAGACTCTTAGCCCTAACTCACCCTCTTCTGGAAGACTCAGGTAGGACAGGGCAATTCAGGCCCGGCCACGGCTGGCCAGTGCCCTCCAGGAGTCCCTGTGTTCCAGGGGACGGGGATGGCTGGCTGGGCTCTGAGGTGCAGGCTTCACACAGGCTCCCCAGGGGCTGGCAGATGTGGTGCCGATCACCCCGGCACTAATCCCTCCACGTGCCCTCCGCCATTGGGATTAGTTCCTGGGGTCCCTCAGCAACAGGGAGGGGGGCACATCTGTCAGAGAGCCTGGACAGCACCACGTGATCCAAGATGCTCCAGGCCGGAAGAGGAACGCTCTCTCCAAAAGGAGTGTCTGGCAAGCCCAGTGTGCAAGAGAGATGACCCACAGGCCTCCCAGACCTGTCCACCCCCCACACCAGCTCTTCAGCTGCCTCTGAGGAACCTCAGACTCCAAGGAACACAGTTTGAAGACTTCCAGGGGTCAACCCAGTTGTTAAATATGCAGATAACCAGTTCTGTCACTGCCTGTGTAGCCTTGGGTAAGGCATGCCCTCTTTGTTTCTTCGTCTACAAAATGGGGATAATAATATCTTGGTTACCATGAGGATTAAATTGCAGCGTGATGGTAAAGCAGGTCGCCCTGGACCTCGCACTGAGTAAGGGCTCTGTAAAGGCCCGTTTCTTGTTATAACCTAGCTTTGTGCCACAACCTCTGCGTCAGAGATCAGATCTTTCTCAGTGAACATTCTAGAAAGTTACTGTCCATTGATTTTATTTTTTTAAGTTTATTTATTTTTGAGAGAGAGAGAGTGGGGGAGGGGGGGAGAGAGAGAGAGAGAGAGAATGAGAGAATCCTAAGTAGGCCCCAAGCTGTTAGCGCTGAGCCTGACTCGGGGTTCAATCCCATGAACTGTGAGATCGTGACCTGAGCCAAAATCAAGAATCAGATGCTTAAATGAGACACCCAGGCGCCCCTGTCCATTGATTTTAGTTGGCCCAAAAAGAGAAAATATATTTACCTTCCTGACACTCGATATGGCTGCACATTGGGATTACCGGGAGAGCTTTGAAAAACCACTGGTGTTTGGGTCCCACTCTACAGATGCCCAGGGGCGTGGCTTGGTGATTCTACCCTCTGGTCAAGGTTAATAACCACAGCCCCAAACCAGTGTGTCTCCAACCCACTTTAAATGTGTATAGGAACAGCCTGGGGGGGGGGGGGCAAATCAAGCTGCAAGTTCTGAGTCAGTGAGTCGGAGCAGGACCCAGGATCCTGCTTCTCTAACCAGCTCCCGGGTGATGCCGATGCCAGTCCACGGACCACATTTTGAGCAGCAAGCTCGTGCTGCAATTCATGGATTGCACCAACTTCCATATCACTGTCTCAGTAGGGCCCCACAGTTGCCTCCCAGCCACCCCGTCATTGACAGGGCTTGATTCTCTCCACTGTGCTGATGCTTAGGGTCTGGTATGTAAACGGATGGAGGCAGGCCTTCTGGATCTTAGTCTGTATCCCCCGTGGCCTAGAAATCTGGGCTGGCCTAGAAAATAGGCTAAATTAGGACGAGAAGAGGGCTGGGTGTGATTTTGCCCAAACTCCACATCATATGGCTGGTGAAACAGGCTCTGAGAGGGGAGGTGACTTCCCAGGGTCACACAGTAAGTTTAGTGACAGCGGTGGGGCTGAAACCCTCGTCTTCTTTTCTATTATTGTACCTGGCTGCTTGGTCCATCTTTGCTGAGGCTCAAGCAGGGTGGGAAGCCTGCCTCTGGGTCACAGATTGAGTGCTGACTGTGCCAGATATAGGTGCTTAGTGCTTCCCGTGTTTTCTCCTTTGGTTTTCACAACAGTCCCACGAGGCATATTCTGTTCTACCCAGGAAGTGGCAGGAACAGGATTTGGACCCAGGAGGCCTGCTTCCCAAACACGATGTACCTCCCCTGTTGTCTCCTTTTCAGACCATGAGGTCCTCTAGGGCAAGGACCATGTCTCACTTCGGTTTGTGTCTCCAAACCAGAGCTGAATATATGAATCAGTCCACCCCGGGGTTCTAGACCTCTCTTGATAAAGATCCTCACCCCCAGGACACCAGCTACTCTCTGAGCTCCTCCCTGGCCCCGTGCCCCAAAGCAGCCACTTCTCACCAACCCAGATCAGCCTCTCCCCATCCCAAGTGAGTGGTAATCCGTAGCATGTCATACAGCAGAGTGGCCACATGGTGGCAGCAGACGCCCATGTGTAAAATCTTTAGGCCCCGCCTCAGCCTCCTCCGGAGGCTCATCTGTTCATTGAGTGCTTCCCTTACTCCAGGCATTTGTCCCAGAGCTTTCCTTGGCTGAACGAACAAAGATAATCCCCACGACAGCCCTGTGAGGGAGGAGTTATTCATCCTGTTTATACATGAGAGATCATATTAGTCCTTTGCTTAAATAACCTTCCACGGCTGCCCACTGCTCTTTGGAAAAATAAAAATCGGACGCTTGAGTCAGACTGCCAGGGTTCAAATGCCACCTCCACCGTTTACTACTTTTTTAACTTTGGTTGGGTTTGTTGGCTTCTCTTGGACTTCAGTGTGCTGACCTGTAAAGAGAGTAGTAAAATAGAGCCTACCCCCTTGTGGTGGGAATGAGGATTACATGAGCTAGGACACCCAAAGTGCACAGTCCTGAGCTGGCACAAGTAAGTCCTCAACAAATGTGAGCCAGTGTGATGACCATCGGTCCCTCCCAGTGCTCCCCGCTCATGACCCTGCTGGTCTCTTCTCTCTCTCTCTCTCTCCATCTCCTGTTTGCCTACTTTCCCCATCTCCCCTGGCTCCCCTCCCCTGCTCTCTTCCTCCCCATCTTTCTCCCTCCAGTTCCAGAACTCATTCTAGTTGTCCTAACATTTCTTGGAGGTGTTTTCTGAGGCCTCTTCCCTGTGGACCATGTTCGGGTTTTTAGAACTCAGAGCAGGACTTGGTACACAGAGGGGCAGGAAGCTCCAGAGTTCAAGTGCACTGTGGACTTCAGGGATTCCTGCTGGGTTCCTCTTTTTGCCCCCTGTCCCGAAACTTTTCTTCTGAGGTCAACTTCTCCATTTCACATGCTCCCCACATTATTTTGAGGTCACTCTCTTGTTCCCAGATCCACTCCAGAACATCCCCAGAGAAGGAAAACAACTGTCACTACCCTCACCGTCAGGATTAGGAAGAACGAAGAAAGCGCCTGAAAACATATCAAGGATAAATTAAATTTGAAAAAGGAAAATATCTCTCCCAAAGGATCTGTGAAGATACTTAGCATCTTTCCCAGTCAGGCCTGGATTGATTAATTGGTTCATGTGTTTGCACATGTATCCATTGAGTCATCCAACAGACACATATGGAGGGTCTACCGTTCACCAGGTCTTACACTCAGGTCTAGGGGAGGACACAAGGGCAACAAGTACTCACCATCAACAGGTTTTTTTTAGGATTTATTTAAGTAAGCTCTACACCCAATGTGGGGCTCGAATTCACACCTCCAAGATCAAGAGTCGCATGCTATTCCTACTGAGCCAGCAGGGGTCCCAATACATATTTTCTTGAGCCCCTACTAAGTGTTGGGCACTGTTCGGGGTGCTTGAAGCTATCTCAGTGAACAAGACAGATAAAGATTCCCTGACCTTGTGGAGCTTACATTCCAGCAGAGGCAACAGGATAGATATGTGAAGTGGCATGTTAGAAAGTGTTACGTGCTACGGAAAATAGAGTAGAAGAGATGGGTGCATTATAGTATTAAACCAGGAGGTGAGGATGGCCTCACTGAGAAAGAAATGTCTAGCAAATCACCTAAAGGAAGTAAGGGAGTTGGGAATGTGGCCAACAGAGGAAGAGAGTCCCTGGTAGGGAGAACATGCAAAGGGCTCTCGGACGGTGAGAGTGTGCCTGGTGCGCTGAAGGAAAAGCAGGGACACTGGAGGCTGGAGCACACTAAGTGAGGGGCAGGGCGGGAGGCCGGGTCAGAAAGGTAATGGGGGACCAGGTCGTGGAGAACTTCATAGGCTGCGGGAAGGACTTTGGTCCTCACTCCGAGTGACATGGGAGCCATTGCAGGGTTTAGAGCAGAGGAGTGGCATGACCCAACTCACATTTTTAAAGGACCACTTGGGCTTGTGTGTTGAGAGCCAACTGGAGGGCCAGGGCAAGGGTGGGGAGACCAGGCAGGAACTTGTTCAGAAGAGAGATGGTGGGGGTCTGGAAGTGGAGGCAGCTGGAGTCCCAGACTCTGGACATGCTCCAAAGGAGCCAGTAGGGCTCACTTATGAATTAGAGCAGGACATGAGGGAGAATGAGAGGACCAGGAACAGCTCCAGAGTTGGGTTGGGTTTTTTTTTTTAAGTTTACTTATTTGGAAAGAGACAGAGACAGTGCAAGTGGGGGAGGGGCAGAGAGAGAGAGGGCGACAGAGAACCCCAAGCAGGCTCCATGCTGTCAGGGCAGAGCCTGATGCGGGGCTCGAACCCCCAACCCATGACCTGAGCAGAAACCAAGAGTCGGACACTCAACCGACTGTGCCAGCCTGGCACCCCAGCTCCAGAGCTTTGGGCCTAAGCAACTGGAAGGGGGAAGCCTGTGTGTGGGAGGGGTTTGGAGCAGAATTTTGAGACGTGCAAGTATCGACATAGGTAATTGGATATTTGAAATAGAAAATAATCAGAAAATAGCAGATAATATTTAAAGCCGTCACCAGAGAGTGAAACGAAGAAGGGGTCTGAGGACTGAGCCCTGAGGTCCAGGAGACGTGAGTGCTGGACGACCGCAAACGCCACCAAGTCATGGAGGTTTGAGGGTCTGGGCACAGCTGGAAACATCCAGCTGGCGTATGCTTCAGAAGACCCCACACACACACACACACACACACACACACAGACCTACTACTCTATTGTTTTATAGGCAGTGTGACGTCGGCCTTGTAAGGAAAACCGGTCTGAGCTCAGGCACCAGGGAAATTGCTTGCAGTGCTGAAGCCACCTGAAGACACTGAGGTGAGTGGAGACCATGTGGAATCATTTCAGCTTTGGGGAAGGGAGCCCCTCTGGAGCCCACCTGCTGTCATCTCACCGCTAGAACCTGGAGTGTGCTCCCAGGGTCTTCCAATAGTAATCCACATTGTTTTTTTCAAGGTCCATCCCCTGACTAGAGCTCATCAAACACGAGTCTGACCACCAGGGATAGAAATCAACAGGGTAGAAATCAGCTGGTCTCGTAATGGGATTTCCAGTGGTTGTTGGCAAAGCCAGGGGTGAGACGCTGTGGAAGAAAGGGAGCCTAGAGTGTTAGTCCAGAGCCCGTCGCAGAGGCCTGAGCCATGGAGTCCATGCCAGACGCGAGGACCTCTCTCCAAATCATAAAACAGTTCTGGGGTACAAAGCGCACCGCTCGATACTCTGCCAGTGGGCCTTAACACCATCTGAGCGAGGGATGGGAGCATGGTTGTGGAGGCCCAGCCAACAGCTGTCGTTGGTTGTGGCCAGGGAGGAGCAATGTCCAAGCCACCGTCAGAGGGTGAGTCACTGATCAGTCTCCTCTGGCTGGGTATGGTGGGCAGGGGTAAGGGTGAGGGTATGTTCAGTACTGTGATAGGTTCGTGCCATGGGCATTGGCCTGGACAGCTGCTAGAGGCTGTTTGAGCACTGCCTGTCCAAATCTGGAAGAGAAGGCAAGAAGATATTTAGCCCTCCATCTTGGTCTGCTTGCTTATGTTCTTGCTAGATTAGCTGCGGTCTATCATATGCCTAGATGCTCCAGATGATTTGTCCTTTCCCAGAACATTGACCCTGTAGGAACCCAGGAGTCGGCATTCTGCCTGACACATCAGGTGTGCGCCCCCTCTCTCCCCTAGGTGCCCACAGAGGATGATGCACAACTGATGTAGCTGCACCTGGAGCGAGCCATAGCAAAGCTCCATTGGACTCACTTGGCTGCAGGTGGCGAGTGGGGAAGCACAAGTGAATTCTGTGTTGACAAGGCCCACGACTGGGAGGCAGTAGCTATAAACCGAGTTCCATTGTCACATTGTATCATATCGGGGAATTTTAGCCCATGGCCAAGGTGCTCATCAGAACCTTAGGAGTCTAGATGATACCTGCTTGGTGAAGAGAACAGCCACCCCGTGTTCTAAACCAGGTCTATGGTGGTCAGAATCCATGGCAACCAATTTGCGGGTTGTGCACTGATCAGATCCCAAAGTCATCATGCTACACCTCGAGCCACAGGCCAGCACTTCTGGCAAGACGTACTCTGTGAGTGCCAGTGACATCATAGGTAAGTGGATTCTCATCGGGCCACCTCAGACCTCCACGCCGGTTTTTTGTCATTGTGGTAGGTCCAGGCATGGATCTAGAACACCGAGTAGATGTGATGCCTTGTAGTTTTGATCAGTTTTTCTGTCCAGAGACTCTGTCAAGGTGCAGTGCCTTATTGTGAGCTTGTTCATTATCACATACAGACGGAGTTTGTGGCTGAATTGCTTTATCTTTTTCCACAGCAGAGGTTACCATGTGGATATGCTCCTAACGCTCCAGTTCTGGGTGGTCCAATGGCCTGGCCATACAGCAAGGCCATCAGCAGTGGACCGGGACGCTGTGTGAAAGGGATGCTTTACAAAGGTGTGAACAGTATATATAGGGAACCCACAAAGATAGTGTGGTGCCCCTGGGCTGGAAAAATGGAGGGGATGCTACCACCCTGCCCTGGCTCCAAAGGAAACCTGGAAGAAGAAGGTCCTGTAAAGAGAGCCTCCCTGAGAGGAGTGATCGTCTGTGAAGGAGCCCAGCCAGCCCTAAACCAGCCTGAGGCAAAGGGTGGAGAGTGCACTTGGAGAGGCAAGGAGAAGACGTTGGACCCACAAGGGAGGGTTGTGATTTTACGTAGGGAGGTCATGGGAGTCCTCAGTAAGAAGGAATCATTTGAGCAAAGACCTGAGGGGATGTGGTAACTCACCTAATGCTCACAACAAGCAATGAGGTTGGTAGCTCTACGCCCCCCCCCCCATTTTACAGTTGAGCAAACTGAGGTACAGAGAGAATAAACAACTTAGAATTGTCCGAGATCACACAGCTGGGAGTTGATGGAGTTGGGATTTAAAGCCAGGCAGTTAGGGTCCAGAGATCCTGCTCTTAAACAAAATAGGATATAGGAGAGCCATCCTAAAAGGAAAGGGCAGAGAAAATGTCATGACACATAAGACTGTGATCAACAATCAGAGATGCTGTTTCTTGAGCACTGACTATATACTAGCCACAGTGTTGGGTGCTGTGGGGCAATATACAGATGAACAAGATGCTGAGCTTGCCCTCAGAGAGTTTATAATGTAGTTGAAGGGTGGGGAGGGAATATGGAAATGTGCGCAAATCAGATCCCAGCAGATTGTGGTACATTGAACTGTAGATAGTATTATTGAACTGTAGAGAAGATGCTGGGAGCGCACGAATGACAGAGACTACAGCTGGGTTAGGGAAGCGTCCTGCAGGCGTGGTTCAGGAAGCACTAAGGATTGTAATAGCAGAAAGGGGAAGATAAGGGATTCCGGGGGAAGAAAACAAGTGAGCAAAGATGTGGAGGCATTTGGGGGATGACCAGTCGTCTGGTTTGAGCAGAGATGATTTTAGGTGGGGCTCCAACAAGACACTAAAGACACACTGGATCCCACAGTGAGGGATCCAGTGCCCCTTTCCTTCCCAGGGCCCCTTATGGAGACGTCTTAGCTTGGTAACGCTAATACCTGCTAATCTCTCTTTTTAACCCGAAGTTCCCGGGCTCAGACGCTTCAGCGGACAACCAAGCTCCAACTGGCATTTTAGTAACAGTGTTCTGTCTTCACTGTCTTTTTTTTTTTTTTTGGGGGGGGGGGTATGTTCTTTTTAAAAAAATTTTTTTTAATGTTTATTTATTTTTGAGAGAGAGAGACAAAGCATGAGCTCGGGAGGGGCAGAGAGAGAGGGACACCGAAGCCGAAGCAGGCTCCAAGCCCTGAGCTGTCAGCATAGAGCCCAACACGGGGCTGGAACCCAAGAGCTGCAAGATCATGACCTGAGCCAAAGTTGGACGCTCAACCAGCTGAGCCACCCACGTGCCTCTTGACAGTTATGTTCTATTTCAGCCAAATGATAGAGCCTTTTAATGTACAGATAATAATTGTTATTTTTAGTATCACTTTCCTTCATAGATAAATTTATTTAAGGAAAAAACACTTTAAAGGGACAGTATTAGGTTAAACATTCAGGCGGTTCATGGCTCTGGCAAAAATCACAAAGGGGGTACCCCAATAACTGATGTTTAGGGTACTCTGGCACAAGGCATAAAGCATGTGAGGGAGAGTAAGGGGTAGGGGAAGCCTGGAAAGGGGGTCAGATCATGGAGGGCCTGAACAGCATGGCAAGGAGTGTGGCTTTTATTCGGTCAACCAAAGCGAGGCATAGGCTCAAAAATAGGCAGTGAACTTGCCCAGAGCTGTGCTTGGCAGGCCTTGGCTCTGGCCTCTGAGCAAAAGGGAAGGGGAAGACTGGGGGCGGGGGCAGCCATTGTAAGACTCAAGGTGAACAGGTAGAGGGCCCTGAACTAGGGTTAAGGTGGCCCAGTTGAGAGGAAGAGCTGGGTTCTGGAGCCCTGTCAGGTTGTATCTTAGAATGCTGTCTGGCTGACCTAGTGAATACTGATTTCTTTTCCAAAAGTGATCAGCCTTTCAGCCTCGAAGTATGCTCTCCAGTGTGGTTTACTGAGAAAACTCACTAGTCTCTGACTGGGTTTTACTGAGTAAGGGTAACATCAGAAGAGGCCAGCCCACCCCAGTCTCTCTGACCTCATTAAGGGGAATTCGAAGTACAATCAGAGATGATGGAGAAAATTGAGTCGTGCCTCCTCAGTCTGTGTTTCCTCATGGGAAAAGTCCGCTGCTGGCTTGACCTCCTGTGGTGATTCATTCTATTCCATACAGCGAACATCTGATTTTCTAAGACCTTCAGCTTCATTTCGCTGAACATAAGCCGTTCAAGGACCTTGTCCTGGAGGGCAAAGCAGGCATGTAGTCTCTCGACTTCTTTTGTGTTCATGACGCAGCTGTTGGGTTTCGCTTCAGGTGGCTTAGGTTTCTCTGCCTCTTCCTAAACTCCCCCACCATGAGAAAAGGAAACCTTAGTTAATAGTGATTTGTAAACGTCATGTTAATCAGTCCTCACAACCAGCCTGCAAGGAGAGCATCTTTGCCACACCTGGTGGGTGAGAGATTTGGGGTCTAGGGAGGAAAGGTCCCTTTCTCAGTATCATCCAACCTGCGTTTGGGAGCTCCCTGAACTCCCAAGTATGGGGACCCATACTTGCCTTTTGTTCATAGGAATAAATGTGATGGCCCAGTAATCTGCACTCACAGGGGACATAAGACACTTAACCCAGATATATCTGTTTCCAGAGCTTGTGTTTCACAGTGTGCCCTTCTGAGACTTGAGTCAGGCCTCATAAAATCACCAACTGCCAAGTCTCAGTATATCTCTATAATCCTCATCTGTTCCCATGCAGTTAGTAATAAAATTTTTTTCTTTAGGGTTCAGCTACAAATCCCTCATCTTTAAAACCATTTATTTTTTTAATGTTTCAATTTTTTTAAGTTTATTTATTTTGAGAGAGAAAGCATGAGTGGAGGGAGGGGCAGAGAGAGAGGAGAGAGCCAGAATCCCAAGAAGCCTCCACACTGGCGGCGCAGAGCCCCACGCAGGGCTCGAACTCACAACTGTGAGATCATGACCTGAGCTGAAGTCCAAGCCTTAACCACCTCTTGATTTCGGTTCAGGTCATGATCTTGCAGTCACGAGATGGAGCCCCACGTCAGGCTCCCCACTGAGTGTGGAGCTTGCTTGGGGTTCTCTCTCTCTCTCTCTCTCTCTCCCTTTCTCTCTCTGTCCTTCCCCAACTTGTGCACATATGCGTGATCTCTCAAAATAAATAAACTTAAAAAATAAATAAAAGTAAAGTTAAATATTTCAGGGATGCAAGACAAGTGACTATTACAGCAAATACCCATGTTTCCATTCCAGCTTAAGAAATAAAATATGATAAATGAAATGTGAAGTCTCCTGTGGATCCTTCTCCTAGGGTTTCCCTCCCTCCCTGAACCTCATCTCAACTGCAGTCCTGAATTCAGTATTTACTTTTTCCATACATTTCTTTATACCACTGGTTTTCAATGGGAGGCTCTTTTGCCTCCCTACGGGACATTTGGCAGTGTTTGTAGACATTGTTGGTTGTTACGAAAAGGGGGTGAGGGATGCTATTGGCCTCTGTGGGTAGAGGCTAAAGATGCTGCTTCACATCCAACAGGGCACAAGACAGACCCTTGAAATAAAGAACTATCCAACTCAAAGTAGCAATGGTGCAGAGGTTGAGAAATCCAGCCTTAATATATCTTCATTATACATAGGCATCCATAAACGAGGCAGGGTATTGTTTTGCATATTTTTTTAAATTTTGTATAAAACATGTCATAATCTGGGTACATTTCTATTGTTTTCATTATTCTAGAGATGTGTCTATGTTACACAGGTATCTTTAGCTCATCTATTTAAAATTCTCCCGCTTTAAAGTAGTTGTTATTGTTGTCAAACCATGGTGACTGACATCAAACATGAAGCAGAAGAGTCTGGGATGGTCCCTATTTTTATTCTTTATAAGTTTTCCTCTTTTTTTCTTTTTATTGAAGTATAATTAATATACAGTGTTATATTAGTTTCGGGTGCACAATATAATGATTCGACGACTGTGTAGATTTTTCAGTGCTCATCAATGTAAGTGTACTCTTAACCCCCTTTATCTATTTCACCCCTCCCTCCCCCACCTCCCCTCCATCAATGACCAGTTCTCTGTATTTTAAGAGTTTGTTTTCTTGTTTGTCTAGGGATGGTCCCTATTTTACAGCCAAGGTAACTGAAGCCTTGTGAAGGAAGTGCTTCGTCCTCCATCACCCAGGTGGGAGCTGAAGAGCTTAGGGGCTTAGACCAGAGCTGTGGATTCTTCAATCTTGCCCCATTATCCTGACATCTTCCCTGTCCCCCATCCTCCAGTCTAGCTGTAAATGTCCCATCATCCTTAGCTGAAGCTAAGGCCCCTCTCGCTCACCTGCTGGGGTTCTAGGGGGGTGGGCTGGACTTCATGCTTGACCAACCAGTTGCTAAGCAACAGCAGAAGGAATAGGAACCCAAACAAGGCTGGCTTATAGCTGATCAGCCAAGCCACCAATGCTCCTATGGTGCCCGAGGAAGCAAGTGTCCCATGGAGATTCCTAAAAAGAAGCATTAGTTCCCCCAACATTATGGCTTGGAGGCACTCAGGCCCCAAGACCCTGCCTTGGTGACCCCTCTAGGACAGTTACCCTCCATGACAGGAGCTGTGGCTGCGCCCTCCTCCAAGTCATAACCAGTCCCCCTCCCAGCTGCCGCATAACAATAATATTAACTACTCCTATGTCTTAAGCAGCCACTATGTGTCAGACTTTGACAGGCAGTTTGCAAGCAATATCTCATGATGTCCTCACAAGAGCCAGGTGATGTAGGCCTTAGTGATACCTCATTTATTCAACAGTACTTCTGGGCCTGGCCACTGGGAATAAAATGGCCAACAGCACAGAGCCCCTACTCTCATAGTGAGGGAGTCTGCAAAGAAAAGTTACCCAAGATCTGTAAATAAGGCAAAAAGATTACATTGAGCTTGTTCACAGTCACGCTAGAATATTGTCCAGCTGGTCTACCTGTTGGTCACCTGATGCTTTAGGGGAAGGTAACTTTGTTTGACTTACTGTTTGATATTGATTAGGGTACTGACTCTGTAAAGTCAGATGTTAACTTTTTAAAAATTGGATAAGTTGCTCTAGCAATTACATTACTGGGTATATATCCAAAATAACTGAAAGCAGGGTCTTTCTTTTTTTTCTTAATTTTTATTTATTTATTTTTGAGAGAGGGAGACAGTGAGCATATGTGAGCATAGGCCAGGGGTGGGGACAGAGACGTGGGAGGAAGGAGCAGAGAGTGGGGGAGAGAGAGAGAATCCCAAGGTCCATGTTGTCAGTGCAGAGCCCAACGTGGGGCTCGATTCCACAAACTGTGAGATCATGACCTGAGCCAAAATCAATCATTGGATGCTCAACCGACCGAGCCATCCAGCCACCCTGAAAGCAGGGTCTTGAAAAGATATTTGTACACCCATGTTCACAGCAGCATTATTCACAATAGCCAGAAGTGGAAGCAACCCCCAAATCCAACAACAGATGAATAGATAAACAAAATGCTGTATATACACATACAATGGAATTATTCAGTCTTAAAAAGGAAGGAAATTCAGAAAACTCTGTTGGTTGCTGCAGTGCTCTCCTTTCCAATCCACCATCTGTGGCGGAAGGTAGAACCACTGTCAAGAGGCACATTTTCATGAAAACCCTTATGGGAAAGACCATCACTCTTCAGGTTGCACCATAAAATACAGTAGAAAATAAAAGCCAAGATCCAGGATAAGGAAGGAATTCTTCTTGATTAGCAGAGACCGGTCTTTGCTCGCAAGCGACTGGAAGATTGACATATTTTGTCTGACAACTACGTTCAAAAGGAATCCAGTCTTCATCTTGTGTTGAGACGTCATGGTGGTGCTAAGGAAGAAGTCTTCCACCACTCCCAAGAAGAAGCAGCATAAGAGAAAGAAGGTTAAGCTGGCTGTCCTGAAATACCGTAAGGTGGATGAAAATGGCAAAATCAGTCATCTTCATCGGGAGTGATGTGGCGCTGGAGTTTTTATGGCTAGCCACTTTAACAGACGTTATCGTGCCACATGCTGTCTGACCTATTGCTTCAACAGACTGGAAGACAAGTAATTATATATGTGTTGATAAAAGACATGAACTAACATTAAAAATGTTTTAAAGGAAGGAAATTCTGTAACATGCTACAACATGGATGAACTCTGAGATTATGCTAAGTGAAATAGGCCAGTCACAAAAACACAAAAGCCATTTGATTCCACTTAATATGAGATATCTCGAGCAGGCAAATCTACAGAGACACAAAGTAGAATGGTGGTTGCCAGGAGCTAGGAGGCAGGGGGAAATGATGAGTTGTGGTTTAATGGACACAGAATTTTATACGAGGAGAGTTCTGGAGATTGTATAACCGTGTGAATATAATTAACACTAATGAACTATACACTTAAAAATGGTTAAGGTGATGGGTGCCTGGGTGCCGTTGTTGGTCGGGCATCTGATTCTAGATTTCCACTCAGGTCTCACGGTTCCTGCTGACAGTGCAGACCCTGCTTGGGATTCTCTCGCTCCTCTCTCTCTGCCCCTCCCCCATGCATGCGCCCCCTGTCAAAACAGATCAATAAATTTTTTAAAAAATGTGTAAGGTGAGGGGCACCTGGGTGGCTCAGTTCATCAAGCACCCGACTTTTGATTTCGGCTCAGGTCATGATCTCACGGTTTGTGAGTTCCAGGCTCACATCAGGCTCTGCACTGACAGTGCTTGGGATTCTCTCTCTATCCCTCTCTCTCTGCCCCTCCCCCCCATGCGTACTCCCTCTCTCTCAAAATAAATAAACTTAAAAAATGGTTAAGGTGATAAAGTTTATGTTATGTGTATTTTACCACAACTTTTAAAAATGAAATAAATTAGTTATTTCTAGGAAAAAATGAGTAATTGCAAATCATTTGTTTTGCAAATAGAGCCAAATGAGTTCTGTCCAATAGAAAAGATAATACCAAAGTCAGTTTTATTGCCTTGTAAGACATTAACCATTTTTTTCTTATTCCAGAATTCTGTTTTCCACTGACTGGTGACTATAGATCAGCTTTTCATAATTTCTTTCGTTGTTGTTGTTTTAATGTTTTTTTATTTTGAGAGAGAGAGTGGGGAGGAGGGGCAGAGACAGAGGGATAGAGAATCCCAAGCAGGCTCCACACTGTCTGAGCAGAGCCAGACATGGAGCTCAATCCCATGAACTTTGAGATCGTGACCTGAGCTGAAATCAAGAGTCAGACGCTCAACTGACTGAGCCACCCAGGCGTCCCTATATTTTCCTTTGAACCAGTGTTATCATCCTGCTGGTTCTCTCAATAACGCGTTAAATAGGGGCGCTTGGGTGGCTCAGTCGGTTAAACATCAGACTTCAGCTCAGATCTCATGGTTCCTGGGTTCAGGCCCCGCGTAGGCCTGGGTGCTGACAGCTCAGAGCTTGGAGCCTGCTTCCGATTATGTGCCTCCCTCTCTCTCTGCCCCTCCCCAACTCATGCTTTGTTTCTCTGTCTCAAAAATAAATAAACATAAAAACATTTTAAAAATAATGAGTTAAATCAATCTTTGACATATGCTCATTATTTTGTATGAGAGTTCTTCATGTTCAAATGTCAATTTTAATGGCTATGATATTTTAATATATTGAATTAGTGGCCACTTATTGGGCCTTTAGGTTAGTTCTTCTTTATTGTTATTATATATAACCTGAGGTAAACAGCATTCAAGTTAAATCTTTGTACACATACTTAAATCTTTTCCTAGAATGTCTTCTGTAAAGTGGAATTGCTAGGTCAAAGGATACATATATTTTAAAAATCTAATTTTAAGTTTTATAAAATTATTAAATGTGCAAACAATGTGCGTTTAAAACAATCTTTGATCTCCTATCTCACCCCTTCCCATCCTCAAATTATATGACTCAGATAACTTGTTCCAACTTTTTAACTGTTTCTTCTGGCATTTATCTTGATATATCTAAATTGTATGCTTGTAGTGTTAATTCTTGATTTCTCATTTAACATTACATATTATCTTTTTATGATGGAAGATGAGGATTTAGCTCCCATGCAGAACCTCTCCCATTCCCTTTTCGTCCCTGCTCTGTAAACCCCTCTCATCTCTCTCCTCCACAAATTTTCTCTTTTCTCCATTCTTTCAATGTAATTCCATCACTTTGGTGAAAACAATATTCATTATGTTATTATGGCCACATCAGTGTAGTTCATAGCTGAGCCATATGTTGTACTATGGTTACACCTTTTTTTCTCGCACAGCTTTTAATTTTCCTGAACTTAACTGCCTTCCTTTTTTAATTTTTGTTTGCATAGTTAAAAAAAATTCAACTTCAGTGAAGTGAAATTGACATAAAGTAAAATATAAAAATATATACAGCATAGTACAGTGAGTTTTGGCTAAACTCCATCCAATCAGGATAAAAAATTTTAGTTTGGCTAAAATCCATCCAATCAGGATAAAAAAACATTTCCATCACCCCAGTAAATTCCCTCCTGCTGTTTTGTAGTCGACTCTCACCTTCATCCCAAGGGATCACTGGGTTCTAGCACTAGAGATTAGTTTTACTAGTTCTTGAACTTCATGTAAGTGGAATAATTTTTTGAAAATTACAGTTTGAAGGGGCACTTGGGTGGCTCAGTCAGAAGAGCATGTGACTCTTGATTTCACAGTCATAAGTTGGACCCCACGCTAGGTGTAAAGATTGCTAAAAAAAAAAAAAAAGACTAAAAAAAAAGAAAGAAAATTATAGTTTGAAGAGAGAGATGTGTAAAAAAGCAAATTGTAGTTGTGTGTAATAAGTTGAAACAAGCTTGAAGAAGGCAAGCTGTTCCAGTGTTGGGTCACGAAAGGAGTCCTGGAGGAACTGAAAAAAATAAATCACCACCACCATCTGCAGCACTAGAAAGAATTAACCTGGAGTAGAAAGAGGTGTTATGTATGGAACACATAGGGGAGGAGGTATGCATGAGTGAGAGCTAATGGGAAGGAGGTCCAGAGAGAAGAATATGAACGCAGCCCTGGAGGCAACAACAATCCAGTTTGGACTCAAACCTGGGTTTCCTAATTTCTGTCCATTTTATTACGAGGAAACTCACTTGCTCTCCAAGATTTCCCATGTCCAAGCCGGACAATTGCGAAACAGTAAGATGACTTACCAGTTACATTTCAATGTTTTCTCCTCACTAGACTTGTAAGCTCTTTGAAAGCAAAAACTTCATCATTAAACCCGTGTCACGTAGTAAGCATTAATGAATATTGGTTGAGCTGACAAGTGAGTGAATGAATGAATGAATGAATGAATTTATGTATGTATGCAAGTCCCTGGAGGGAATGGTCACCCGCGGAGGTGCAGTCTGGCCCCCAAGCCCTAGGAGCGAGAAGGTGCTGGGGCCAACTCCAAAGGCCAAGGCGACGCTCTAGGAAAGCATCGTGCTCCGTGCCGTGGTGCCGCTCTAGCCGCGAGGATGCCACTCTATGGCAGCGGGGGAAGGCGGGGCTGTGGGCGTCTCGGGCCTTTTTGTCCGGACGCCGCGGGAGCGCGCTCAGCGCGTGCGTACGCCGTGGCGGTTGGCAGCGAGCTACCTGCGCGAAGTGAGGCGAGGCGAGGCTGCTCCGGACTCACGGACCGACAGACAGAGCGGCCCCTTCGGCCGTCGGCGGCCAGGCGGCCCGAGATGTTGTCTGGGAAGAAGGCCGCGGCGGCGGCTGCGGCGGCAGCGGCGGCGGCGGCGGCCGGGACGGAGGCCGGCCCCGGGGCAGCGGGCGGCGCGGAGAACGGCTCTGAGGTGGCCGCGCCGCCCGCGGGCCTGTCGGGCCCTGCCGAGGCCGGGCCGGGGGTGGCGGGGGAGCGCACTCCCCGCAAGAAAGAGCCTCCGCGGGCCTCTCCTCCCGGGGGCCTGGCCGAGCCACCGGGGTCCGCCGGGCCTCAGGCCGGGCCTACCGTTGTGCCTGGATCTGCGACCCCCATGGAAACGGGAATCGCAGAGACTCCGGAGGGGCGACGGACCAGCCGGCGCAAGCGAGCGAAGGTGAGGCGCGAACCCCTCCCGCACGCCACAGACCCCGGTTGCTTGGCTTCCTCTAGGTTGTCCGGCCCCCGGCGACCCCCACCGCCCCTTGTCTTGGGCCTCGAGCCGCACGCCCACCCAGACCTCCCAGCCCGTCGGGTCTTCACCGCGCCTCCCCACCAGCTGGGTGGGGGGGGGGCGTGGGGGGGGGAGAGGGAGGGAGGGGAAGGGCTTCGCGGGTGTTGAAAGCAGTCTTTGTGCCGGGACCCGGCCGTCTTGGGAAGGGGGATTGGCGGGGAGGGGTGGTTTACTCCTTGCGTCTGTGCACCTTTTCATTTTCTGGCCTGGGAAACATGGCTCCCTGACGTGGAGTCCTGGTTGGCGCTGTTGGAGACGGGCATCGCCTGTTGGCCCGCGGATGTGTCTGGAGGCCTCTCGGCGGTGTTTCAAGGAGTTTCAGCTGGGCGCGCATTGGGGCTGGAGGGGCATGCTAAAGAAATGGCCTTGGCTATGGAGACCGAAAAGAAACGAACATTTTTGTTTGTTTCCAGCCCTGCTGGGCGCTAGTTTTCCTCTTTCCTTTTATTCTCTCAACGATCTTTTGACTTAGGGTTGTTTTGTTTTTTTTTTAACCGGTGAGGAAGCTGATAATGTCAATTAGTCAAGGTGCAAATACCTAGGAAGGAAAAGACTTGTCACGGAACAGAATATACAGACGGCAGCTGCTTCACATCTCTGGGTGCCAGATGCCGTGTGTTCAGAGAGTCACTTACGTTTTATTTTTGCTCAGCAGCAGTGGGCAGGTTTTGTGAGCCCCACGTTAGGAAATGAGTAAGCTGAGGCACACAGTTTAAGCAGCTTGGCCAAAGTCACCCAACTAAGTAAGTGGCAGGACTGGAAGCTGCGTTTCCGTTGCGAGGAGGCAGCCTCAGACAAAGGACCACATGGAACACCCGACGGTGCAGGGCACCAAGGCAGTACAAGGAGCAGACTTTTTAGACTTGGGTTTTTTCTGGAGATGTATCCTTTTAGAGTACATGTTTAAAATCGTGCGATTTTATAAGTTACGCATGCAGCTATAATTTTTAAATGCATGTGCCGAGTCAGTGTGAGCTTCTTGAGATGGGTTATTACCCAGACTGAGCCCTCAGATTCAGCCGCCCGCTGGAGAGATCTCTCTGCAAGAGTAAATACCCCCGTGCTAAAAGGAGGAAAGGCTTTTGGCGGCTTTTACCAAAGCGTGGGTTAGAAAAGACACAGATTGGAGACTCCCAGCCCCCAGAAATGAGCTAGAGGGCAGAAGCCCGAGCGTTTTTATTTTACTATTTCAATAGAAAGTATGGCTAGAAAGCATGTGGTAAAACATTTCTTAAAAACGTTTATTGAGATAGTTCACATAGGATACAATTTACCTTTTTCAGGTGGTACGACCGAATGGTTCTTAGCATGTATTCACAAAGGTTTGCAGCCACTACCACAGTCAGTTTTAATTTTAGGACATTTTCATCACCCCCAAAAGACACTTGGACCACTGGCAGTCATTCTTGGTTCGCCACTGCCCTAGCAGCCACTAACCTACTTTCTGTGTGGGTTTGCCTGTTCTGGGCCTTTTATGTAAACAGAATCATAGAATATGTGGTCTTTTGTGTCTGGCTTTGGTATGTTTTCAGGGTTCATCCATGTTGTATTTCCATTTGGTACTTGACACAACTCCATGGCATAATAATATCCCATTGTATGGATATACCGCATTTTGTTTATCCATTCATCATTGTGGCGGACATCTGGGTTTCCACTTTTTGGTTATGTGTGATGCTGCCGTGACCATTTATGTACAGTGTTTTGTGTGTGTGAACGTATGTTTTCAACTCTCTCGGGTATATAGTTGGAGTGGAATTGCTGCATCATATGGTATCTCAGTGTTTTACTCTTTGAGGAGCTGCCAAACACTTTTCCACATCAGCCACACCGTTTTAGGTTTCCGTCAGCAGCAGATGAAGGTTCCAGTTCCCCCATATCCTTGTCTTGAGCTCTCCTAGTGCATGTGAAGGGGTGTCTCATTGTAGTTTTCACATGCGTTACAAGGATGACTGATGATATTGAACATCTTTTCTTGTGCTTATTGGCATTTGTTGTATGTCTTCTTTGATGAAATGTTGGTTCACATCCTTGGCTCACTTTAAAATTGGGTTGTCTTTATTGCTGAATAGTCAGAGTTCTTTGTGTATGGTGATTGCAGAAGTTTTTTATTTTAGTGTCCGATTTATCTTTTCTTCTTTTTGTCCCTTTTGCTTCTGGTGTTTTGTTTTGTTTTTAAGTTTATTTATTTATTTTGATGGAGCATGAGCTGGGGAGGGGCAGAGAGACTGGGAAAGAGAGAATCCCAAGGAGGCTCCTTGTGGTCAGCGTGGGGCCCAGCGTGGGGCTCAAGTCCATGAACCAAGAGATCATGACCTGAGCTGAAATCAAGAGTCAACGCTTAACTGATTGAGCCACCCAGGCACCTGGGTGTTAGATCCAAGCTTGAGTCACCCAAGCACCTGCTTCTGATGTTCAATCCAAGAAACCATTGCTTCATCCAGTGTCATGAAGATTTACTTCCATGTGTTCTCGTAAGAGTTTTATAGTTTTAGCTCTTGGATTTGGATCTGTGATCATTTTGGAGTTAATTTTTGTATGTGGTATGTGGTATGAAGTAGGAGTTAAGCTTCATTCCTATCCATGTGGATATCCACTTGTCCCAGCACAATTGAAGACTGTTCTCTCCCCCCTTTGAATGGTTGGCATCCTTGTTGGTTAGCCCTAAATATAAGGGTTTATTTCTGGACTCTCAGTTCTGTCCCACTGATCAGTATTTTTGTTCTTGTGTCTGTATCGCACTGTCCCGATCACTGTAACTTTGTGTAATAGATTTTGAAATCAAGAAGTTTGATTTTTCAACTTTGCTCCTTTTTTTCAAGATTGTTTTGGATGTTCTGAGACCCTTGCATTTCCATATGAATTTTAGGATCAGTTTATCAGTTTCTGCAAAAAAAAAAAAAAAAGGCAGCTGATATTCTGATTGGGATTGTCTTGAGTATGTAGATTTCTGTCTTTGTAATTATCTTGTGTTTAATTCCCATTATACTGTTTTTTCTATTGTGATTAGCTTTGAAATTCAAAAGAAAAGTGGGTCACCTGTTTATTTGGGGGAGCAACTAAGAAGGAAGAAACTGGGGACACTGACTTATTCCTAGCCAGTCTTGGGAGCCAGAGAAAACAGACCTCAAGGGATAGAGTATCCATTAAAGGAAGAAAAATCGAGCTGAGTCCATTGTAGTAGATGGGCCTTACTTCGAGAGTTCTGAGGTATATGTAGGGGTCTTTCTGTATTTGTAGTTATAGATATAACAGACGTAGATACAGATGTATTATATATATTGTATATATACATACATATATATTATATATATTATATATATACATACATATATTATATATATTATATATATTATATATATACATACATATATTATATATATTATATATATTATATATACATACATATATTATATATATTATATATATTATATATACACATACATATATATATTATATATATTATATATATACATACATATATATATAATATATATATATATACACACACACACAAAATTATGTAACTAAAACCAGGTTCAGGGTATTGGAAGGGGTCCATGCATTTGAGGGTCCCTGAAGGTTAAGTTTTGTAAATTTCAGAATAAATTCACCCCTGAGTGTGTATGCTAACATTATGGCAAAATATTTAAGGGTTGGAATTGTTAAGTTGGGCTGGGACTTTAGGGACACTTCAGCATTCAGCTGGCCTTGAAAAGGTGCAGAATTTAGAAAAGTATTCTGAAAAGGACAGACTTTTTGGAATTGATTTTTCTTGCTATGATTCATTTTCCTTAGGAAGATAAACTCTACCTTGTAAGGCTTTTAGGTTTAGATACAATGTAAACAAAATACAGTGTCTGGCTTATAGTAAGGTGCCCAGTAATTAAGTATTACCAGTGGAGAAAGGAAGTGAAAAACGCTTGGCATATTATGCAACAAGGTTTGAGAAGCAGCAGGGAGTCCAGAGTGGAAAACTGAATGTTGGGGACAACGGGCAAATGAATTGGAAATGAGGTTTTTCTAGGAGCAAGATAGGAGCCAGAGGGATCAGTAACGTTTGGGTTGTAGAGTCATGTTCAGGTTATAGACAAACACTAGATCTGTGTGTTCAGTATGGTAGCCACTAGCCCATGTGACTGGTACAACTGATGAAACTGAGTTTTTACTTTTGATTTAAACTTAAATTACCACATGGTAAGTGCTCAATAGCCACATGTGGCTGGCTAGTACTGGCATGGTGGAAGTGCAGATGCAAAACGTTGCCATTATCATAGAAAATTGTATCAGACAGCATTACACTAGACTATGAAATGCAGACCTTAAGTGCTAGGACAGTTCAGAGAAAGGAAAAAATATATTTGTAAGTTTGGAATAGTTAGGAAATAATTTGTGGAGGAGGGGCGCCTTGAATTTTAAGCATTGGATTAACAGAAAAAGCTTTTAGGAAATTTAGGGATCAGTAGAACATTGAGGACTTTTTCATTAGTGTATTAGAAAATGGCTAAAGGTGTAAGTTTGCATAGTTAGAGCCAGAAAGTTTATACCTGGTTTGAAAAAGTTGGCGTTCATCTTTTAAACTATCTGAAAATAACATGTATGGATTTGGAAAATCAGTCTGGCAGTTGTGCCCTACTGAATTAAAAGGACTAAAGATTCAAACAAAAAGACTGGGGCTTTAAGGTGATTGGGAAGTGGATGAATCATTGTAGTAAGGGTGAGGGAGAGACTAGAGATGTAAATTTGAGAGTTGTCTGTGTAAAGGTGAGAATAATTACCCTACTGACTTATATCTGTCTATTGGATATCTTTATGTCCTTGTTTGTAAGTGGTTGTAGAAGTTCCAAAGTCTTTGAGGATTTTACTTAAGGATGAGAGGTTCCCACTCCTTTGTGTTCAAAGTATCTGTTCCTTTGCTCAGGGGAATAGTTTTTATTTTTTTATTTTTGAGAATTTGTATGATTCTTTCACTTTTTTATTAAGTTGAGAACTTTTTTTTAAGCTTATTTATCTTGAGAAAGGGAGAGAGAGTGTGTAGAGAGAAAAGAAAGCAAGTGGGGAGAGTCAGAGAGAGAGAATCCCAAAGCAGACTCTGCCTGCCAGTGCAGAGTCCATTGTAGGGCTCGAATTCACCAACCCCAAGATCGTGACCTGAGCCAAAATCAAGAGTCCATTGCTCAACCTACCGAGCCACCCAGGCACCGCCCACTAGAGAAACTTTTTTTTTGTAAGTAATCTCTACACCCATTATGGGACTCTGAACTCACGACCCCCAAGATCCAAGAGTCACACGCTCCTCCGACTGAACCAGCCAGGTGCCCCTCTTTTTTACAAAATAAAACTTTATATGCAAAATTTCAAAATAAAGTACTTTTGCCTGTCTTATATTCAGTTTAAATTTATAACCTTTATTTTAGTTGTCAGGGTTTCAGAAAATGAGGCTTTTTTTTTTTTTAATAGAGCCAAATTTGAGAATGGAGGTTAAACGTAATAGTTGTAGTCTTATTTAAGTCTCAGAACCCAATTTTATTTCTGTACTTTGTTTATGAAGCATTGTGAAGACCCAGTGCTTGATAAGTAGTACAAAAGGTTGTTTTTTAGCTTGCCTAGCCATTTCAGGACGCTGCCTTGGTTGAACAGATTGCAGAAGAAATGTCATTCTTAGGTCTACCCAAAATTTACCTAAGCAGTACAAGTTCATGTGTTGTTGGTCTCCAAAGTACTAACACATATAAGTGTGTATTTAAATGAAATCCTGAAGAATTTTAGGGTTCTGTGGAACACAGATGGTTTTTTCTTGATATTATTGTTTTTAAATACTACCTTTAGATATTTTTGCTCCTACTTCTAGATATTTTTCTAATCTTCCCCCCCAACCCCCCAAAAACTAAGAACTCTGTATTCCTTCTTAGTAGCTACTACTTCATCAGAACGTTGGATTAAACAATGTTAAACAGATTGTTTTTGCTGCAAAACTTCTCAGTAACTTTAATGTGCATTGTGGTTCTCCTAGAGGGGGCCTGTAAAGAATGCAGTACTTCCCAAACTTGATCATGGATTCCTTTTTCCTTTAAATAGTATAGTGTCTTGTGGAACATCCTTTGGAAAGAGCTAAACTACTGCAGTAGAAAGGATCTTACATTATTGTTTCAGAATTTGCACATTGCCCAGTTCCATGGTAGGCGCTTATTAAGTGATTATTGATTAAATGGATGAGATTGATGAGCAGAGGATTAAAGAGCTGAATCTTTGGGGGTAGGGAGGGGTCAAGCACTATTGAAAGCTGAAAGAAGAAAGGATACTGCATACTTTAAACATATATTACATTTTCTGACCCCTCTCCCTCTTTGAAACTTTTCCCATGCTGCTTTTTTGCCCATTGTCCTGAGGTTTGCTCCTACAGTTTATCTCAATCAAGTAGAATGAAGTTTAGTGTCTAGACTTCTGGAGGTTTTATTGTAAAATCTTTCTGTGGGATGATTTGCCTGGTAAGAACCATTAATTTGCAACTGGAATTTCAGCTTATTAAGGGCAGGAAGACTCTCATTTATAATTGTTTTCTCCATTGTGATCATGTACTCAGTGTTCCATATTTGATAGATGAATACTATTATTTGTGTGTTTAAATAAGAATCTTAGAGCATGGGTCAGAACTGTTCAATTTATCCTTAATTTTTGTTTCCATTTTCTGACACAATCCCTCTTACCTTCCCTAGCCTAGCCACCCACTCCCCTGCCCACCTGTGGTCATGTCATTTAAAAAAAAGAAAAAGACAGATATAAAAGCAGCCAGCATATGGAACTATTTCAAAGATATTTCAAAAGTTAAAATAGATTACATTTGCTGTAATCCACAGGACTATTAATTTCAGAAATCTAATAAGTTAGGTACATTATTTGTGGAGACCATACTGTCTTTGCTCTGTCTCCATAGCTAATAAATTTTTATTTTATTCATTTTATCTTTTAATTGAATCTGAATAGAGAGCTGTTGTTTCTGTGGCTTTCTGGAATGTTTTTTAAGGGTGGGAGTCACAGTGACATTTTGCCAGTGTTCTAAGGTTGGTGACTATTTGTAATACCGTTTACATTTTGGTAAACAGGTCCATTATAATCTTCCCTATCCTAATGGCTTTACCCCTGATAAGGCTTCCTCTTTCTACTTACTACCTGGTTCTCTCCTTTACACTTAGAATATGAATTAGTAGTATGACCTGTAGTCTCCATTTCCGTTTCACTTCTTAATTTGTTATATTAAGGTTTCTTTGCTCTCATTGTTCAACTCTCTTAGGTCAACAGTTATTATTTTTTAATGTTTATTTATTTTGAGGGAGTGGGGGAGGGGCAGAGAGAGGGAGGGAGAGAATCCCAAGCAGGCTCCATGGTGTCAGCGCAGAGCCTGAGGCGGAGCTTGATCACATGAACCGTGAAATCAGGTCATTGGTTATTTTTTAAGCAAATGTACCTTTTCATAGTTTCAATTTGACTGTTGCCATTTGCGGTTTTTATTACCTGCCATTTTTCCCCATTTGGTTTCTGGAATTTTGCTGTTTTGCCATGGAATAGAAGTACAGGCTTGACATTTGACAGACTTGTTATTCTAGTTGATTATATTTTTATTTCAGGGTTATTTTAGTCTTTTGTTGCAACTTCTAGTGTGATTATGATGTATACATACATATGTATAGATATGCCTACAAACACACACACTCACACACACACATTTTAAAAGGTTTTAGGAGTTGTAAAAAGCCTCAGATCCATTGCTCTAAATGTCAGTACTATGATGTAAAATTGATAGGTTGGGGTAAATGTGAACCGACATGAGATTGTTTCATGAGAGATTTTAGGGTTTTGTTTTGTTTTGTTTTGTTTTATTTATTTAAGTAATCTCTGCACCTAGTGTGGGGCTTGAACTCATGACCCTGAGATCAAGAGTCCCATGCTCTTCCAACTGAGCCAGCCAGGTGCCCTGAGATTTTGTTTTTTAATAACTACCTATTATGGTCTAGCTTGTTCCTTGTTATTTACTTATTTCCCTTAAAATTTGAAGTTAAAAAGCCATTCACATTCACTGATGGTTCCACATTAAGTCCCTGGTTTTAGATGTTCACTGTATTTAGCTTTCCCTGGTATAATCTCCACATAGGTAGAGTACAGAGAGATGGATGAAAGCTTGGCCAACCTCTCAGAAGATGAATATTATTCAGAAGAAGAGAGAAATGCTAAAGCAGAGAAGGAAAAGAAGCTTCCCCCACCACCTCCTCAAGCCCCACCTGAGGAAGAAAATGAAAGCGAGCCTGAAGAACCATCTGGTGAGTAATAGTAACCAACCAGTTTTGTTTTATCCTGAAAATAAGAGTAAATGAGTTAAATCCTATTCTACAGTGTTATTTATGTCTTTATCTTTGGTTTATATTCTGATATTGGCCATGTGTGTCAGTAGTGCGTGTATGTATGTGTAAATATATATGCACGCACGCATACATACATATGTAGTTAATACTGATATTCTTTGTGTGTGTGTGTGTGTGTACATATATAGAAGGAAAGTAAAAGATGGGGATGGAAGGATAGTGGCAGTATAAGGCACGCGGAAAGTTGGAGAAATAAACAATTAGAGAAAACATACAGAAAACCAAATCCAAAGAACCAAACCCCTCAGATTTATCTCTGATTTAGAGTTTGTAGATAGAAGGGTTCAGAAATTACTCTGGTTAAATCACATATGTATCACATGGTTAGATACTTTCTGATTAAACCCTCAGAGTGGGGATCAGTTTTGAGAATATCCTAGTGAACAAATGTAAAAATATATTATGAGGTCAAAAAGAAAAGGCCTAAGTGCCTGTTACTGTTTAGTATTGAGCCCTCCAGTCAAAGGAATGGTAGAAGAAAAGGCTATGAAGAGATTCTAAACTCACACAGTCTTCCTATGACAGTGGAAAGATTATTGGAGACTATAGTATTGGTTTCAGAACTTCAAACATCTTTAAGGAATTCTCACTAACATCCCCTCAGATTGAATCCTACTGAGGATACCCAGAGCAAGTAGGGATACCCTTCTGGTTTGGATAAAGCAAACAAAAGTAGAGTCTTAATTTTTTGTATCTTCTGTCCTTAATGGCATTGCATTAATTCTTCTTGACTTTGAATTTTTACTAAGTTCTTCTTAAAATACATTTTATATTTCTGTAGCTCCAGGCCCATTTACCTCTTCAATTCTTGTAGTCCTGTATCTTTTAAAAATAGAATGTTTGTTTCAGATCCCATCTGCTATATCTTGCGTGACTTTCATAGGTACCCAGATACAGACATACTTAATTTGAGAAGTTTTATCTTTTGTTTTAGTTTTTTTTTTCCCCTCCTCTGTAATGTTATATAAATCACCACATGTTATTTAAAATAATAGGGTTATTACTGATGGATGTATCCTTGAGAAAATTACAAGTCAGTTGTTAAATTAATTTAGATTTAGAATTTATCAAACAGATTCTGGCCAAAACTCTCAAAAATTAAAGCTTGTAATTTTATAGCAATTATAATAAAAACACAGTTTGAGAACATTGAGAACAAGATGATTAAATTCTGGGTTCAATTTATCTTAGGAATCAGGGTTTTTCTAAGAATGGCTTTCCTAAGACTTTCTTAAAATGACCTCTTGGGCACCTATTGGGAGTGGTATATTAACTCTGGAACTAGCGTCCCTGAGGCAAATGCAGCCTTCCCTGTACCTCAGAACACCTCCTCTCTTTTTGTTGGTATTTTTTTTCTTTCTAGTCTTTTACATTTAGCTCTCTTCCTTTCTTCGTGTCTTTGCCTCCAACTCCTCCCTTGATTCTCTACTCCTTTTTCTTCTGTATTCTTTGGTTCTTGCCTTTCTTTTCTTCTACCTTTGCTGTAGACTTTCTGGTGAGGTACTGGGGAAAAGTCTTTTGATATCTGTCATAGGTCAAGAGACTACTGATTTCTTGGTTCGAAGGCTCTAAGTATTCTTCAGTAGGTGTATTTTAGATGCTGCCTCACCCTCTTTTTTTGTGTGATTGTCAGTGTCTCCAGTAAACAACTGACCTAAGTAGGTACCAAGTTAGTATATACTCTGAACATTTTAAACCTGGTATTGGTGTTTTCTTTTTCATGAAAGAGGTGTTTTATTTTGTTTTTTTAATTTGTTTTTCCATAAATGTCAGGCATTGTTGCCCAAGAAGGAAATATCTTATTAAAGTGATGTAGGATTTGGGGAACTGTGTTTATGATATTATGTTCTGGCTAAATTTTTATCCAGTTGTTTAGTTTAAATAAGTTATCTTAGTATTTGGGGGGAAAGTTAAAGTTTCTTAAGTTTAGAATATCTTCAGTGCTTAGAGATGTGTTGATAGTAGCCAAAACTTGCAATATATTATTTGTGATTCTGAAAATAAAATTATTTTTCCTTTAAAAAATTTAAAAAAATTTCTGGGGTGAATTAGGGAAGTACTTTCCCCAGTAAAGTAGTGGCAACTTACTGGCCTGTGTAATTTAGAATTAAATGGGGCCCTAATAGTGAATCATAAAATACTATCAGGTGAATTCAAGTATTTAGAAACTGTCCAGGGACTCCAGATCTCCTGTCTTATCAGAACTAGCTCTTTCACTTAAGTTTTCATTCAAAAATTGAACAGAACCATTGTCATATGGGTATCTTAAGGTCTTTTGAGAGAAGATGTGGGTCTTGTTTTTTACCAAATCTTTTCTTCATCTCAGTCATTTTAGATGAGAAATTAATTTACTCTCTTTAAATATGTAAGTAAGGTTTGAATACGTTTCATTTTTACCAGCTTTTAAGTTTGTTTAGAAAATTTTGCTTTGCTTTCCATGATGTTGAGAATAAAATATTTTGTTAGCACGAGGTTTTGCAAAATCCGTTGGGTCAGATAATATTACTGGAGAAGATTCCTTTAGGAGAATTCTGAGAGGAGGCCAGAAGGGAAGGTTGGAGCCTTCATTATAAGGCTGAGAAATTTGAACTCGTCCTTTAAACACTGAGAGGATCTGGTCAGGGTAGCACTGAGATATTTTGTATTTTGAGTGAGAGGCGTTGTACAAAATACATTTTTTGGAAAAATCAATCTGATGTGCTCTATTAGAGCGAACTAAAGAGGTAAAGAGACTGGCTGGGAGAGATGATTTTGGTTGTTTTGATAATCGAGTTTAGTGAATTTTGGTCAATGGAAAAATCTCAATATCAAAGTTGAACTTTTATGGAAACGATGTTGGTTTTGTTGTTTGTTTGGATTTACATAATTGGGAAGTTCTATGTTGTGGCTTAAAAATTATTTTTATATTTGTTTGCTTTTGATGATAACTGAATGTGGCCTATAGTCCTACGGTAGTCACATGAGTAAATAATGTATTTTTCATGCTAAGTATTGCTGCTTATATTTAAAATTAAAGTTTTCCTAAATGTCTCTGTGTATTTTTACATTTATACACTTCTGAATGTATTTGTTTTAACAAATGATGGATTTATTTGGTTTCCTAGTACCTCATCTATCAAGATAAAGGTGTTTTTTAAAGTTATGCCAACTGAACCTGAAAATGTCCTTGGAATCGTGTGGTTATTAGTAATGTCAAATAATATGGGAACATCTATAAAATAGAGTAAAAATCTCGGTTGGTCTTTACTGGTTTCGATACCACTGTTAAAGTGGCCTTCTGTTAGTGAATTTTTTTTTTTTTTCCTTTCTTGGCTCAGTTGTTACCCTGTGTATATTTGATTATTCCTCAAAGACGTTTTACTATATTAACTAATTTGTTACCACTTAGCTTTTTAATTTTAATGCAAAAACACGATTTTTTTCTCCACTGCCTTTCATCAGTTGAAAATTTTCAGAAAAATCTTACTAGTAGTTTCTGAATTTAAATTTTGTGTTGGATAGCTGTTTAGGAACTCTGGTTTGGGAAGATATATTTCATTTTGGGTTAGAAACAGCTTAGTTGTATAAAGCTTAACACTTTCATGGAAGCTTGCTTTAAAACAATAAAATGAAATTTGAAATCGCTATTAAAATGCCTTTCTCAAGATGTTAAGTTAATGAATTTCTCAACAGAGATATCAGAAGTATGTTTAAAAATACATATATGTGGGGGAGCCTGGGTGGCTCAGTCAGTTAAACGACTTCAGCTCAGGTCATGATCTCACGGTCCGTGAGTTCGAGCCCCGCGTCAGGCTCTGTGCTGTCAGTTCAGAGCCTGGAGCTCGATTCGGATTCTGTGTCTCCCTCTCTCTCTGCCCCTCCCCCACTCATGCTCTATCAAAAAATGAATAAATGTTAAAAAAAATTTTTTTTTAAATACATATATGTAAAGCACATGCATATGTCTGTGTACCAGTTTTCCAGCCTCAGTGGTATGCTAATACTGTAATGAAGCTCAAAGGCTTACGTCAAATTATTGGTTCATTTTGTTAGATATAGTTATTAGATATGGTTAGCTGATTGATGACAGCTCTGTATTATAATCTATTTTATTGAATGACTGTAGGAAGAATCACTTTATCTCCTTGTTTATATTCTTTTAAGAACACATAATAACTCTTACAACAATGTAAATAAAAGAAAGTACCTGCCCTCTCTTCTGTCTTACATGGTAATTTTGGGTGTGTGTGTGTGGTGTGTGTTTGAAAGAGAGGTAGGCTGTTTAATGTACAGAAATCATTGATGTGAAAGATTGGTATGACAAAAAAATTTTGTGGTTTTAATAATTTTGGGGCCCTTTTCATGTAATAGTCCTGTCGATTGAAAGAATATTTCACAAAATCACATGAAAGGAGATGCAACATAAATTAGTAAAAATACTAAATTATATAAAATATATAGAATATGTGTATGGGTAGAAAAGTTTAAAATCCAGTGAAGTTTTATCACAAATACTATTAAAATGAAAATATTTATGACAAAAGATTGATGACCAAATATTTTATGAATTGCTTACTCAGTATAGCAAAAAATCTAAAAGGTAGAATCTTTTGAACTGTCCTTTACAACTTAGTATAATAATAGAATTTGACCAGAGAAGAGCTGAAGATGGATTTCCTTACTTTAAAAGAAAAAAAAGGGGCGCCTGGTGGCTCAGTCGGTTGGGTGTCCAACTTCGTCTCAGGTCGTGATCTCGTGGCTTGTGGTTTCGAGCCCCGCGTCGGGCTCTGTGCTGACTGCTCGGAGCCTGGAGCCTGCTTCGGATTCTGTGTCTCCCTCCCTCTCTCTCTCTCTCTCTCTCTCTGCCCGTCCCCCTGCTCACCCTCTGTCTCTGTCTCCAAAAATGAATAAATGTTAAAAAAAAAAATTTTTTTAGAGGAAAAAAAAATAAACGGTGGCCTAATACTTATGTAACCATCCTTATATTTTCATAGTTCTTTGTTCTTAGGTGCTGTGAGGCAGTCATACTGAGGTATTCAGTCAAGTCCTGGGTTTGGCGGCATGGCTAGTTACGGTCAGGGTTTGGTGAATAATTTTAGCATGCCATAATTATTTTCAAGTGGCTTATCCCAGGCTTTTCTCTCTGATTTCTCTTGCTGTACCTTCAGGTGCAATCAGAGAGCAGGTGTAACTTGCAGGTTTCCTGAAAATGGACTCGGATTACCTCCACAGGGAGAATTATAGAATTCTGTTACAACCCCATACCCAGCAGGAGACCCTCTTTTGTAGATCTACTAGAAGTTGTTGGGAAATTCATTCCTAACAGGATTGTTTATGTTGCCATTTTGGCCTGCTAGTGTCAAATAAGTGCCTGAAATCATTTTAGTTCTCCTTATATGAAATATGATGCATACACTTAGAAAGCAGACCTAGGATTTTTGTATAGCATCATTTTTTTTGTATAGCATCATTTTTTTTTGTATAGCATCATTTCATTGTTCTGATTTGGAACTGTGCTTCAGAATAATTTACTGGAGGACTGAGAAAAAAGTCACAGATTAATTCAAAATTTTTATATTTTGAGAGATAACATTTGGACCAAGCTATATATATTACTATGCAATACGTGGTCCCCACTCTCAGATGATTTATAGCCTAGTAGAGATACAAATGTGTACATAAATCTGTAACAGAAGGTAAAATGAGTCTGAAATATTAAATTTTAGTATAAAAATTTGGAGGAACTTGGAAAAAGAGTGGGACGAAAGTAAGTCTTCCTAAATTTTTGGCTTACTGGAAGAATTATTTTTAAAAATAGTGTGGAAGTGAAATTTTTTTTTTTTTTTTTTAAAGATTTTATTTTTAAGCAATCTCTACACCGGTCTTGAATTGAACTCACAACCTCAAAATAGAGAGTCACCTGCTCCACCAGCTAAGCCCAATGCCCTGGAAGGGAATTTTTTTTTTTTTCCTTAAAGAAGACAGATGGCTCCCTTACTCTTTATTTTTATTTATTTATTTTTTTAATTTGAGAGAGAGTGCAAGCTGGGGAGAGGGGCAGAGGGAGAGAAAAAGAATCCCAAGCAGGTTCTGCACTGACATGGGGCTCGATCTCACAAACTGAGATCATGACCTGAACTGAAATTAAGACTCGGACTCTCAATCAACTGAGCCACCCAGGTGCCCCTGGACAGGAAATTTAAAGAAAAGAGAAGAAAAAAAAAGTGGAGACATTTTCTACGCAAAGTAAGATTGCCCCAATCTTGGCAGTTCCTCATTGACTTTATTATACAACCATTAATTGTAAAACTGCAGTGCTTTGTTCCTGGCATGGTGCTGGGTTCTGAGGGTGCAGCGCTGAAGACTAGGCCTTTCTGCAAAGAATTCATAGTCCTCTTTAGGGTTACAAATTTAATAACTGGCTACAATGAAGAAACAATACGATAAAAGTGTATTCAAAATACGGTGAGAACCCAGAAGTTGTTTTTAAATGTTTTTCCCCAAATTGGATTTTGGAAGTTTTACATGAAATGTGAAGGAATTAGGCTTTTATGAAGCAGTTGAGATCCTTGATTCTTTTTTTTTTTTTTAATTTTTTTTTTTTTTTTTTTTAACGTTTATTTATCTTTGAGACAGAGAGAGACAGAGCATGAACGGGGGAGGGGCAGAGAGAGAGGGAGACACAGAATCCGAAGCAGGCTCCGGGCTCTGAGCCGTCAGCCCAGAGCCCGACGCGGGGCTCGAACTCACAGACCGCGAGATCGTGACCTGAGTTGAAGTCAGTCGCTTAACCGACTGAGCCACCCAGGCGCCCCTGAGATCCTTGATTCTTAACTGTTAACTGCTTTTGGCCAAAACCACTGAATCAAATGCTACCAGTTTTAGGTTCAGTCTTTGACAGATTGAGCTGCTTTTAATGATTTCATTTCACTGATTGATTAGGTTTGTTTTTTTTTTTTAATTAAAGCAAATTAGTAATTTGTTTAGCTGAGCAACTTTAATTTTATAATTTCCTTTCTTTTTGCTACCATCCTTTTTTGGTCTGCTCATGATATAATAGAACAGATACTTTGTCTATGAGGATTTTCTCATCTGCAAAATGGGACTTGATACGAGAGATCAAAGGAGAAAATAGAAATTCCACTTTTGTGTACAAACATCTTGTATCTATTAAACACAGACTTGAACTAGGAATAGGGTTAACAGATGTTAACATTTTGCAGTATTTGCTAATTACGGTGGCCTCAAACATTTGAAGATAGGGTTGTGTTTTTTTCCTTTTTTTTTTTTTTTTTTGGCATCTTCTGATGTGAAGATAGAAGAACACATATGATTAATTAATGCCTAAGAAGTCAAATCTCCCTGTAGCAGTGTACACTCAAATCATACTGAGGTTGGGAAGAGCCTCTGATTGTGGTCTGGGAAGATACAAGATAGCCAGCATTCTGAGAAATTTATTTGAGCAGGAAAAAGGGATTCTCTTGTTGAAATTAATTCATGGTTATCAGTTGTGAAAAGTTATTACAGTTCTTTTAATAGCAGGTCCAGGGTAAAATTCACTGTTGGCCTTTTTGGAAATAGGTGAGGAATACCTACCTGGCTGGCTTGGTGAGAAGAGCATGTGACTCTTGATCTTGGAGTCCTGAATCTAAGCCCCACGTTGAGTGTAGAGATTGCTTACATACATAAACTTAAAAAAACAAAAACAGGTGAATAACTAGAAAAGTAAGCTTTGTTGTTAACTACTCAAATTCACATTAAGCTTGGTAGTCGAGCAACATAACATAGCATCTAAATTGTAAACTTTATTTGGAACATTTTGAAAACTGAACTATAAGCCAAGATTTTACAACAAAATAGGTGAGGAAAATCCCTGCTATGGAATGTGGAGGGAAATAGCATATGAAAAAGTCCATTCTTTCCTTTGGCTTCTAAAAGCTTTGCTTTCCTTTTTAGCTTATAGGGCTTTTATTTTGTATAGGATTTCTGGTACTGAGGTTTCTCATTTCTGCTCCAATGTTAAAAAGTCTTCAGGTGTAGATGAGCAGTGCTACTGCTCCTCCAGTGGTAAAGGGAGAAAATTTTAGGCAGGTTCCTACCTTAAGCAGCACCCTTTTCCTGCCTTCTGGGCCTTTATGACAGTATAACACTAGGATTGCTGTTCTAGTTGGAACCCATAGATTTCATTCTGGATAATTTTGTTGGAGAGTATTGATCAATGTTAGCTGTGTTAACTGCCTAAGATGTGCTTCAAAGGAATGCCTGAGGCTTTCCCTTTAGGCCAGTTTCATCTATCTCAGGGAACCCAATTCACTTGCCTTTGCATTTCTTTGAACTGCTGTAGATTATTTATTCTGTCCACAATCATAGTCAAAAAGTTAGGAAAGGGATGCATTAAGAGCAGTATATTTGAGGTTATTTTTAAAGCCACCTTTCACTATGGAGAGGACTGGAAGGCAGCAGGAAGTGGTTATGGTCACCAATAACTCGCTACCTTTCAATTATTTAAAAAATTTTTTTTTGTCATTTGTCTGTGTTGACCAATTCCTCTTTGAAACTGTGACTTTCCTTATGAGATTAGTCATACATTTAAAACTGCTTCAAATTCTCTGAGCCTGTTGTTACCCCCATGCTATTTTAAGATTTTTTTTTAGAGACGCCTGGTTGGCTCAGTTGGTTAAGCGTCCAACTTCAGCTCAGGTCATGATCTTTCTGTTTGTGAGTTCAAGCCCTGCATTGGGCTCTGTGCTGACAGCTCAGAGCCTGGAGCCTGCTTCAGATTCTGTGTCTCCCTCTGTCTCTGTTCCTCCCCAACTCCTACTCTGTCTCTCTGTCTCTGTCTCTGTCTCTCAAAAATGAATAAAAACATTAAAAAATGTTTTTTAATATTTAAAGTGTCCCCTCTCTTTCTGTCCCTCCCTTCACCCCCTCGTGCTCTTTCTCTCAAAAATAAACATTAAAAAAAATTTTTTTTAAGACTTTAAAGTTTTAGTCCTAAAGTTCTAGTCTTTAATTACTTTAAAGACTGAGTAATTACGTAAAAAATATTTCCGTTTCATTTTACCTAAATTTTTCCTAAATTTTGCATTTGGTCCACTGCATTACTACTGACTTAAAAGAACTTGGAGCCATCTTGAAAGTCCCTTATCCCTTTTATCAAGTCTGCTGTAAAGTCATGTAACTTCCTGTGCATAGCTTCTTTGACTTGTTATTGTTATGCCCTATCCACTTTCATTGTCATCTTTTTATTCAAGTGAATTTCACTTGATATCTAACTTAATCGGCCTTTCAATTGGATCTCCTTTGTGTAGGTCACCTTTTTTCCTGTAATCCATCTGGTTACAAAGTGACCGGATTAGTTTAAAGTATCACTTGTTTTGCTGTTTTGCTGTGACAGGTCATACAGTTACCCCATTATTATTAAGATCAAGTTTAGGTTTTGTCACTGAGGGTGGCCCCTTTTACCTATCCTGCTCTCCCACTTCTGTAAGTACTGTGTCATTCTATACCATGTCTGTGCTTTTCTCCTTGCTTTTATAAGTGTTCTAGACCATATTGGTGGTTTGACTGCCTCCCAATATATCCAGACCTCTGTGGATTTATTGAGAAAAGCTTCCCTGATTCCTCATGTGTATTAGCCTCTTGTTTCCCTTTTTTTAAAAAAAAGTTTCTTGGGGCGCCTGGGTGGCTCAGTCGGTTAAGTGTCCGACTTCGGCTCAGATCATCATCTCATGGTTTGTGATTTTGAGCCCTGCATCAGGCTCTGCGCTGACAGTTCAGAGCCTGGAGCCTGCTTTGGGTTCTGTGTGTGTGTCTCTCTCTCTCTGCTCCTCCCCTGCTTGCACTCTGTCTGCCTGTCTGTCTCTCTTTCTCTCTCAAAAATAAACAAACATTAAAAAATAAAATTTTAAAAAGTTTCTTTGTGGATATTTTTTTATCTTTCCCCAGGTAGATTATAAGCCCTTTGAAAATAAGTATTTAACCTGTTCCACTTTCTGTTTGTGCTTGGCAGTTTTGAGATAGGTATTTGGTAAACATTGAATTAGTGAGATTATTAAAATATAAACTGAGGTGTTAATAAGAGCAGAAACTTATGTCTTTAAAGATGGTTTAAACTTTTAAGATTTTTTCCCCCTCTGCTAATGTGTCAGGTTTGATTGAAAACAAGAGCTTGGCAGTCACTTTGTTCTGTAAATTTGGTAAATTTTTGATTAAATAAATTTTAATAAATTGTTGTGGTTTATTTTGTTTGTTTGTTTGTTTAAAAATTATTGCTTCCCAGAAGAGTTAGGAATTTCTCAAATTGTGTACAAAGTTATCAACATGATTTCAAGAAACTAAATAGTCACGGGGTGCCTGGGTGGCTCAGTGGGTTGAGCGTCTGACTTCGGCTCAGGTTGTGGTCTTGCACTCTGTGAGTTAGAGCCCCATGTCTGGCTCTGTGCTAACCACTCAGAGCCTGGAGCCTGCTTTGGATTCTGCCCCTCCCCCACTCATTCTTTGTCTCTCAAAAATAAATAAGCATTAACAAGAAACTAAATAGTCACAATGTGAATCTGTTGGTCAGTATGTACCTGAGAACAACACATTGGTGATCCTGCCCTTCTTGCTTGTCAGATAAAAAATACTTGAAAGTCATCATAGATTTCCTTTTAAGATATTGGCAGAATGGTCTCTTGGGAATCTTAATCGAGACTATAACTACAATGCTTCACTGTTCTTCAAGAATAACCTAACAGGTTTGGGGCGCCTGGGTGGCGCAGTCGGTTAAGCGTCCGACTTCAGCCAGGTCACGATCTCGCGGTCTGTGAGTTCGAGCCCCGCGTCAGGCTCTGGGCCGATGGCTCGGAGCCTGGAGCCTGTTTCCGATTCTGTGTCTCCCTCTCTCTCTGACCCTCCCCCGTTCATGCTCTGTCTGTCTCTCTCTGTCCCAAAAATAAATAAAAAACGTTGAAAAAAAAATAAATAAATAACCTAACAAGTCTGTAGAAGGTTTATTAGAGGGCAACCGAAGAGCTGCTATGTAAGATAAATCGAAAAGATTTTATCTTCAATTTGTAGAAGATATACACAAATACAGGTCTTAAGGGTCTCTACTTTAAACTTGAGTGTGTGTGTGTGTGTATTGAGAATGAAAACAAAAGGAGGTCTCCGCAGTAGTGCCACAATCAAGGTGATAGGAAAAAGTTGCTTTTGTATATTTTCATTTTCTATTTTGAGTTTGAGCTCATGGAAGATAACAACTATACTTGCCTGCTGTTCCATGTCCTTTCGCAGCAGAGTCCTAGGACAGAAGGACCCAAAGAGCAAATGATATGGCATTTTATATGTTCTAATCAGAGACAATCCTGGATGGAAAGTTAGCTGCAAATATTTGTATGTGTGTGGTTTTTAAGAAAATGATGGAAGAATTGGTCTACAATATCACTAATAAAGATGATGCTGTTATCATCTGTCTTTGGAGAAGTAGGCACCCTCCAAATACTCATGACTGCATTATGATTAGAAAATAGCAACCTCCTCTTCTGAACCTTCATCAAGTCAAATGATATGTTGTTCCTTTACTTAATTTTAAGCACCTATTTTGTTTTTCATTATTTCTTACATGTTTATATCGCCTGTTTGGTTTTGCTCTATTTCTTTGCTTATGCAATGCTTTGGAGTGTCTTTTTTGACTTTCTGCTGTTAAGAGACATCCCTTTAAAAAAAATCTTCCCAGGGTATTGAATATTTTTCATAATACTCCTGTATATTTTTATCAACTAACAGTATATGAATTTTGTTCCTTTTTTCAAAAGCAGAAGACAAAAAAGACTTCCCTGTCTTGTTATAAAAGAGCAGTCTTGTCAACCTTTTGAGCACATAAGTCAGGCTTAAGAAATCTGTTTCTATTAAATACCATTGACAGAAAACAGTCAAGAGCTACCTGCAGGTTAAAATAATTTAGCATTCTGTATGACATGTAGCAGGGGAAGAAGGAAAATGATAGAAATGGGAAGGATAAAATAATTCAGACTTAATGGCTAGCATGAAAGTGGTTTTTGTTTTATTTTTAGAAATGGTGAGATGCCTTTGTGACAAGAGACTGTTGCTTTTATTCTTTGCCGAGCTGGGAACGTAATTTGAGAGAGAGGAGCTATATTGTTCCTAATGCTTAAATGTTTCTTGGAAACTGTATTTATTTTATTGTGTTGAGCCCGTCTCCTTGAGTCAGTCTTTTGATCTAGTGTGGTTCTGTTTGGAAGAGTTTCTTTAAAAAAACTCTGAAAGATTTTTTATGAATAAATTTAGAAGTAATTAAGAGTGAGTATTTTTTATTTAGACTTTAAAAATTTTAACGTAGGGCCTGCATTTTCAAGATGTTTGCAGATTGGATTTTGTAACTGGAGTCATCTCTTCATAATTATATGCCCTTTTTTAAAGGCTATAAACAACAAATCCTATACCTTGTGCCTTGTATGAGAACCATAACCTTCTAGAACCTAAAGGGCCTGTCAGGAGTATAGTGAGATAACTTTAGAATGAGATTCTATTCTACCTTAACAGCAGAGCGTGTACCTTCCAGCAACATATTCTAATGTCAGGAATCATTTCTATCTAAACACTTTGGTATACATGAAGATAGAGATGTCATTTTCACTTTCCTGTTCCCTTTTAATTCAAATGGTAGATAATCAATCTTTCTTGTTGAGATTCTTTTAAAATAAACTATTTAATGAAGCTTGTCCAGTTTTAGATCACTGGAGAGTGTTTTCATATCTTCCAAAGATCATGCTGTAGTTTCCCCATAATGTACCAGGTAGACAGAAGCTTAAGAAGATCATAGCATCTGTTTTGGTGAAAGATTTTGGAAGAGTCCGGAAGATCATCTATCCTGACTTTGAACTTTCAAGCTGTGATACTTTTCTTGAAGTTTTCTATATATTAGTCAATGAGGAAAATTTCTTAGGCTTACTGTGTAGCTTGAGGTAGGAGACCCCCTCCCTACCATATCTCCCTCTACCCCCCCCACTGTGTGTGTCTATCTACATTACTTGGCATATGACTGCAGGGTGTCTTGTGGTACAGTTGAAAGTTTTACTAAGGAGGCCTGGCATATTCAGATCTAGCACTGTCTAGCATGCTTAGTAAATGAAACTTGTTTTGGAGCTGAGTCTTTACAGTTCTTTGAAGTCAAAGGGAGAATTTTTCATTAAAACTGTAAGTCTTGGGACACCTGGGTGGCTCAGTTGGTCAAGCGTCCAACTCTTGATCTCAGCTCAGGTCTTGATCTCAGGGTCATGAGTTCAGGCCCCACTTTGGGCTCCATGCTGGGCGTGAAGCCTACTTACAAATACATAAATAAAATTGTAAGTCTTGTTATTTTATGTATATTCTTTTTGGATAGAAAGGTGAAGATAAAGAGATTGAGCAGATGCTGAATTGCTGCAGCTCTAGACCCTAGAGCCCTGCCACACCTACCACTCTTAGCATAGCAACAAGTAGTAAAAGACATTTGGAATCCTTTTTTCCCCCAATCCATGCTGGACTGACAGGAAGGATTTAGTGATTAGAAATACTATGTACTTTGTTCTCCTACTTTTCAACAAGAATCAGTGTGTACAGTTGAAATTTTCTGACCAGAATTTGGAAGACTATGATGTGATTCCCTGGGCCTGATTTGAGAAGAAGGAGCTCTCTTGAATATGGGTTTACTAGTTGGTGGTGAATTTGTGAGTCGCCAACTATTAGGCCTTTATGTCCAGATATTATCTTAATTTATGGAGTAAGGTCCCTGAGTTCTCCTCTTTCCTTCCACAGGGCAAGCAGGAGGACTTCAAGACGACAGTTCTGGAGGGTATGGAGACGGCCAAGCATCAGGTGAGGGTGGCATTAGATGCTTGCCACTTAGTAGCAAGAGCCGCCAAGTCAGGGATTGATGCTTGCAAGAGTTTTTGGCTGTGGTATCCACATTTTAGCCAGAAGCACAGGGGAAATTTAACTCGCAGGACAGAGTAGTAGAATAGGAGAGTGTAGCCAGAACAAAGGCAAGCAAAACCTTTTGAAGTCCTCAGGCCGATCTCAGCCCTCCACTCTTCATGTTTTTGAGGAGATGGCAGGTACTTTTCTCCCCAGCAGCTTTTATAGTAACAGTAAACATATAAAACAGAATCATGGGACCTTTAAAAAGAAATATAGCTGAACACACAGAGAGGAGGAGCCATAGGCCAAAAGCCTTCCAAAAAAAAAAAAAAAAAAAAAAAGGACGGAAAGGCATTCTAGGACTAGTCAGATGAATTATGCAGGTAAGGGACTTTTCAGAAACGGTTGTTAGATAGTATTGGGTACATTTTTTTCAGTTAACATTGCATAATTATTTTGTAGTGTAAACATTTTGTCACATGAAAATTAGTCATTTTTTTAAAAGTCTGCTCAAAATGCTCTTTCTTTTCAGACCAAACTATGAGATTTTTACTTGTAGGAAAAAGTAAAAGGTTAAATGATTTATAGGGCCCATCTGGAGCCATTAAAGTTTGTTCCAGGAATCCAAAGTAGTATGTCTGGATTTCATCCTTTGCCCAGGATGTTTTTGTGTGGTTCAATGCTCAAAACTGACTGATACATATATATACATTATGATAGAACTGGAATAGGTGTTACTTCACTTTTGGAGTTTGTCACTTTTCAACTGTTAAGTCTACTTTAAAATTATTTGTCTTTTGCAGTTTGTGTACACCAGGTCTAGGAAATATTTGTATTTTACTCTCTTGGGTCAAAATACACTGTTAATGCAGCAATTAGTACTTAGGGGATCCAGAATGTTAGAGGTAGACTTGTTTCAATGCTGTCCCAAGGATTGGAGGTTGATAATCAGTACATGGTTATTTTAGAGGTGTTAAAATCCTCATTCAGAGTATCTGTGGCAGATAAACCTTTGAAGAATGCTCTTTATTAAATGATGCACAATTGGATCTTCCATGGAACTGTTGAGGATCAGGGATAGCCTTTAGAGCTTTAATCTTGAAGAAATAAATTGAGTTTTCTTGTTGCTTTTTGTTTTAACGTGAGTAAATTTACTCTTTTGCTTTAGTAAATAATATGTTGTATTGCTGAAAGTAAAAACAGACTTTCATATAAAACTGTGGTGCTTCTGACTTACTATTTAGTAGAACATGATTTTTTTTTTACAGTGTTTCCAAGAGTGGTGGTGACTATTCTAAACCCTTCAAGATCTCTCTTCAGATCTTTGCCATATTCAGAAGCATGCATTTGTAAGATGATCAGTTTAGAAGCATGTGCTTGTAAGCGATCAACGTTCTTTTTTTTTAAATAAAGCCAAATGACCCTCATGAGTATCTTGGGACCAGGATCATATCTTGACTTTTATAAATCCACATCAAGTTGGTGTATACATCTTAAATCTTAAAAGTTAAGGGAACTTGAGGTCATTTTCTCTAACTTCCTGCAGTCAAACAGATATTGTATCCACCCGTTTTATGGATAAGGACTTGAAACAGTTAAATGGTATGACCAAGGATACACAAACACTTGGAGGAGTGAGAGAACCCAGAGATCTTCTTTCTTATGCATAGGCTAGTCCTTATATCCTCCCTCATAGAATCATTTAAAGTGTGCGTTTACCCTAAAAACAAAAAATCTAAAGCATAAGGAATTATATGATTCTCCTCTTTTTCTTTCCTCTACCCCTATTCTTTATTTTTAAACTATTATAGGACTGAATATGGTGCATCTAGAGTTTACTAATTTAAGTAGTCTTTTGTATGAGGATTCTTGTGAGACTTTTGTTTTCCCTCTTCAACTAGAAATCTAGTTAATTTATCTACCTCGTGAAAAAGAAATGAAAGCTAGTAACTTTTATGGAGGTCTTCTTTTCTTTTAAGTGTTATATCTCTGTTACCTTATTCTACTCAAGGTGCTACTTATATGTCAGAATCAGGGAGGAAATGATTTCATGGAATAGAGGGTCTATATCCTCACCTCCCTCCCGCCCCTTTCTGCTTCTCTAATCTACCTAAAAAGGTCTTTATATTCCCTTAAATATTTTATGACTTTTAACTATGTTTTCAGAGAAAGTGTGAGCCTGTCAGACCATTAGAAAAGCATTTCTGCTTTAGCATGACTGCATTTTGAAAGGTGATGCTGGAATTTCCTGTGTGAAATTGAGAGAAAGGAATTGAACTGAGGGGCAAGATTGATATGTAGGCAGCCTTGAAGCTTTAAAAAAATTAGGATAGCATCTTTGAAACATTCAAATTTCCGGAATACCAGATTCTGTTAAGAGCACACAAACACTAAGTGTAAATTAGGTCTGAATTATATGTACTACTGGTACTTTTTAATAAGGATATTATTAAAGTCAATTGTATTCTTTAAGGTTTTTCCTTCAAAAGGTGATACTTATGAGTTACATTATCCAGAGTGGTCTGTTAGTTCATTTTGGAAATATCCTATTGAAAGAGTGCTTTACTTAGCTTTCGAACAGCTTAGGTTCCAAGTTAACCTATTTTTTGATTCTTTGATAAAAGGTTAGAATTTTATGTTATACAGTTTTCACTTTTATATTGATAGTGGTCTTCCTTCCTTGAAATAATAGTCTTCATCCCTAAAAACCAAGAGGAAGAAAATAATTACAGAGTAGAGACTTTTTTGTTTTTAAAAATTGACAAAGTATTTAAGAATAACCGGGTGTTTTGGATGTTATGTAGAAGAGAGAAATGGAGAAGAATATTACTCCACACATATATTAGTGTCACAACTTTTGGCTTCTTTAATTCCTTTTGGTAATCATTTGGTGTTTGATTTAAAGGCACTTTTTTTTTTTTTTTAATGTTTGTTTATTTTAGAGAGAGAGCAAGCAGGGTCAGGGCACAGAGAGGGGGAGACAGAGGATCTGAAGCAGATTCTACACTGTCAGCATAGAGCCCACTGCAGGGCTTGATCCCACGAACAATGAGATCATGACCTGAGCTGAAGTCGGACGCTTACTGACTAAGCCACCTAGGTACCCCTAAAGATACTTCTAAAACTGCCACATGACTTACGTAAATTAAAAAAAAAATTTTATTCATTTTTGAGAGACAGAAAGTGAGTAAGGGAGGGGCAGAGAGAGAGGGAGACACAGAATCTGAAGCAGGCTCCAGGCTCTGAGCTGTCAGCACAGAGCCCCAGGTAGGGCTCAAACTCATGGAGCCACGAGATCATGACCTGAGCCAAAGTCAGATGCTTAACTAACTGAGCCACTTAGGTGCCCCTAAATTTTTTTAATTGTTACATATTCTCAAGATTCTCAAAGTTAGCCAACTATTTTAGAGTGATTTTTGACATACAAGCACTTGGAATGAGGAGCCAAATATCATAAAATTTAGTGGTTTTCCCTATGTGGTTTTTTGACTGTCTTTGACAGTAATATTTTGCAGTAGGATTGCTGTTCAATGATGACTTAATAAGCATGTAGAAATTAGTATAGCTAAAAAAGAAAACTACCCGTTTTGGGGAGGAAGAAGTACGGTTTGTAGAGTTCGTTGGTTTTCATGTTAATCGTATACACTTATGAAGGTAACCTATTTTAAGAGATATTTGTTCTGAGTACTCAGGATTATTGTGTAGATAATGCCCATTATAATGAGACATGTTTTTGGTCTTGGTTTTAATTTTTGTTTATTTTGATTGGGTGGTAGGTGACTAGGGACATCAAAGCTGTATATAGTTTTAGAAAATTTCACATTACTGAAATAACCTATATCCCTGATAGCCAGCCTTTTTTTTTCTTGCCTTAATTTCATGTTCTACCCTCAGTAGTATGGCTCTTACTGATTATTTTTTTCCTTAGGGAATAATTAATCGTCCTGACAGTTTTTAAGTTAGATTCATTAAATGAGAGAATTGTTGGTTTAGTAATGTAAGTACATGTGTCCTCATTATCTACTGTCAGTGGGTAAATTTTTCTTCTCTCCCAAGAATATTGTTTCTTAATATGCAGTCCATATTAGCATTAGGCATTTTTGCTTGACCTCTTGTTAACCATTTCTAGGTAGTGTTTAATGTCTTTGTGGAAACAACACCCTAATAGCTTAGCTATAATTTTCTAAGTTACATCTTTACCTGCCTTGTTCTTTTTATTTTCTTAGTCTTACTGTGCCTTTCCTTTAATTTTGTTTCCATTATCAGTGTTTCTAACTTCTTGTTTTATGTGCTTTAAATGATTAAATATGGATATCTGGAGCCTATTTGATTGCATATAATTACTTCAGTGGTGTTGAATTCTGAAACTCTTTAAATTATGTCTTGATATTTCCATGAGCTGGTAGTTAAGTATATCTTTTATAAGGTGATCTTAGAGATAGAGGTAAAATTCATGTAAGTATATTTGTAAGGACATCTTAGAAAGATGTACTTAACTACTACGATGTACTAACTACATATAAAAATACCCAATTTGAAGAGTTTCAAAATAATACATTTCAAAATAATACAATTTTACTTGTATAGAGGATATGTATACATTATATGTATATGTAGTATACAGTATGCAGTAGCATACTTTACTTGCAGTGTGTAGTAAAGCATTCCCAATGTTTTTGCTGGGAAAGGTAAATTCCTTGCTTTCTTCTGTGTCTTCATCGTAGTCTGCCTAACTGATCTCACTGTTTGCCAGTATTGACTTATGGAACTAATGGGTGGTACCACTGATGAGATATGCGTTCCTTATTTTTGGTTATTAAACCTTAAAGACCTCTCCATGTTCTCTGCTGTAATCTTAAAAGACAGCATATGGTTGTGTTTTCACTCTAGTTTCTTTTGCTTTTCTGTTCACATATTTTCCTCTATTCTAGTTCTTTAGTTTTAAGATTTAATGTGCACTATCAGTGATGCTAATTTTAATTAGAGTATCTTCTAGTGTTACAAAGTTATGTCGTGGATGAAGAAAATATGCTCAAGGCTTTGTTATGTTTTCTAAGGTAGATTGTGTCACTCATTACTAAACTGTAATTTTTGGAATGTTAAGCTCAAAAAAGTGAGTAAATACTAAAGACGTTGAGCTTTTGGGCAAAATAAAAAAAAATTTTTTAAAGGAAGTAAGATCAGTCTGTGAATGAGGCAGAGCTTTACAGGGGTTCTTCAGGCAAAAAACGCAGTCTCGTTATCCCTAGTTTTGTGTTTACTTGCACGTTTCCCAGAAGTCCTTTGCTTTCTTTGCTAGGTGTGGAGGGTGCAGCTTTCCAGAGTAGACTTCCTCATGACCGGATGACTTCTCAAGAAGCAGCCTGTTTTCCAGATATTATCAGTGGACCACAGCAGACCCAGAAGGTTTTTCTGTTCATTAGAAACCGCACAGTAAGTTTTCATGTCTGCTTTTTTCCATTTGGATTATTAATAGTGCTTATTACTTTTATGGAGAATATGGGGAAAAAGAGAGGAAAGAATTATAATAAAATTATCTATAACATGTACCACTATCCAGAGGTAACCATTGTTAAAAGTTAGTTGTTTTTTTCTCTTCAGGTAGTTTTTTAGAAGTATACTTAATTTTTGTTTTTAAAAAATTGAAATGCTATTTCCATACATTCTTTGCATCCTTTTCATTCTTCATAACCTCATAAATGCAAAGAATCTTTATTTAAACTTAAAAAAAATTTTTTTTATTTATTTTAAATGTTTGAGAGGGAGAGAGGGACTCCCAAGAAGGCACTCTTTGTACTGTCAGCATGGAGCCCGATGTGGGGCTTGATCCCACAAATCATGAGATCATGACCTGAGCCAAAATCAGGAGTTGGATGCTCAACTGACATAACCACCCAGGCATCCCTGTTATTTTAAATAAACTCCACACCACATGTGGGGCTCGAACTCACAACCCGGAGATCAAGAGTCTGGTGTTTACTGACTGAGCCAGCCAGGTGCCCCAGACTTTTTTTTTAATGTTTATTTTTGAGGAAGAGAGAGAGAGAATGGGGGAGGGGCAGAGAAAGAGAGAGACACAGAATCTGAAGCAGGCTCCAGGCTCTGAGCTGTCAGCACAGAGCCTGATGCGGGTCTTGAGCTCATAAGCCGTGAGATCATGACCCTAGTCGAAGTTGGACACTTAACTGAGCCACCCAGGCTCTCCAAAACTTTTTTTTTTTTTTTTTTTTTTAAATAATCATTTTGTCTTTCCTTCTCAGGATGAAAGAAACTCTTACTCTGTTCTTGTCATCTCGTTCAACCTCCTTCTCAGGCTAAATGCTTGATTTTAATGTCTGCATAATATTTTATCTGACAGTTGAGTCATACTTTTAATTTAGGCATTTAAATGTACGTTTGTGCTTTATTAAGCTCTGAGTAGCTTTATACATTCTTGAGTCTATCTCTGGTTATTATTTCCTAATGGTAGAGTCCTAGAAGGAAAACTACTTGGTCAAAAAATAGGAACAGTTTTGATATATATTGTCAAATTGCCTCCCAGAGAGACTGAGTCAGTCGGCACTCCCATTGCTTTGCCCTTGCTTTGGTTATCAAAATGATGATAATCTATGCTGCTGTAATAGACTAAAAATATTTCATTTCTTTTCCATGTCTTTAATTACTTAGACTGACTTCTTCACATTTATTAGCCATTTTTTCTCTGAATTTTTCTTTCATGTCCTTTATTCATCAGAAATTTTTTAGCCATAGAGTAGAAAAGGGCAGCACATATTCATTATACTCTAAGGTGATATAAAGTAAAAGAAATTTATGTTGTAATTTTAGCTACTTTGAATATAGTTCAGGGATGTCATTTTTAGCATATCTGCTTTTTAGCTACCACTAACTTCTTTATATTGTGTATTAGACTGCAAAACCACTGCTGAATTTAGATTGCTAAATGTTATTTAGCTAGAGTAATTGGTGGGTTGTGCTGGGTTCTTGTAGTACAGAATAAAGGGATTTGGGGTGTATGAAAAAAACGGTGATTTTTTTTAAAAAAGTGAATGGAAAATTCATACTGTATATTTCGACACTTGTTTGTCTTAGAATCAGCTTCTGTGTATAGCATATGAACGTTTGATCTGAATGGGCTTTTTCAATAAGATTGTCATTTTTTTTGTTGTTTCTTCTGAGGGAAGTTTTCATTCTTTACTTGAATTTGAGTGGTTGGTTTACAGTGATTTCTGTTTTCTCTGATTTATGTTCTGTGACCAAAATCCAGATTTTGGGAAGTAAGGACTGGCCCAGGTTAGAGTTGTGGCCTCTGGCTATAAAACTGAACACAAATCATTCTCTTATGAGAATTGTGTCAGTTCTCTCATTTTTTTTTTTTTTTAACATTTATTTATTTTTGAGACAAGAGAGAGACAGAGCATGAACGGGGGAGGGTCAGAGAGAGGGAGACACAGAATCTGAAACAGGCTCCAGGGCCTGACGCGGGGCTCGAACTCACGGATCGCGGGATCATGACCTGAGCCGAAGTCGGCCACTTAACCAACTGAGCCACCCAGGCGCCCCTCAGTTCTTTCATCTTAAACTACATCTTTTGCCCCTAGATTTTGAAACCACAGCGTTAGGATTATTGAACTATGTACCATGACTTGAGCTTTATTTTATAGGACGGACAGAGGAAAACGGCTTCTGTTGAAGGGTGAGGAGCTTGGGCCTGGTGTGTATGTGAGGAAGTCCATTTTGCCTTGACCGTGGCCACCGAGAAAAGTAGAGGGTGCTTATGAATTTGGTCATATCCCTTTGTAATTGTATTTATTTATACAGAACCACATTTCTTTGTTGAACTTTGTGGAGCAGTTAACTTTTAGCTAAGACTTAAATATGGTGGTATTTAGTTGGTCTTGCATTTTTACAGATGTGTATTCAGTTTGAAGAGCATTTATGTTAGAGTCTATTGATGGTACCATAATATTTTTCATTCCCCATCTTACTGCTTTTTCAGCAGTATTTGAAATAATTGACCACTCCCTTCTTCTTAAACACACTTAGTTTAACACAGTATTCTGTTTTTTCTCCTGCCTACCTGGTTGTTTGTCTTCTCTGACAGCCTTGTAGTCTTATCTTTAAAAAAAAGGCCATTTTGTGAACTGGTTGGAGTTCCTTAAGGCTCCTTACAGTCTTTTCCTGCCTCTGGTGTATTTTTGCTCTAGGACCCCTCTTCTGCACTTCATTTATCACCCATAAGCAAATGGCTCCAGACCTTAATTCTCTTAAGAACCCTAGCCCTTTATCTAGATTCTAGTCTTGTATCTCTTTTTGGTTGTCTTGAAACTAAATTCATTATCCCTTCTTTGAGTGGCCCTCGTTTAGTGAGTAACATACCAACTCATTTAGTTGTACAAGCCCCAAACTGGAATATCCTTGGCATCTCTTTCCCCCTCCCCCTGCCACCTCTGCATATCTAATTGATCATTTGATTTTGTGGATTTAAAAAAAAAATTTTTTTTTCATGTTTGTTTATTTTTGAGAGAGACAGAGACAGAATGCGAGTGGGCTAGGGGCAGAGACAGAGGGAGACACAGAATCCAAAGCAGGCTCCAGGATTTGACTGTCAGCACAGAGCCTGACGCGGGGCTCGAACTCACTAACTGTAAGATCATGACCTGAGCCAAAGTCGGACGCTCAACCGACTGAGCCACCCAGGTGCCCCTGATTTTGTGGATTTTTTTAAATGTTTGTTTATTTTTGAGAGAGCAGGAACAGGGAGCTGGCAGTGGGGTGGGGTGGGGTGGGGACTGAAGATTCGAAGCAGGCTCTCTGCACAGACAGCAGAGAGCCAGGCTGAAACTCACGAACTGTGAGATCATGACCTGAGCTAGAGTCAGATGCTCAACCAACTGAGCCACCCAGGTGCCCCTGATTTTGTGGATTTTACCTGCTCAGTATCTCCAGAGTCCTGTAACTGAGTTGGTCCTTGTCAGCTGTATGATACTGGCAAGTTACTAGGTTTTTTTGGTTTTTTTGTTTTTAGGCTAAATATCTTGCAGCTTCTTCGTTTTATTTATATATATATATATATATATTGTGTGTGTGTGTGTGTTTGTGTATAATTTATTGTCAAATTGGTTTCCATACAATACCCAGTGCTCATCCCAACAGGTGCCCTCCTCAATGCCCATCACCTACTTTCCCCTCTTCCCCACCTCCCATCAACCCTCAGTTCTTAGTATTCTTAATTCTTAGTTCCTCAGTTCTTAGGGTATTCTTAGTATTTAAGAGTCTCTCATAGTTTGCCTCCTTCCCTCTCTGTAACTTTTTTTTTTCCCCTTCCCCTCCCCTCTGGTCTTCTGTTAAGTTTCTCAGGATCCACATATGAGTGAAAACATATGGTATCTGTCTTTCTCTGTATGACTTACTTCACTTAGCATAACACTCTGCAGTTCCATCCACATTGCTACAAATGGCCAGATTTCATTCTTTCTCATTGCCAAGTAGTATTCCATTGTATGTATAAACCACGTTCTATTTATCCATCCATCAGTTGATGGACATTTAGGCTCTTTCCATAATTTGGCTATTGTTGAAATTGCTGCTGTAAACATTGGGGTACAAGTGCCCCTATGCATCAGCACTCCTATATCCCTTGGGTAAATTCCTAGCAGTGCTATTGCTGGGTCATAGGGTAGATCTATTTTTAAGTTTTTGAGGAATCTCCACACTGTTTTCCAGAGCAGCTGCACCAGTTTGCATTCCCACCAACAGTGCAAGAGGGTTCCCATTTCTCCGCATCCTCTTCAGCATCTGTAGTCTCCTGATTTGTTCATTTTAGCCACTCTGACCGGCATGAGGTGGTATCTCAGTGTGGTTTTGATTTGTATTTCCCTAATGAGGAGTGACGTTGAGCATCTTTTCATGTGCCTGTTGGCCATCTGGATGTCTTCTTTAGAAAAGTGTCTATTCATGTCTTTTGCCCATTTCTTCACTGGATTGTTTTTTGGATGTGGACTTTGGTGAGTTCTTTGTAGATTTTGGATACTAGTAGCCCTTTATCCGATATGTCATTTGCAAATATCTTTTCCCATTCCGCTGGTTGCCTTTTAGTTTTGTTGATTGTTTCCTTTACAGTGCAGAAGCTTTTTATCTTGATGAGGTCCCAATAGTTCATTTTTGCATTTAATTCCCTTGCCTTTGGAGATGTGTTGAGTAAGAAATTGCTGCGGCTGAGGTCAGAGAGGTTTTTTTCCTGCTTTCTCCCTAGGGTTTTAATGGTTTCCTGTCTCACATTCAGGGCCTTCATCCATTTTGAGTTTATTATTGTGAATGGTGTAAGAAAGTGATCTAGTTTCATTCTTCTGCATGTTGCTGTCCAGTTCTCCCAGCACCATTTGTTAAAGAAACTGTCTTTTTTCCATTGGATATTCTTTCCTGCTTTGTCAAAGGTTAGTTGGCCATACATTTGTGGGTCCACTTCTGGGGTCTCTATTCTATTCCATTGGTCTGTGTGTCTGTTTTTGTGCCATCTTCCAGCTTCTTCAATAATTCACTCATTTGACCTGGCTTTGTGTTCTATCAGTTTGTCAGGAATATAACCCTCACTGTTTCAATGAAAGGAAAGTGTATATTTGAGGCCTTAAAGTTGAAAAGATATTTTAAAGTCTATGTCTGCTTGTGTAATAAAATTTCTATCATTTAAATACAGTTGCAGTTGTGGTTGGATAATCCAAAGATTCAGCTGACCTTTGAGGCCACTCTTCAACAATTAGAAGCGCCTTACAACAGTAAGTGGTGTTTTTAGTGGGACTAGTTTTGGCTCATAGTTCGCTGATAATGAGTTTTTCACTCATATTTCCATCTTTGCCTTGTGCTATGCAAAAATAAGCCTTATAGAAAACTATTATGTGTGTTTTTAATTATTAGTTTTTACATTGTAAGTTCAAGAGATTGCTAATAATTTCCCAAGGACTACATTTCAACGTTAATCCACGGTGTACCTTGTTGACATTTGATTGGCTGGCTGTCTGGCTTTCTCATTTTCCACTTGCCACCAGCAAAGTCTTGAAAAATTTTTGTCAAAGTAACTGATATAATACTACTTTTAAAGGGTTGGTTTTATCCTTTATTTCATCTATAGCGTATTGTCCTTTTTTAAAATAGCAAATTCTGGGGCGCCTGGGTGGCGCAGTCGGTTAAGCGTCCGACTTCAGCCAGGTCACGATCTCGCAGTCCGTGAGTTCGAGCCCCGCGTCAGGATCTGGGCTGATGGCTCGGAGCCTGGAGCCTGTTTCCGATTCTGTGTCTCCCTCTCTCTCTGCCCCTCCCCCGTTCATGCTCTGTCTCTGTCTGTCCCAAAAATAAAAAATAAAAAACATTAAAAAAAATAAAATAAAATAGCAAATTCTATGATATTTGCTATCTATAGCGTTTTGGACTACATCATAGACTAATATGCTAGGAATCACTTTTCTAAAGGAGTCACATTATCTGAGGCTCGTGGATAATATGTACTACAGAATAACTTCATGATGGAAAAACAGAAGAGTTAAAGAGCTTTCTGTTTAAGCTGCCTAAAATATAAATATGTTGTAAAATCCATTTATTCCGTAGGTGACACTGTGCTTGTCCACCGAGTTCACAGTTATTTAGAGCGTCACGGTCTTATCAACTTCGGCATCTACAAAAGGATAAAACCCCTACCAAGTAAGGACTTGGCCAGTGGACTTCGTGGTCTTAAGTTACAATTCTAGGACTCTGTTTTATTTCTAGGAGGCTTTTAGCATTTTCTTTTTAATTTCTTAGTCTAAAGAGATTTAAAGTAAAATCTCTTCATAAATGTGCATTTCTTGTAGTTTCTGGTCTGACAGGTGTACTTTAGTGAAAGATTCTGAATTTCAAATTTAAGAAAAATCAGAAAACAAAATTTGTTGGGGCGCCTGGGTGGCTCAGTCGGTTAAATGTCCGACTTCAGCTCAGGTCATGATCTCGCAACTTGTGAGTGCCGCATCGGGCTCTGTGCTGATAGCTCAGAACCTGGAGCCTGGAGCCTCCTTCGGATTCTGTGTCTCCCTCTCTCTCTGCCCCTCACCCACTCACACTCTGTCTGTCTCTCTCTCTCAAAAATAAATAAACATTAAAAAAAAATTGTTAAAAACAAGAGAAGTCTGTTATGAAAGCAGAGATTTGAGGTTTTCTCTCATTGACCAGTTCTTTATACTGCCAGGAATCCAGGAGATAGGGATATTTTGGGAATTAACACATATATTTATTTATTTTTGATGCTTTAATAATTCTGCACAAAGAGATACTAAGGACTGCAGAAGTACAGCTGAAAGAAAACAGCTTTAAGAATAAATTGGCTACTCAAATTGTCCTAGTATAATTGGGAAGTAAATGAAACAGATAGTCATGAGTTAACCAGTCATAGATACCAAAGCAGATGATTGAGGTGTAATGAGAAAGTTAATGTTTAAAGGATTTCATTTATAAATTTTTAACATTGAATTAAAGTTTATAAGTTTCAGATATTTGCTAATTTGTATTAGTTTCTCTATTTTGAAAATAAGTGAATTGTTTACTTGGTAAGACATCATGATATGTTAAGAACCTAGAGGTTTTCATGATTTAAAAAAATGATGAATACAAATTCTTAAACCTACGACCAAATATTGTAATTTTTGTTTTTTACTTTTAGCTAAAAAGACAGGAAAGGTAATTATCATAGGTTCTGGGGTCTCTGGCTTGGCAGCAGCTCGTCAATTACAAAGTTTCGGAATGGATGTTACACTTTTGGAAGCCAGGGTAAGAATTTTATTTTGTGTTTAGAAGCTAACCTAATAGAAATATGATAGGTATTCGTCAGTGCAATAAGAAATTATCTGTTGCAAATTAATGAATCCTACAACTTGAACTAAACCAAACTGATTTATATAGTACTCAAAGTGTTTTAGATAGTGTTACTATATCGGATAAAGCATTTTTGACAGTAAAGCTTTGAAAGGTGTTCAGTGAGTATTTAGAGTTTGTGAATGGTCCATATAGCCCTTTGACGGATATTTTCAAGTCATTGTTTCTTGCAGTTAGCTTTCAAATTTCGGGCCTTCATGGACGTACCCTGTGCAGGTGGCAATTATTTTTAGTGTGGAACATAGTGAATTGTGTTCCCTGTTTAATAGTAAAAGAGGTGCTTCTCAGGCAGCAGCTGTCTTGAGGGCCTGATGAAGCCAGGTATATTGGTTCCCTTATCATTTGTCCTAGAAAGAGAAATGGAAATTGAAGGAGGAAAGGGATGATGGCACAGAGTGGGGGAAAAAAGAACATCAAATTAGGATGCTACTATTCAGATTATTTTCATGGGTAATTTTTGATATTTAGTTATCTTCCAGTGGCTTAAAGGCCTCCCTGGGCTTACACCATTTAAAAAAGAACAATAAAACAAACACTTCTCAGGTAATCTAAAAATCTAAAATTTTATAGAAGCTTTCAAAATGTTTTGTGCAGTACAATCTAGGTTGCTTTTTATTGCTAATTTTTTAAAATATTCTTTTCAAATAGAGTATGAAGAAATCAAAATAATTTTTATGTGGTCTTACTAAAAATAATATTTTATAGGTAATTCAGGAAACTTTTGTGTGCCCTCTTGCCCTGTGTACTAGCAATACAGTGATGAATAATGGGATCATTATGATCCCTACCCATGCAGGGTCCTAATCTAGCTGACAGGTTTTTGTTTTACTTTTGTTTATTTGGAGGTTACAGAGTATTCTCATAATATCCAAGATTGAAGTATCACTACAGCTCAGTAATTTTTCCCATGGAACCTCCCTGGTCAGCAGAGATAAACCAGAGCCTGTTGAGGAATGAGAGCTATTGTCAAAAGTTTATGCTCAGTAGACACCCTGCCCCTGGGCATGGGGCTGCACTGGAGAATCATTTGGTGAAGTCATCTGTCATTCCCAGCTGACTTAGGGGATGAAGGGCAAGAGTCAGAACATGGTGGTAGAAAGATGGCATTTAGTGCTACGTTACAATTTGTGAACAGATATTTTCTGTGTGTGAGTGGCCCTTGGTCAGCCTGTATAGTAAATGGTGTTAGAGACAGCTGGGTAGAGAGAGAATAGTAGCTATAGTTAAATAGTATCTCTGGCTGTCAAATTGTTTTCTATCCCCTGTCCCTTAATTCTGTGTCATTCATTAACCTTTCACTCCCTCAAATAGTTAAACTTTGTTTGCTCATTGTGCCCACACTGCATGCTATGTATAAACTATACCTTGTTAAATTATAAAAGACAGAAGAGGCCTGGGATGGTACCATGCCAGGTTCTCATGGTTAAAATAGAATTGATGATTTTAGCCATTTAATTTCTGAAAACAGGATCGAGTGGGTGGACGAGTGGCTACATTTCGCAAGGGAAACTATGTAGCTGATCTTGGAGCTATGGTAGTAACAGGTCTTGGTAAGTAGTCCTTAGTAGTGTGCTGTTAAACAAGGTCTGAGACTCATTATCAAGCTTCGGTTTTAAAGCCGTAAATGTGGCTTTAAGATATTTTGGTTTAGGATACTGTTCTTAGTGTTCATAAGAGGTAGATTGACAGATAGTCTTTCTGAAAAGATACATCACTATATGCAAAATTTAAATTGTACGTGTTTTGACCTATTAGCAGATTCAGTTCTCGGAAATTATCCCAAGAAAATGACAAGTGAGCCATGTTGTTGGGAGCTTTTTACATGTGGCACTGCAAAACATTAGAACCCATAGTTCTGAAGATTAAATTATTATACAAAGTGAACTATACAGCCACTAAAAATTATGTAGCCTTATATTAACCTGAAATGATGGCCAGTTTATTGCTAAGTTGAAAGAAGATTACAAAACAGTACATGTGTTATGATCCTTTTGTGTGTGTATGTCTCTAATTTTATGCACACAAAATCTAGAAGGATCTATAATAAAATGTTAACTAACATGGGGTTTTTTTCCTTCTTTATGCTTATCTTACATATTTCATATATCCTACATTTACTTTGGGCATTTTTTGATCTATAATTCACGTACCCTAAGCTTTGAGTATTTTAAATTTTTAGTAAAAATACTTTTGCTTCAATTTTTTGTTCTCTTTTCATAGTTGTGTTGAATATAATAGTTTGAGTTTTTTTTAGGAGGGAATCCCATGGCTGTGGTCAGCAAACAAGTAAATATGGAACTGGCCAAGATCAAGCAAAAATGCCCACTTTATGAAGCCAATGGACAAGCAGTAAGTTGAGGACAAACAGAACTTTTCAAAATTTATTTGGTTCAGTTGAAAACAACAATGTGGGGGAAATGTGTGGATGAACGTGCACACATACCAGTATGGGCCAAAGGTAGAAATGATGTGATATTCTTATTGTTCCTTAACTCTGAGCTATATAGGAAAGGATTATTACTGTATAAATGCAAATTTGCATGCCTATTTAGGCATTTATCTTTAGACATTTAATGAAGGCTAGGTAGACAGGTAATTTTTTTGTTTGGCTGTGGCTACCTACTCTAAGAGACCTGTGGAATTGACGCCTGATTCTTCGTTTCTTTGTATTGTGCCTTCCATCATGTGCTTTAGCTCTGTGTGCTCTTTATGACTTCAGTTTTGTGTGTGTAGGTTCAAGATTTTGTTGAGCTAATAACCAGCTGGTGATACTGAACTCAGATGCTTTGGTAGATTAAAGTATTTGTTGACCAGAGGCATAGGAGCTTCCATACTTAGCAGATAATAGTGTGGAAGTGATGTTTGCTATGGAGAGTGAGAGTAGTTTAACAACTATGTTGAGAGGCTTAGACTGTAAGTGAGTCCTAATTTTGGAGGGTGGGTGAAATTCAAAAGTTTGTATTCAAAAATTTTTACTAACTCTTCCCCTATCAAGAATGAAGAAGTTTATAATTCTGGGGATATAAGCATCATTATATTTTGAGGAAGGGAAGATTCGATATGCATATAGTTTAGCTATTGTTGCTAAAAAGGGTAAGGTCCCAACTCTTGAATTTAGTCTAAGTTCCATGTACATCCTCACTAAAGCCTTTAGGTTTTATGGGGTTCATATCAGAAGAAGACAGACTTTCAGGGAATGCTTTGGCTCCCGTTCACATCAGTCTGGGTTCAGATTCCTCCCAGGGCTTGTTTGGGGGGCGCAGGTTAGCCTCTGGCAGCATAAACAAAATAGAATGAGCAAGAAAAAAAGGAGGAAGTAGAGGTTAACTCAGCAATTCAGAGAAAAAAAAATTTCAGTAAACTTCTGGGGTGCCTGGGTGGCTCAGTTGAGTGTCTTACTCTTGATTTTGGCTTAGGTCATGATCTTACTTGGTCGTGAGATCAAGCCCCATGTCAGGCTCTGCACTGGGTGCAGGGACTGCTTAAGACTCTGTCTCTCCCTCTGCGCCTCCTGCGTGCGTGCACATGTGTGTGCACACACGCACGCTACGCAGAGGTGTGCACTCTCCTCTCAAAACAAAACAAAAAAACCATTCAGTAAACTTTTGTTACACTGTAAAGATCTGTAAAGGCTATACAGAGGAATAAGACAGTCTCTGGAATATAAGACCCTACAGTCTAGTGGAGCATGTACACAGATGATTTTTTCCCAGCTTTATATTATGGAAATTTTCAAACCTATACAAAAGCAGGGGCACCTGGCTGGCTCAGTCAGTGGAGCATGCTACTCTCTATCTTGGGGTTGTGAGTTCAAGCCCTAATTTGGGTGTAGAGATTATTTAAAAATAAAATGTTTAAGAAAAAAAAATAGTAGAATAGTATAATATAATAAACTTTCACTTATTCCAGTCTTGTTGCATCTGTTAAGTTCTCTGTCTCTGTCTCTCTCTCTCTCTCTCTCTCTTTTTTTTTTTTTTTTTAAGAGTGAGCTGGGGCAAGGCAGGGAAGGGGCAGAGGGAGGGAGGGAGACAGAGCCAACATGGGGCTCAGTCCCGTAACTCTGGGATCATGACCTGAGCCAAAATCAAGAGTGGGATGCTCAACTGACTAAGCCACCCAGGCTCCCCTAGTCTGGGGTGTTTTAAAGCAATCACAGTCAGTCAACAAGTATTTATTAAATATTTACGAAGATCTGGCATTGTTCTCAGCATTGACTATGTATTCTCTGCCCTCAAGGGTCTTAAATTCTAGTGACTCCAGATATTTTATGAACCCAAGAACATCCGGAATTGTAAGTGTCCTTAAAATCTGTGCTTCCCCCTGGGCTCCTGGGTGACTCAGTTGGTTAAGTGTCTAACCTCGGCTCAGGTCATGATCTCATGGTTTTTGAGTTTGTGCCCCACATCAGGCTCTGTGCTGACAGCTCAGAGCCAAGAGTTTGCTTCAGGTTCTGTGTCTCCCTTCTCTGCCCCTCCTCTGCTCACTCTGTCTCTCTCTCAAACATTAAAAAAACAATGTTTTTAAAAATCTGTGCTCCCCCTCTTCCCTCACCACTGAAACAAAAAAAAAGACCCCAACCACAAACATTACTGATACATATATGAGGAACATAAAATCAAGGCAGATTAACATAAAATCAAGGTTAGATAAAGGATAAATTGCTACAGAAGAGCCAAGGGTGGGGGGGTGGTGAGAGAGAGACACTCTCTCTGAAAGTGGGAAGGGCAAGAATGGGAAGAGATTTGGAGGGAAAAAGCATTGGTGAAGATGGCTTAGAACTTACCGTGGTTGTAGAGGAAGGTTTAAGACAGGTTGGTTTCTTTCTTTCTTTCTTTCTTTCTTTCTTTCTTTCTTTCTTTCATTCATTCATTCATTCATTCATTTATTTATTTATTTATTTATTTTGAGAGAGAGCATGAGCACAAGTGAGGGAGGGGCAGAGAGAGAGGGACAGAGAGAATCCCAAGCAGGCTCCACACTGTCAACATAAAGCCCAACATGGGACTCCATTCCATGAACTGTGAGATCACAACCTAAAACGGAATAGAGACCTGGACACCTAACTGAGTCACCCATGTGCCCCTTTTGGTTTTTTGTTTTGTTCTTAAATGTTTACTTGGAGAGGTTTCTGAAGGAGGATGAGATTATACTGGTGAGGGTAAGATACAAAGGTGAAGTTGAGGGTGGAGGGTGTTGCTTACTGTGCTGATTTGTAGGTTGGGACTTCAGAGGGATGAGAGCAGATAGGTGTTTTAAGTAGATAGGCAGTAATGTAGAGAAATGAATTGAAGCAAAGTCTCTGAAGCGGATATTACATTAATCCTCAAGAAGTAACGGAATCCAAACCAAAGATGATCGTTGAGACACATTGTCTTTTTCTTTAGACTCTCCTGAATGTAGAACAGGTTTATTTAGTCTTTCTAATAGTAAAAAGAATTTTTTATAGTAGAAATCCCTAGAGAAATGGTTATCTCTTTTCTTGGTGTTAGAGGAGCTTTAACACATTTTTAAAGACATTTGTTTCCAGATAGTATACCAGTATTCCCCTCAAGCATGGCCTAAGTCAGTTTGTTCCTATTTGGTGCAATAGCTAGAGTAGTCAAATTTGGGAGAAAATGCTTTGCAGCTTTGAGTCCTGTTTGCCTTGAGTTAATCAAACTTAAGAAGACATGTTAATGTTTCTGTATCTTGCTGTTCCCAATAGTCTAGCTCAAAGTAGAAATGGACACTTTTTAAACAGTAGATTGGCTTTTGGCTTATGGGACAGGCACTAAGAGCTTCTAGTTCCATTAATTTTGCTTATAATTGCAAATATGTTTCTTGACTTTAGAAACTGAGGATTCAGTAGGTCAGTTAGGTACTTCATTCTCTCATTTTGCAGGGGAAGAATCTAAAGCTGAGACATGGTGTTTGCATAGGGTCATTGTAGTCAATACGTTGTAGAACCCAAGATATATTGCCTGGTGTTCCAGATCAAATTTCCTTACAGGCATACCTTGTTCTGTTGCACTTTGCTTTACTACACTTACAGATATTGCCCCCCCCCCCACCTTTTTAACACAAATTGAAGGTTTGTGGCAACCTTGCATAGAGCAAGGGTATTGGCGCCATTTTTCCAGCAGCATTTGCTAACTTTGTGTCTCTGTGTCAGGTTTTGGTAATTCTCACAGTATTTCAGAGTTTCTGATTATTATTTGTTATAGTAATCTGTGAACGGTGATTATAGCTTACTGAGAGCTTAGATGATGGTTAGCATTTTTTTTTTTTTTAGCAATAAAGTATTTTTGAACTAATGTGTGTACATTGTTTTGTAGACATAGTGCTGTTGTACACTTAGACTACAGTACTGTGTAAAAAAACTTTTATATGCACTGGGAAACCAAAAAATTCATTTGACTCAGTTTATTGTGGTCTGGAACTGAACGCAGTATCTCTGAGGCATGCCTGTACTTCAGAGAAGATGGGGGCTGGAATAAGTGTGTGCAACCCCAGTTGCCTATGTGCATCAGCTGAGTCTCCTTCTCCAAGAGCTTTCTTTTATTAGTTAATACTAAGGAGGCATCAAAGCCGCCTTAGAGTGGACATTCACTCAGCCATTGATTTTCTTTAGTAAACTGTCGAATGAAATGGGATTGTCTTCATTCTTTGTGGACAGCCTCAGTGCGAAAGAAGGTGATTTGATGGTTCTGTTAGTACATAGAAATTAATTTTCATCTTACACAAAGTCAGCAGTTAACTCAGAGTGACAAATATCATTTGTAATACGGTCTTAACACATCCACCATATCTAGTCATTTTGCTGCTGTGCGAGAAAAATCACATAGCAAGTGGTTTTTGCTCTGTTAACTTGTTGTTTTAATCACAATCGTAAGAATCCCTGAAAGAGTTCACTTCTTTATTCTCTGTGGTTGTGCACTGGCAGCTAGGCTGTTGAGCTTCTGTGTTTGTTTTTGATAGAAGCTTTTTTTATGGCTCCAGATGACTAGAACAAGGGCTTTCTTATTTGGTTCTAACATAGGATATCGCAGTGAATAGAAGTGTCTTCTGAGCCTATAAAAACAGAGCCAGTACAACAGCTGCCCTCAGATTGACTGATGATGGAGTTAAACTGTGAACTATGTTGTAACTGGATATGGAGATAGTTGGGAAACAGGGGTAATTCATATTTCAGAAATATTTTGGGAGTCACCAGTGAGGATACTGGAAACATGGATTGGTGGGGAGATGGCAGAAATATAACTGTAAATGTTTTCTGTATCTCCTATACTCCTGTAACTCAGGGGCTTTAAAATCGACTTTTGTTTTGGCTTTTTTGAGTAATGAAAAGGTACCTGAATCAAATTCCTTCGGTGCTGTAGCATTATGTATTCATTATAAGATCTCTGGTCTCCATGGTGGGGGGAGGGAGTTGTTTCTTCTGTTTTTTCTTTTTCTTTCTTTCTTTTTTTTTTTTTTTTACAAAGTGAGGCCCAGAGACTCAGTTACTTGGAGAAACAGATCTTGATTTTCTCCTTGGGAGTGGCTCAACTGTTATGAGGAAGAAAAATATACTTGACAGGTAACAAGTACTGGGTCTTTTATAAAGGCCATTAATTGGGTATACACTCAGTACCTACCACAGTTTACCAAGTTTTTGCCTATATTCACAAACAGTGATGCTTATTAGGTTAGTCACACTTTTGACACAGAACTACTGCCCTTTTCAGTCTTCCTATTCCTTTGTGGAAATAGTTTTAGTATTTTAATGGTAGTTTCTCTTTTACATTTTATAAATCAAAAAATCTCATGCCTGCCTTTAATGTTCCTAAAGTTGTAAAATAGTTACTTTCCTTTCAAATATAGTTATGATACTGACTTTGCTTTTCCAAACTTTATTATTCATTTAATAAATTTATGGAGCACCTCTATTACTCATTTAATAAATTTATGGAGCATCTCTACTGTGTGCTAGAAACTACTAGAGTGAACTCCTTAGACATGTTGTGTGTGCCTTCACACAGCTTAGTTACTGGTTTATGGAAATCTATGACACCTCCTAAAGATTTCTTATGAGGTAAAAAAATTGGGAGGAGGCACCCATCTCCATTTCTAGAATCACAATGAATCTTATTTGGATTAGGGACACACCTGTTGTTCTTATTCTCCCTTTAGGGATTATATAATGCTATATCTCCTTTCTTTTAGCTATTTGGGAATTTAAATTAAAGACTCTTCCGATGTAAATTTTTCTTCCAGGTTTTACCAAAGGTACTAATCTTAATCTTTCGTTTGATCATAATTTTAGAAGTGCATGGAAATGGTATCAGCAGAGATTTACCAAAGCCTCTGTTGGTCAAATTGGGTCACTAGAGCTATTTTTCATTGTATTACTCTTCCTGAGGATTTCTCTGGCTAAATCTCAGAACTTTGAGTGTCTAGAACCTACCTGCCCATAACTCCAGTCTGCCTTGCTGCTAGAGAACTTATGCAGACTGGAAGTCAGAGAAATGGGCAGTGTTTTGAAGACCTACTAAAGACCTCATGATGACAGTGCAACTAGAGGTAGGACTGAGGAGAGCTGCCTTCCTATGAGATGACTTCTTGCAGGATTAGGGACCTTATCCAGAAAGTCACTTGGTTCTCCTTAAATGTATTCTACATGGGCTAGATACACAGGCTGCTCTTCCCCCAGCCTTGTTCAGGGATGCTCCATATAATTTCTACAGGATCAAAGCAATCAAGATTGTACCCATTCAGAGCCGTGAGACTCGCCGGATTCTTAGTTTGAAGGAGCTGTTTGGAGCCTTTCATAGAGAAATAAATGGCTCTGAAAAGTCAGAATCAAAATCTGTTTAAAAAAAAATCTGTGTCAAGTGATACCCTTTTTGTTTGATTCTTTGCTAGAAAATGATATCAGAGGGGCGCCTGGGTGGCGCAGTCGGTTAAGCGTCCGACTTCAGCTCAGGTCACGATCTCGCGGTCTGTGAGTTCGAGCCCCACGTCGGGCTCTGGGCTGACGGCTCAGAGCCTGGAGCCTGTTTCAGATTCTGTGTCTCCCTCTCTTCTCTGCCCCTCCCCTGTTCATGCCGTGTCTCTCTCTGTCCCAAAAATAAATAAACGTTAAAAAAAAAATTTTTTTTTTTTTAAAAAGAAAATGATATCAGAGATCCTTTTCCTTCTTAATTTGTTGTTAATAGGTTCTTAATATGTTGTAATCTAGAAATCCAGCTGCCATCAACATGGTACTTGTTAGCCTTTTGCAATCATTTGCGAGGTTCTTTTCTCAGGATGCAGTATAAGAAGCTAGAATAGAATGGCCAGGTAAAATTAAAATTGTGACTTGTGTTTAAAGATGGCCAGTATTTCAGCTCCTTTCAACAACTATTCGTGGAACTAACAGTTCAAGGGTTCTCACCAAGGGGAAGATGGTAACCTGAAACAGGTACTTAAGGGCTGCTCAGGTTTGTCAGTTCTTTTCATTGTCAAGTAGAACATACCTGACCAGCTTGATTTTAGAAACAGATTCAAGATTTAAATATATCAAAAATACATTTTGGTTTTTTCCCCAGTGTTGATTTCCTAATGGACAGGTATTTGCTGTTTTCCAAATATTTCTTAAATTTCAAAGTGGAATTTTAAAGTTAATGGGGAAAAACTCCAGGTTTCAGAACTATCCCTGGTCTCTCTGGCAACAGTCTTAAAAGTGCTTAACTAGGTGGAAAACGGATGGGGCCTAAGTGCTGTTTCTCTTATTCTGAAGAGCGGAGTCTCGAATTAGAGCAGTGGACCCCAGTCAGTGGACCAGAGATGCAGTCTGTCATCCTTGCTGTCAGTCAGAGGAGGCAGTAATCTTTTGGTTTGGTGTTTGTTTGTTTGTTTGTTTGTTTGATTTTGTTGTTCTCGTCACTGTTCTGTGTTTCTCCTTTTCTGTTTTATTGAGTTTTGCTTTATTCCTCACTGCTTTCTGACACCATCTCCCTTTACACCCCCACCCCCAATCCCCACCAGCTGCTTTTCTTTTGCCCATTTATATGCCTTGACTTTCCCATTTTGGTGTCTATACAGTCTGTTCCTTATTTCTCTGGTGGTTGCAGCTTCTGAGCTAACAGAATGCTTCTGTCATGCTATGTGTTTAAAGCCTTGATTTTATTGCTGTCGTACAAAACTAAACTTGACGTGGCTGTTGGGCTGTTATTTACAGTTTATTTCTCTCTCTGCTGCACTGGTTAAAAGGACACTGTCAAGGTATTTTTTTTTAATAATTTTTCAAATCATTTTCTTCACTGTTTACAATAACCCATTAAAAGCTTGAAACTTTAGATCTTTCCCTTCCAAAGATCCTCTCCATCATACATTCACACTGGTTTGTTGTTGTAGAGTTGCGCCTATATGTTGGGCTGGTGCCATTTGAGTTTTTGTCATTGAAAGCGCATGTAAAAAGGTTTTTTTGTGGGGGGGTGTGGGTGGATTAAAGGGGAAAGTGTTATGAATCAAGTGGGCTGCTCAGCAGACAGAGGGAAGAAACAAAAGGTCAAATTTGGTCCCTCTAACCTTGACAGTGTCCCTTTAAATGTTTCTCTACCACACACCCTGGACCCCAGTTACTGAGCCTGAGTGCTGCGTACTTTTTCAGTATGAACTTCCTTATTGTGACTGTTACCCTAGCTACAAAGATTAAAGCTTGTCTGAAGCAAGCCATCCAGTTGACACTGGAAGAGCTTTAATCTGTACCATTTGCACACTTGTGTATTGGCACATTCTGCCCTATTGCAGAGGCACGTGTGATCTGGTCCCTCTTGCTTCTATAGCATCTTCTTGCTGGGCATTTTTGAAGCCACATATAGAAATATCACTATTTTGTACTCCAGGAAAAGCAGTCATGGACATTGCATCTGTGATCAGTTAAGATCTCATAACTGTATAGATTGTATATTAAAAATATAATTGTTTCCTTTTTTAAAGAAGCACCAAATTTAGAGTTTCTAGAAATGTCTTTGGTAACATCATTGTAGGAATTACACCAAGCAAAATTTCAGCATTGCTTTGAGTTGCTCTGTATATGACCCATCACATCATTGAGGAAAAGTAACTGATGAGAAAGTAAATGAAATTCCTGATAAGAGGGTTTCTTCCATCAGCTCTGATGCTGTGGAATCGGAACAAGTAGGGATGTCACTAAGAGCTCCTTTCTTTGGCCGTGGAGTTGAATGGGTAGGTTAGAGATGTTGGATCCACCAAGTCTTAGGTACCACTCTGATATATAAAGGGCACCAAGCATCCAAAGCCTGATTCTCTGCCTTATTTCTCAGCATAAGCTGGAAGATTCTCAGGGATTTATATTTCTTAGGCCAAGGAGGATTCTCTAAATTCATAAAGATTTCCTGATCACTCCCATCTGTGGCCTTTTAGAATTTGATGCTTTGGAATATGACTGATTGGATAAGTAGTTATGGTGTCGTATCTACAATTCCCAAAGAGTGTTATGGTCCTTTTCCCTTTCTTGTTTTGGTTCAGATTGTACTTCCTGCTATATTCTTTTGCCACACCATGGCTCATCTTACAGAGTTACTGTGCGACTCCTCAGTAAAGGGGCAGAGACTAGTGCTTTAAAATTGTTTAATTGGAAAGGCAAACACTAAGGAGTTTCAGATGAGAGAGTCTTACTGTGATGATCTTGTCCACAAGTTACCTCTGATTAAAAGATCACTCCTCCTTGGCCTTAGTGTTTATTAGAACTTTCTTTAATGCTAACCAGTTTTAGGTTGACTGTAAAGTGAAATTCCATATGTTAACTTCCATTTCCCAATTGATGCCCCGGTTTATTCTGGCAAGAGATGCTTGCTTTAGACATGCTTGCCTTAGCCATGCTTTTTCCGTCTTGCTACTACCACGAATTCAGGAGAATTGCAGATGCATTTTACTTTAGGGTTCTAAGAATTAAGCAGTAGCAGAGGGATTTGTGTCAACTAACTGATGGCATCAATAGGCAGGGGCACAGTAGGGATTAGGAACACGGTCTTGCAGCTTGATGATCTGCTTTGCAGTCTCCTCTCTTCTTGCAAAATAACGAGCCAGACCTGGTACCTCAGTCAGTCACAGCCTAAGAGCTTTGGACATTCAATTCTGAACCTAACTGGTGCCATAAAACACTGTTACTCTGCAAAAGAATGAGGGTGCTATTGTGTTCTTATTAATAGCCATGAATTTCACTTTTCTCTTCCCTACTCCCACCTGAAATTCATCTTTGAGGGGAAGGCAATACCTTGGGCTTCTTATTTTTCCATCTTGCCCTTATTCTGGAAGGTCCTCAGGTGTGTTGACATAGTTTTTGTTCTCTGAGACTTCTCCAGTGTGTCGTTTGCATGTCGGCCCAGCTTATCTCAGTGCATGTCAGTTATGTGCTCCACATAACTCCAGTTAGCACCAATTAGCACCAGTGTGAATCCTGTGGCTATTAATAGAGGTGGAGTCCCAGCTCTGATGGCACAATTGGGAGAATAGGAAAATATCAGGGCCAAAACATTTCACATGTCATTTAATGAAATTGACCACTTCATAGAAAAGAAAGTTTGAATCATTGCCCTCAAAGGTTCACCCTTTGAGGTACATGTTTTGACCTTTTAAAAACTATAGAGCATTTGTGTTTTCATGGCTGGTTATGTTTAGTCTTTTTGTAAGGACCAACTCTGCTATATTTCGGATTTTCAGGTTCCTAAAGAGAAAGATGAAATGGTAGAGCAAGAGTTTAACCGGTTACTGGAAGCTACATCTTACCTTAGTCATCAGCTCGACTTCAATGTCCTCAATAATAAGCCTGTGTCCCTTGGGCAGGCACTGGAAGTTGTCATTCAGTAAGTACTTTGATATTGCTTATTATATAGTGAATTACATTTAGACATTTGCTGTTTATGTTTTTGAGTTTTTCAGCGAGTACTATTTGAGCTAGTTTTCACTTATTTTCATGTGAATTAAATCCCAAAGTAAAACCTTTTAAAGTAATTAAATTATCCTTAAGTCCCCTCTCAATTCTAAACTTCACAGCTTTTATGGTACTGAACTATATTTAACATCACCTAGAAAATAATTTGGCACCAGCTAACTTTCTTGTTCCAGAGTATTAGAAAGTTCAGTCTCGATGTCCTTGAATGGTTTTGATGGGCTCCTGTCTTGTGCTGCAAAGCTAGCTGTGTGGCCAAAGCACATATATGTAGTATCTCTTTTAGGTTACAAGAAAAGCATGTCAAAGATGAGCAAATTGAACATTGGAAGAAGATAGTGAAGACCCAGGAGGAGTTGAAAGAACTTCTTAATAAGGTGAAATTTTGTATTTTCTTAATAGCTAAAGCTGCATCAGCCGGGGGAAGTGGGGGGGGGGGGGGGGGAGGAGCAAAGCCTTTAGAAATTTAAAAGTTGTTTTTTTTTTCCCTTAGAAAATCGTGACTAACAAGAGGCACTGTTTTTCTGTCAGTCTTTCAGTACGATATTACTGGTAAATTTTTGCCAGGGGAAATAGGTCTTTCCTATGTCAGGTTCCCTTTGGCTGTTGCAAAGGTAGCCCAGTGCCCTCTGCTGGATTCTGTGATAAAAGGGAGATTCGCTGTGCTGGGGTGAAGTTCCCACTGAGGAAGACAACGGATCAACAGCCAGGACCATAATTTGTTGCCACGATTACTTGGCTTGAGGTGCCAGTATGGGGATATTCCCCAGTGGTATGTCTGTTGAGGGCTCTTCTTTCCCACCACTTCCCAGAGACCCAGCTCCAGACTCCAAACCATTTGTTTCTCCTGATCCTCCTACCAGCTGCAAACACAACATCAACTTAGGAAGAAAACATGAAGTGGGACAGCCCCTGTGGGGAGCTTTTTAATGCAAAATCTGGGTGCATCTTGTGACCAGACTCTTCCCTCACTCTGTGCCTTGTTTCTTCATCCTGTCAAATGAAGAGGTCTGTGGCACAGCCTCTTCGTGGATTATGGCACGGGTGAAATGAGCAGAGAAGCTGGAGGATGGCCAGCTGGTGGGATAGCTGTGGGGCCCAATACCGTCAGAAACCTGAGAAACTAACATTAGGAATGGCTTCGGATGGTCCTGTGTGGTTATTTAGCCTTTTACATAATTTAGAAAACGAGTCGTGACGATTTGTTTCCCAAAACAGTAAGTTTAACTTAAATTGGTAGTGTTTTGTTTTCCCTGGAAATATAAATATATATAACATATATATGTTAATTTATGTATATTAATATATATGAATATATATAATGTATATTATCTATATATTAATGGAACATTCCTGGTTCTCCATTTGTTTTGGAAGATAGAGGTGATCTTACTTCTCTGATACTGATGTGATAACTCTGTGTTGAGCCATACAGGATTTTTTTCCCTGTCCTGAAATATGATGTATAAGAGGTATTTAAGAATTCTAAGGACCTTGCATCGTAACGTGTTTTGGTATAATAGCAGTTTAGGGGAGGAACCAAAGCCTGTGATTTGGAGACGGATTACATCACTATCTGCAATGGTAAATTTGTATTTTTCCCTCTTAGATGGTAAATTTGAAAGAGAAAATTAAAGAACTCCATCAGCAATACAAAGAAGCATCTGAGGTCAAGCCACCCAGAGATATCACTGCAGAGTTCTTAGTGAAAAGTAAACACAGGGATCTGACTGCCCTGTGCAAGGTGTGGTATACGTACATGCCTGAGTGGGTTTACTAGGAATCCTAAAAAAGAGTATAGATCTAGGAAACTTTGGAAAAGGGAGAGCAACTAGCCAATCACAGGTGCCTATGATAGGAAGGACAGGGGTTTGGTAACAGGAGCCAAGGTGACTGAATGGGTTAGTTCGGTTTGGGATCTGCATTTTCTTCAGAATTTCTACTTTGTTTTCATAATCTCACCCTTTAACTTACTTAAATCTCAGTTTAGCTCCTTGTCACAGTTTATCCCTGGCAGTTTAGAATAATGATAATGGACATGGACTTCAGTCATTTGATCTCAAACTGTCAGATTGAAATCCGTAACTTAGTCTCTCCTAGCCATGGGACCTTAGACTCCTTAATCACCTCATCGGTGATGTGGTTAATACTTCCCAGTTTTAAGGGATCTAAAATGCTTTATCCCAAGAAGATTGTGTGTGTGCACACACACACGCATACGCAACACACACACATACACACAATGGAATGCTACTCGGCGATGAAAAAGAATGAAATCTTGCCATTTGCAACAACATGGATGGAACTGGAGGATATTATGCTAAGTGAAATAAGTCAGTCAGAGAAAGACAGATCTATGTTTTCACTCATGTGGAATTTGAAAAACCTATCAGAAGATCATGGAGGAAGGAAAGGAAAAAAAATAGTTACGAACAGGGAGGCAAAGAGAGCTGATGGGGTGGGGATAGGGGGTGGGGAAGATGGGTGATGGGCATTGAGGAGGGCACTTGTTGGGATGAGCACTGGGTGTTGTATATAAGTGATGAATCACAGGAACCTACTCCTGAAGCCAAGAGTACACTGTATACACTATATGTTAGCTAACTTGACAATAAATTATATAAAAAAATAAAATCAAATGCTTTATGCCATGCTAGGGACATGGTGAATGCACAGGAAGTGGTAGTTGCTATTCTTTTCCACTCTTATTTTGTAGCACAGTTGTATGCTATTCCTTTATATCCTTCTCCTGCCTGCCCTCTCCCTGCCCTGATCCAGCCTTAAGCTGAGGCACCCTTAGGGATAGGACCTGGACAGGGATGTGGTCCAGGCCTTACACTTTGTGGTATAAATGACGAGGTTGGTCTCTGACCCATCAAGATCAACCCAGTTCTCTTAACTTTATCAGGAATATGATGAATTAGCTGAAACACAAGGAAAGCTAGAAGAAAAACTTCAAGAATTGGAAGCCAATCCCCCAAGGTAAGGAAAACTTGCAGATGTTCTGAGAGATAGCTTCTGCTATTCTTTCTGTTATATTTAGAAGGAAAATTATAAAGCACTCTGGGCTTTTATTTATGTCCAATGAATGGATTATAATTTTAATGTGTAAGAGTGTCCTAGGTACTTAAATACATTGATTTTTTTAGAAAGAGCCTTTCTAGGGGCACCTGGGTGGCTCAGCCGGTTGAGTGTCCGACTTTGGCTCAGGTCATGATCTCACGGTCTGTGGGTTCGAGCCCCGCATCAGGCTCTGTGCTGACAGCTCAGAGCCTGGAGACTGCTTCCGATTCTGTGTCTCCCTCTCTCTCTGCCCCTCCCCCACTCTCACTTTGTCTCACTCTGTCTCTCAAAAATAAATAAATGTTTAAAAAAAAAAAAAAAAAAGCCTTTCTCCATGAGACCTGACATTCGAATAAAATATATTGTCTTCTTTGAGTGGGGTAGAAGGTAGTACTATCTTAAATTCCCATAATTTTGAGGACTAGGAAAGTATTGCACTGTGTTTCCATTGAATTTTTGACAGTGAATACTTGTATGCTGATACTGTAATCCATGGTGCATTTGACCTCCACATATATTCTACTCTCTTCTGTAATTGGGAATGCTACCCATTCTTGTTAAAAAAAAAAAAAAATCATGCTTTCAAATAAGCTTTTATGATGACAGGTGCCAATATGAAGAAGTCTTTTATTCAGACAAATGAAGCCTGATAGTAATTTGCTTTAGAAAGTGAGCTTGGCACAGTCTAGGCACCAGTAATAAAGGAATTTCTTTATAAAAGGCACAGTACCAGGCTTAGGTTCCCTCACAGATACTAAGATCATCCACATCAGCCCACTGAGAATAGTATTGATGTCCTTTTAATAACCTGTGTTCCTGGTTTCATTTTGCAGCGACGTGTATCTCTCATCAAGAGACAGACAGATACTTGATTGGCATTTTGCAAATCTTGAATTTGCTAATGCCACACCTCTCTCTACACTCTCCCTTAAACATTGGGATCAGGTAAGTTTCATTATCATTTCTTTTGTCGTGTATGTCTTTGAGAGAGCTCGTAGGAGAAGCTGTTAATTTGTATGTAGGTGTTTGGGTTTTTTTTAATTTTTTTTTCATTTATTTATTTTTGAGAGAGAGCACAAGTGGGGAGGGTCAGAGAGAGAAAGAGACAGAATCTGAAGTAAGCTCCAGGCTCTGAGCTGTCAGCACAGAGCTCGACATGGGGCTCGAACTCACAGACTGTGAGATCATGACCTGAGCTGAAGTCAGACGTTTAACCCACTGAGCCACACAGGCGCCCCATGTATATAGGTGTTTAAACAGCTTTATTAAGAGGTATGATTTGCGTACAGTACAGTTTGCCTGTTTTAAGTGAACAGTTTGAAGTTTTGCCAAACCAACATGGTCGTGAACCACCACCACAATCAAGATACAGAGCATGTCCATCATCCTGAAAAGTTCTCTCTTGCCTCTTTGTGGTCAGTTCCCAGCCCTCCCACTCCTGGCCCAAGACAACCCCTGGTTTGCTTTCTGTCACTATGGTTTTGCTTTTTCTAGAATTACATATAAATTGAACCATATGGTATATAATCATACAGAATATAGCCTTTGTGTATACTTAGCATTGCCAGTTTTTGAAAATTTAGCCATTCTAATGGCTATATAGTAATATTTCATTGTGGTTTTATTTCACATTTCCTGAATAATAGGTGATGTGAAGCAACTTTTCATGTACTTATTGGCCATTCATATGTCTATTCTTTGGTGAAAAGTCTGTTCAGATCTTTTGCCCATTAAAAAAAAAAATCTGGTTGTCTGACCTCTTGTTGAATTGTGTTAAGAGTTCATTATGTTCTAGGACACCTGGGTAGCTCAGTTGGTTAAGCGTCCGACTTTGGCTCAGGTCACGATCTCACGGTTTGTGGGTTTGAGCCCCACGTTGGGCTCTGTGCTGACAGCTCAGAGCCTGGAGCCTGCTTCAGATTCTGTGTCTCCTTCTCTTTCTGCCCCTCCCTCCCCTGCTCATGCTCTGCCTCTCTCTCTTTCAAAAATAAATAAATGTTGGGGCGCCTGGGTGGTTCAGTCAGTTAAGCATCCCACTTCGGCTCAGGTCATGGTCTCGTGGTTTGTGGGTTCGAGCCCCGCGTCAGGCTCTATGCTGACAGCTCAGAGCCTAGAGCTTGCTTCAGATTCTGTGTCTCCTCCTCTCTCCACCCCTCCCATGCTCATGCTCTCTCACTGTCAATAAGAAATAAATGTTAAAAAAAAATTTTTTTTAATAAATAAATGTTAAAAAAAATTTTAAGAAGTTCATTATGTTCTTTAGATTGTGGATACAATTCCTTTGTCAGATTTATGTTTTGTAAGTATTTTCTTCCAGTCCATAGCTTCCTTTTTCATTTTCTAAGTAGTACCTTTCAAAAAGCAAAACTTTTTAATTTTATGAAGTCCATATTTCTCAACTCTCTTTTATTTAGCCTGTGTGCTTTTTTATCCTGAAAAATTTTTGTTTAAACTTAGATCACCAGTTTTTCTCCTATTTTCTTTCTGAAGTTTTATGAACTTAGCTCTGTGATTCATTTTGGTTTTTTTGTTGTTGTTTTCTTTATGACCCATTTTAATTTTTGTGTACAATGAAAAGTGAGGTTAGGGTTCATATTTTTCCATATGGCTATCTAATTAATTCTAGCACCATCCTTTTCTTCGTTTGTCTTGGCATCTTTGTTGACCATGTGTGAGACTATTTATGGTTACTCCTTCCTGTTCATTTATTTGTCTATCCGTATGCCACTGTCATATGCTCTTAATTACTATTGCTTTATGATACATGTTGAAATTAGTGCAAGTTCTCCGACATTTTTTGTTTTCTTTCTTAAAATTATTTTGGCTCTTGTAAGTCTTCTGTATTTTCATAAAAATTTTAGAATCAGTTTATTGATTTTTATAAAAAATACCTTTTGGGATTTTGATTGGTATGGGGATTTGAACATGGTATGGTATATCTCTCCATTTTTTAGGTTTTCTTTAATGTTTCTCAGCAATATTTTAACAGTTTTCAGTGTACAGGTTTTACACATCTTTTGTCGATTTCTTTTTTTTTTTTTTTTTTTTTTAAGTTTTTATTTATTTTGAGGGAGAGAGAGAATCCCAAGCAGGCTCCATGCTCAGCACAGAGCCCTGACATGGGGCTCGATCTCACGACAGCAAGATCACGACCTGAGCAGGTATCAAGAGTCAGACGCTCCACTACCTAAGCCACCCAGGCGCCCCTTGTTGAATTATTCTTAAGTATTTTAAGTGTGACTTACTCTTGAACTGGTGAGAAGTCACAGGGCTTTTTGGATCCTGAATGGACTAATCTCCAAATCTCAGACTTTGACCAGACCGAAGACTACAGAAGTCAGTATTACATTTTTACTTAGATATTTGTATTTTCATTGTACATTTTCCTCGTAAAATTAGTTTGAATTCTTAATCTTTAGGTTATACCCTTGTTATTCTTCAGTATTTGAATTATAGGGAGGATTGGACTTACTAGTGGTAAAAATCCTACAGAATTCCCAGTTTCTTTTCTTTCATGTAAATACTAAATTAGACCTTTCCTAGTCACTGATTTATCATTTGAAGTGTCAATATGTACCCATTTGTCATCTTACTAAATTTTGAATGTTTTGAACTGACTGGTATGGGGAGCAGATAGATCTGTCACTAAGTTGTGAGTTCAGCCAACCCAGTATTTTTGTCTAATTTGAAAGAATCATGCTATTTTCCCCCAGAAAGTTCATAAGATTAGAAAATACTGACTAGCCTTCAAGAATTTCTCTATATAGAAAAATTTCCAGTAAATTCAAAGAAATAGGGTCATTTTGGGAATTCTTCCAGGTCAAATGTTGACTTCTTCACTATATGGATCATCTTGGGCCATTCTTTATAATCCCAGATTTTCATCTAGTTTGACCACCTGAGTTTTGGAAGTCTTCCTCATCTTTCAAACTTGTTAAGTTTATTAAATAAAAACTGATTTTGTTCTCAGGTAAAAGAAAATGTAATTAGGATGGTGAATCTGACCTGCCAAATCTGTAATGTGTTCAAAAGCCAAACAGACTAATCGTCTAAATGTATTGAATCATCTTTCTTCATGAGATCCCACCTCCCTTTGGACAGTCTGGATTGAGGAATGGGGTGTAGGACTGTGAGGAGAAAACTCTCTCGGATACGGCCATTAGGGACATTTTGGCATCTTGTCTTGTCTGGGGCAGCTGTAGCTGATGACTGAGTGGTAGTTTTAATTTCTGCCTTAGAATACTGACTTCTCCACCAACTAGTGTTTTTCAGTGTTAATCTTACAGAAATCCGTATATTTGGCATAAATTAAGACAATATGGATGTATGTCCTTTTCTCTCCTTTTAGGATGATGACTTTGAGTTTACTGGCAGCCACCTAACAGTGAGGAATGGCTACTCTTGTGTGCCTGTGGCTTTAGCAGAAGGCCTAGACATTAAGCTGAATACAGCGGTGCGGCAGGTTCGGTACACAGCTTCAGGTACGTCACTGCTTCGCTGATAAGACAAACCCCTTACTCTGAAACTGATCTTTCGTTGAGTTTGACCTACAGAAAACATGTTTCCTCATCAAATGCTGCGGAAACTAGGACTCCTGATTTTTAAAAATTTGCATTTACAAAAGGATTGAGCCCTTGTAGAGCCTCTGACATTCTGGTCCCATCGTTGTGTGAGCCAAAGAACGGAGGCAAGTCTTAGTTTCCAATTTGTACGCGAATTACTTTGGTATTGTAACCATAGCCAGTGACTTTAGGTCTCATTTTGCTGAATGTATTCTTAAATACCAGGGTTTGGCCTCTAGACACAGTGGGCCCCACCCCTTGTGTTTCACCATCTGCGTCTTGATCTTTGGATCCATTCCTGTACCTGTGGGCTAACAGCTCAGGCTGGTTTCTGATTCTAGGAGCAATCTGCTAATAAGATGGCTTCAGAGCTGGAATTGCCCTGTGATTCCCATGGTGGCTCAATGCTCACTGTTGCTGGTTTCAGGGAACATTTAATGTTGAGTACAGAGAACCCGCTGTCCACCCACCTTTGGAATTAATAGTCTAGAACTCTTGATGATAGCTAGTCACCCCACTCCCCTCTCCCAGGGCCCTCATGACAAGTGGAGATGTGGCCATCAACCTTGCTTGCCCTTCATGGCCCGTTTTCTAGAACGGCAGAGTTTACCACAGATTTTTTTTTTTTTTTTTTTAAACAACCACTGAAACCAGTTTCCATTTAATTTGCCCTTCATATGCAGCTTCTAGCTGATGTTGAGACCTGTAGCTTTTAAATAGCCATTTGCAGGCAGATTAAGAACAGTGAGAAAGTAGACATGAATTGAGCTTTCATACCAATTTTGAGCTATGTATTTATTTTTTGAAATTATATAAGTAGGTATCGATTGCAGAAAAAATTCAAACACAAATGAGGAAAAATAATATTAACCTATTTTCAGTGCCTTTTCTGTGGTCACCTTTGAGCTTTATTCCTGCTCTGGCGAGTTAGGCATCACAGTACGTTCTCAAGAATAGCATGCTCTGCCCCAGTCTTCTGTTCTGGTCCTTTAGTAAGCTCCTAACCACAGTGGAGAGGTACTGCTTTTACCGGTATAGCCCTTTATTCTTAACTTTGGCCTAAATTTACTTAATCTCTGATAAGTAATAATGTTCTTCTGTTAGTCCAGAAGAGCACCAGTGTCTCAGGAAGGTAAGACAGTGCAGTGGTGGTGAAGATCCAGGACTCTGAAGTTGGACTATTAGCGTTGGAGTGCTGGCACTTGTTGCCCATGTGGCCTTAGACAGATTATTTCACCACTGTCTCAGTTTTCTTCTGTCAAAAAATGAATAGGACGGATTTCATAAACTTATGGTAAGAATTAACGGAGGTAGTACGTAGATTCTGTTGTGCGCTGGACATTCAGTGTTGTCTTCATCACCAGTAAAGTCTTTTCCCTCCATCCTCTCTAGGATGTGAAGTGATAGCTGTGAATACCCGCTCCACAAGCCAAACCTTTATTTACAAATGTGATGCAGTTCTCTGTACCCTTCCCTTGGGTGTGTTGAAGCAGCAGCCACCGGCTGTTCAGTTTGTGCCACCTCTTCCTGAGTGGAAAACATCCGCAGTGCAAAGGATGGGATTTGGCAACCTTAACAAGGTAACTTGCCCGAGGCACGCACTTCTCTGCATACCCACTGTACAAATACCGGTCGTAGTGCCCTCCAGCCAGAGAGCCTAGGGCTTTGCATTTTTGTATGTTCGGCTGTGCTCTCTGCTCTGTGATATCAGGGTGAGTTGAGGCCTGTCAATTCTTTCATTTCAGTGCCTAATTCTATATAAAGTATCCACGAAGACTTAGTCTTCCGGGATCACTTCGCAAGCCTAAGCCTATAAAAAGTTCTAAATGTTGTCCCAAGTAATATGTTGATAATAGGGATTTCTAGGCTTATATTGAGAGTGGGTTAAAAGAAACTTTAATAAGGTCTGAGGAAGAAGTATTTCCTGTTGAGGCTTAGCTCTGCTTAAAGCCATGTTCTTGGAGTTGTGTCGTCAGTTCATGTGCTCCTTTTTTACGATAGGTGGTGTTGTGTTTTGACCGTGTGTTCTGGGATCCAAGTGTCAATTTGTTCGGGCATGTTGGCAGTACAACTGCCAGCAGAGGTGAACTCTTCCTCTTCTGGAACCTTTATAAAGGTAACTCCTTCCTGGTTTTAATCTTCTTTGTATCCTTATGGAAGTAAAGAATTAGGAATATTCTGGTTTTTCTCAAATACGTATGTCTTGATTTTCCATTAACTCAACCAACCAGCAATTTCTAAAAATCCTGCATAGGTACTGGGGATATGGGGGGTTTTGGAAAAAGGCTGCCTTCAAGGAGTTCAGAACCTAGTGGGAAATACAGTAAAGAGGTGAACAGTCTAGGAACAGGGCTTAGAAGTAGAGGGTCACAGTGAAAGCCCAGGGCACTGTAAAGAAAACATAAAGAATCAACCCAGCCAGGAGGCACAGAACCAGGGAAGCTTCCCAGAAGGCAAAATTGTATTTATTCCTCATTCCCAAGACTTTTGTATCTGACTGGCCCCTGCATCTTTGATCACTTCCTTTAGGATTTTGTAGCAAATTCCTACCTTCTGTTTTAAGTTCTCCTGTAATTGGATTGCTCTTCTCTATGGTGCTTAAAATATTTTATGTATGTGTGTGTATACATATATGTAAAATATTATCTATTTTATGTCTTCTACTTCAGGGCCTCTGTATTTACTTTGGTCTGGGCCTGGGCAGCTTTTATTTTTCTTCTCTTTGTTCCCAACATGGCATACTCTGCCCAGCCTTTCAGGTCTTGACCTAAATGCCACTGTTTGAGTCCCTTCGGGACACGTACCTCCACTGCCTCAAATCTAAAATAAATCCCTGTAGGGATGCCTGGGTGGCTCAGTCGGTTAAGCGTCTGACTCTTGGTTTCGGCTCAGGTCATGATCTCTTGGTTTTGTGAGTTCGAGCCCCACATTGGGGATTCTCTCTCTCTCCTCGTCTCTCTGCCCCTCCTGCACTCATTCTCTCTCTCTCTCTCTCTCAAAATAGATAAACTTAAAAAAATTAAACCCCTATATTATTCTTTCTGTATCCTTTTTCGTCATTGCTTTTATCAGTGCATAATTATAGGTGTGATCATTTCTGCTGATCTATGGAGCATAACATTTAGTTTATATCTTTTATATCCCAGTAATCTAGTCCTGTGCCTATCACAGAAGCCTGTTGCGTCAATACTCACCACATGTGGGTGGGTAGAAGTGGTGATGGGCCTGGAATAGGTAAAGGGATGTAGCTCTTGCTGTGGAGCCAAGGCGGTCAGGGCTAAGGATTCTGTGCCTAAATATAGGAATACTTGGTTTTCTTAGCAAGGTCTGAAGTTCTGTCTTCAAGACTTCTGTATTAGACAGTTACAAGTGGTTAACTGCATGAGTCACACTTCACTCACCTCTATAGTTTGCCAGCTCACTTCTAGGGATGGATTTTAAGTTCCTGTTTCAGAAACATTGCTTGTCTCCAGCCAAGTGTTGCATGTCTGTCCATTGGTCATCAGATTTCAGGGTGCTTAGAATGATGTGGGCCCTGACAAAGCAGTTCTTGAGAAAAGTCTAAGAAAACCCTGGAATTCTCCTTCCTGTTTTTCTAGCTCCGATACTATTGGCACTGGTGGCGGGAGAAGCTGCCGGCATCATGGAAAATATAAGTGATGATGTGATTGTCGGCCGATGCCTGGCGATCCTCAAAGGGATTTTTGGTAGTAGCGCGGTGCCCCAGGTAAGTAAGTGGGTAGGAGCAAGTGGGGATCAAGAGTTCACACTAAAGCAGGGTTTGACATAGTCTCTTTACGTTGGTCAGGACAGTTTCAGTCAGAATGGAGAAGTGGGTGCTGGGTTTACATGAATGCTGATGTTTGGAGTCCATAATGTAAGTGTAGGGTTCAGAAGAGCGCCACCCCTCCCCCCCCCCCCCCCCCCCCCCCCCCGCCCCGTACATGGACTAGGGAATTGAGGTGGCTGTTTGCTGCACATCCCTGCTTGTCTCATCCACTGTATCTATGTGTGGAGTCACACCACTGCTACCTTTTAGACAAAGTAGTCAGAGTCCCTTGGGGGCTGCCTGGGTGGCTCAGTCAGTTAAGCGTCCGAGTTCGGCTCGGGTCATGATCTCACGGTTCGTGAGTTTGAGCCCCGCGTTGGGCTCTGTGCTGACAGCTCAGAGCCTGGAGCCTGCTTCAGATTCTGTGTCTCTCTCTCTCTGCCCTCTCCCGCTCGTGCTCTCTCCTAAAAGTAAATAAACATTAAAAAAAAAAAAAATCTCTTGGTACTTTTTTCTATTCTTTAGGTCCATTGAAACACTTTTTAGATCCTTAGGATTCCTTTGAGAGAATGCTTATTAATGCTTCATGTGAATTAATGAGAATAAGTCAAGCCGTGGGTAGATGTCATAGGCAAGGCAACGGGGAAGCTTAGAAGCCATTTGCGTTGTGTGTCGTATAGCAGCAGCATTCATCACCTGGCTAGCCCATGTCTCCTGCCTCTTTACCACTCAGTTACATCCCCACCCACCCCAGCTTTTCCACTTTTCAGAGATGATTGGTTTGTCCTTTGTCATATAATAACTACTGCTCATGCTTTTTCCTTTAGCCCAAGGAGACTGTGGTATCCCGCTGGCGTGCTGATCCCTGGGCACGGGGCTCCTATTCATATGTAGCTGCAGGATCATCTGGAAATGACTATGATTTAATGGCTCAGCCAATCACTCCTGGCCCTTCAATTCCAGGTGCCCCACAGGTGAGAAATTGGCAAACCACCAAGGCTTATTTGGGAAAAAGCCAGTATCCCGGTTAAAATTGATGCCACGGATTTGTGGGTTTGTTTTTTGTTTTGTTTTTTTTTTTTTTAGATTTTAGTCATTCTGTCCTTGGAGCCTTTCAAATACTAAGAGCAGAGGAATTTGTGTCTGATTTCTCACATTGTGGCTCCGTAAATATAGGCAGTCCACGTTCCCAATGGAAGAGCCCACAGTATAAGCCAGTTACTTTTTCCTTATTCAAAAGTTTGTCCCTAAAAGTTAGGACGAAAAACATTTTTAATTGCACCCCATTTTGTAATGGCTCATAGGATTATTGCAGGTATCAGTTACTAGGTGTCTCCAGTACATGCCCCTGAGGGGTTCTTATCTAGATGATGCCAAACCCTGCTCCAGAGAGTAGTAAGCATTCCTCAGGACCCTGTGAACCTGCTCTGGAGCTGAGAGCCAAAGGTGTTCCTGAATTAGAACAAATGCTGGACTCTATGTGGTACAGAGCAGTCAGGAACCCCTCTGCCCCAGTAGGTACCGTATGAGGCAACGGAAGCTCTAGAACCGGATATCCCCCAGCATTAAATAATCCGTAAGAACAGATGCAGTTATGCATTACCCTAGGACTAAGGCTGGGCTGAATTTTGTCATATTTCTACTTTTATCAATTTTAGGATGCCTACTGTCAAGGGAGACCCTTTTTGGCAGGATGATGGTCTGTGATTGGCAGACCAACAGGAATTTGGCCGTTTAAGTACAGCAGAAATGCTGTTTGCAACCTACTGGTTTTTCTCTCAATTTTTTTTTTCTTTCCTGAAATAGCCAATTCCACGACTCTTCTTTGCTGGAGAACATACAATCCGTAACTACCCAGCCACTGTCCATGGTGCTCTGCTGAGTGGGCTGCGAGAAGCCGGAAGGATTGCAGACCAGTTCCTGGGGGCCATGTACACCCTGCCTCGCCAGGCCACACCAGGCGTTCCTGCACAGCAGTCCCCAAGCATGTGAGACTGATGGGTTCGGAAGGAAGCAGCCAATGTGCGGGTCTTTTGCTGTGTAGACAGAGCTCTTGTAGCAGTACCGGATCCCACTGAGAAACTCACTCTGGCATCTGGGCTCCCAGTCAGCTGCTGGAACTCACGATGCCAGGTGGCCAAGGAGGTTGCCTCCTTTGAGTGACTTAGAGCTAGAGAGGCAGTTGTCCGTTAGTGTGGAAGTTGGTGTTCTTCCTAAAGACTGAGGTAACCAAGTGTGGGGAGGGGACATCTTAGTCTCTTGGTGTGTGGTGGTTTTTTATATTTTAAAAATAAAACTTCATATAAAATTCTTCCTATCTTCTTTTGTTGTTGTTTCCCCTTGGAGTTAATACAAGACAGGAGTACTGTGCCTTTGGAAACGGCAGTTTTATCCATGTTTAGATAGGAGGATATTTATATAAAGGAAAAAAATGGTTGGGTCAGGTCTCAAGACAGGGTTGAGGGAAGCCCCACAGAAGCAGTGGGCTCCCTGATCTGTGGAACTAGAGAGTTCCTTATTGGGATTATAGGGTGACTGTATGCTAAGACTGTGAAGCTACAGGTCAAGCATATGGATATTAGGAAATTTTGAATCATTAAGACGAAACGAGGCAGAGTTTGGGTGTGTCTCTAGCAGACCATCTGGCTTTACTCCCCAGGTTCCCTCCATGGGTATGTGCTAACTTTCCACTTTTGTCCAAAGTACTGCTATAAAAGTTTAGGAAGTGTTACATTAAGAAGATCAAGGGTTTAGATGACTTACTTAGCTGGTGTGTTAGTTTCCTACTGCTGCTGTTAACAGATTACCACAGCAGGCTTTGGAGGGAAGGTTCCATTTCCTTGCTTTTTTAGCTTCTAGTGTGTTCCTTCTACATTCCTTGACTTGGGTGGCCTTCTTCATCCATTGTCAAAGCACACTACTTGAGGGTTGGCTTTAGCTCAGTTGATTCGCAGTTGATTGTCAGAGCACATTACTCCAATCTCTGCTTCTCTTGTTCTCTAGTCCTATCTTCGTGCCTCCCCTCTTACAAGGATACTTACGATTTCATATAAGGTAGTAAAACATTTTTATAAGAAAGGTATTACAGTAACTGTTCCTTCTCAAGCTTTCCTAACAGTGTAACTAAATGCATGTACGTGATCTGTTTCTGGAAATTGGCTTTTACTAATGTTACAATTCTTCCCTGTAATTAGTCTAAATGAGGTTTTATTCTTAGTAAGATTTAGGTGACATTACATTGGTGGTCTGAAGAGAAGACGGAGAGGGCTTTTCCCCTAGTCTTGGAACGAGTAACAGCAGTGGAGAACATCTGTGCAACAGGATCAGGGCAAGTGGTATAAAGGTGAGAACAGCATGCAGTGGAAAGCATATGGACTTTGGACCTATATTTGAATCCCAGCTCTGCCATTAATATTGTTACCTCGGGGGGGGGGGGGGGGGGTCACAGTTATCTGATCCAGAGTTAGGTGCTTTAAAACGTGTGTTTTTTTAAATACATGGCATAGGTAGCTTGAGACTCATCATCGTTTTGTGTGTGACAACAGACAAGCCTAAAACTAAAATGTAGCAGTGAAATAGCTGCTACAATTCTAAGTCCAGTTCAGTTACGTGGGTGGTAAACGTGTCATTTTCCAAGCCTCAGGTCTTTACAGCATCATTAATTAGTTGGCTGAGTATTTTAAGTAAATAAAATACAATGAAATATACTAGCTATACCAGTGCACGGACAACAGTTGTACTCAGGACATCAACAAAAATGGCATCACTGACTCACACAGACCACATGGAAACTAGGGAGCTTTATTGGTTACATATTGTGCTGCAGAGCCAACAGACAGCATTAGAGCCAGAGGATACATGCAGACAGGCAGCTTCCACTATACACATGCACCCAAGGAGCCCTGAGTCACTGCTCATGGCTTCGCCCTGGTTTCCAGCAACAGGGTCCGGCCTCCTTGGTCCCAGGCTTGGAGCAGGAATGTAGAAGCTGCTGCACCTAGACTCCAAGGGGCAGGGGTGAGACCAGAGCACCTGCCTGAACAAGTAGATGTGGACTGACAGATACTGATGCCCCCTCGCAAAGGGGCCTTTAATGCATTAACAGGTTTTTTTTGAGGGCTATACTTCCCTAGCCCTCCCAATCTTTAAAATACAAAAAAATAGACTTTATTCTCTTAAAAATACATTCCATTCAGTACATGTTCTGAGCTGTGAAGCAGCAGGAAAATAGGGCCCCTTTCCTATGGTCTTGGTTGTGAGGCTTTGAGGAGAACACCCTGTGGCCCACCCAGGGTAGACAAAAGATAATCCCTAAAAGCAGCTCTTCCAAAGCAATCTCGTCAGAGTGACAACAAACCCCACATCGACAGAGGCAGCTAGGGACCCAGCCTCTGGGTCCCGGTTCCTTTACTGGAAAATGGTAGCACCTGGCACTAACCCACTAAATATAAAGCACTAAAACTGCCCCAGGATGACAGGTCCAAGATCAACATAGACCCTCCCACACCCCATGAGAGGGGAATGATTTATGTGCAGGCTTGCCTGGGGCAGAGGTTGGAGTCCTTGGCCCCACTGCAAATCCCCTTTGCCCACCATCCCTGCAGCTTTCTCTGGTTGCTTTTAGTACCAGAGTAGTGAGACGCAGCAGCAGGTGGAAGAGAGACCAGCCTCTGGCATTCAGCCAGCTCTGCTTCCTCCAACCAAGCAGCTCTGGAGTGCCAGGTTCCCTGGGCTCACTGGGAACCCTCCCACAACAAATACACCTGCCAGTAAAATCTAGAGTTGGAGCTACGCTGCAGAAGAGGCTTGTCATGTAAGTGGGTTTCTTGGCTGGGACAGTGGGAATATTTGGCTTGACTGGACCAGCTACTTAATTACCAGGTCTCCCCTTTATATGGAAATTTCCTCCAGGACCCCTGGTGGTGAGGCCTGGGTCCAGATGGTCACACAGAGGTTGCTTTTCAGAAAGGTGCCTTCCAACTTTGGAATTTGAGAGCCAGCCTTGCCAGCCATTCGAAACCCAGAGGAGCTGAGCCTCCAGCCTTCATCTGCTATTACAAATGGGATCTTCTGCAATGCTGAGGACACTTAAAAATAAAATCTATTTTACAATGGTTCTAGAAAGTACGCAGATTAAGGAAACAATATTTATCCTGAAATAATTGTTACAATCAAACCCTATTGCACTCAGATTTTAAGATAGCAGCCCCCAGCAAGAGGGCACCATAGCTGTCCCTCTTCCAGAGCATTTGGGTAGTGGCAGATGTTGGTGCTGCTGCAGTGTGGAAAGATCCAGACTTTGGCACCAGGAGCTACAGCACCAGAATCCAGGGCTCCAATGCCCAAAGAAGAGAATTAGCGGCGAAATCTTTGTAGGCATGGCTTGGCACCCTTTTGCTTCCACCAGCAGAGAAGAGCCACAGACTTGGTTTCCTATAACCTCAGTTGACCACCGCAGAGGTCTGTTTCCTAGTTTCTGGCCAGGGACCCAGGAGAAGCAGCAGGAAGAGATTTTGAAAACAGCATCTTAAAACTGAGCAGCTGAGTCAGCACTATATAGAGGAAAGGTGAGCTACACAGCAATGCCCTTAGACTGGCAGACCTCCAGAAAATGGAAGTAAGCGCAAAAACATTCCTGACCCCGAAAGGAAGCTCATCAGCATGCCCCAAGCCGCCTCCAGGATGGCCAAGTCTGAAGGCGGACACGGGCGAGATGAACACTGGTTCCCACACCAAGTGCAGGCAGGGAATATGGCCCATGAAGCACAGCAACGGGAGACAGCCAACTTGTGTCACAAAAGCCAGGGGATGCTGTGTGGCAAGTGGGCAAGGCTGGTGCCAAAAGGGCTGCAGAAGCCATCTGATCTCATCCCTTCATCTTACAAACTAGAAAAATGAGGGAGCTTCTCTGAGCTCATCCTCCTGACATTAGAACATGGAAAGAATAAGGCCCAGGAAAACAAGGCCGGGGAGGACCCATTCCCCAAAACCATCCGGATGCTACCTTCCAAAAGCAGAATCACCCCCCCCCCCATAGGACAGTGTAAACAGAACAACCTCAGAATGCCAGATTTAGGACCCTTAGAGACCATTACACAGAATTCATTTTATAGATAAGGAAACTGAGGCCCCACGAGGACAGTGACTTGCCCAAAGTCACACAGCAAGAAAGTACAAAGCCATGAAGCAAATTCAGCTTTCCTGACTCCTAGTAATGCTCTCTTTCACTATGAAGGAACAGTGTCTGTGCCATTAAAAGTAGCCTTTGAAAAGGGAGCCCTTCTCTGAACTGAGAAAGTTACACAAAAAGCAGTGCCAAGAATATACGGTTCTTTTCAACTTCCCCATGTGACGTAAGGAAACTATTCAACTTTATGTGGCTTCCTGAAAGGTTTGCTGCATTTTGTATTATATTAACCTGGGGCCCTCAGTGGGCACGTAGTACTTTTCCTCCAGTGAAGTCATCACGACAGTTTGCAGAAACCATGGGCCCACTTCTGTAGGAATGCATCAGTTCGGTAAAGTGCGATTCCTCCTCCTCCATGGGGGAATGAAGGAAGAGGAAGAAAGTCCATGCCTTTCATGGAACTATTGCTTTGTGGAGTGACTGGGGAAATGTTTCTTCCAGCCCACTTTCCCCCTTGCTGGGCACTTCCTAGAAGGCAGAGTATGCTGGGTCAGGCCCAGTTTAGTCCGGAAGTATTCCAAAGATGGAAACGACGGAGTCAGCCTGAAGTCTCCAGCCACGGGAGAGGAGCAGGCAGTGCCAGCAGCATTACGGGTGCCCAGAAAAGGAGATGCGTGAGGCTTGTGCACTTCCAGGTGCCTTCGGAAGGTGAGCATAGAGCCAGGGGAGGGGAGGGGAGGGATGATGCCATTCCAATAGGTGGGTACCCGTGTGCTCTGCCCCCAGGAAACAATTGTCAGCCAGGGGGCGATGTCCGAGAAGCTTCAGCCTAAAGGTTGGTCCCGTAATCCCTTAGAGGCAGCACAGACCTCTTCTGCTGTACAAGTCTGAGGAACTCCAAAGGGGAAAGGAGTAGAAGCCCCCTAGATGGAGGTGATGGCTGCTAAGTCTTAGGGGGTACTTAGGCCCCCAGGGCAAACAAGGAGTGAACTGGATGCGGTGAGACGAAGAAATGAACCACACTGAAGGGGCTGCCCTCTGACCCACTGAGAAGCAGAGGAGAGCTTTCAGCTGTTGTGGTATGGTGAGGATACAAGGGGTTTCTAGATCTTTCCCCATTTGGGGGCCAGAGTGGCCCATCCGATCTGGGGACAGGGGCAAGGAGAGAGAACTCATGCATCAGGGAAGGCTGGGCTTGGGTGACTATGTCCAGCTTGTAGTTTCTGATCCCCTCTGGCCAACTGGCAAAATGACCCAAGCCACAGCCTGGTTTGCCACAGTCTCCCAGCCAAGGCCTGGCGTCTAGCCTGGTTAACTGGCCTTGCATCCTTCATAGGGCAGGAAGGCAGGAGAGCGGAGAAGCAGGAGCAGAGGAGACAGCAGACCTCACCCAGCTGGTTCAGTTGTCCTCGGCACAGGGCCTGGCTGGCCGTAACCGTTCCTCAGCCCGGGCTCGCCCGGGCTCTGGCAGCCCCTGCTTCGCAGGCAGTTCAGACCGCTCCAGGGAGTTGTGCAGTCGTCTGTGGACACCGAGTGTGCAGTCGTCACCTTCCTCCTGTGCCAAAAATGACAAAAAGTGAGCTGCGAAGGACAGTAGCGAGTAACAAGACATACTCCCTCCCTCTCCCAGTGGTCTTCTTCAGCCTGGCAGAGGGAGGTACAGTGCAGACAGACAACAGCTTAACTGCAGAGATTTGCTTTGGCCTAAGGAAACCGGAAGACTACAAACTCCCAAGCTGCTGGGGCTCAGAGGGTAGACTGGCGGCTCACAACTGAGCAAGGGCGTGTGGAGGACGGGGCCTGCACCACGTGGTCCTGGAAGGAGGCCCAGAGATCCTTGAGTTTTGCACGTGCAGGCTGCATTTCCCTGCTGCGGAACAAGGGAGTATGTACTGCCGAAAAGGACACTGGACCACGCTTTTCCTACTTTCCACTTATAAACTACCAAAAAGCCCAGGTGCCTTCCCTTTTGGGTCCTACACCTATGCCTTATCCTGTCTGTCAGCCAGAGCTTCAAGGGACTAAACACCCCCCTCTCTCTCTCTCTCCACTCTCCTACCAGAGTTCTGCCTTTTCAGTGTTGGTCCTTCAGAGAGAACGCAGATCAAAACAGAAGTATGAGAAACGTTGGCGGGGTAGAAAGAGTACCGGATTCAGAAACGGGAATCTTGCGGGCACCGGGGTGGCTCAGCAGGTTAAACTTCTGTCTCTCGATTTCGGCTCAGGTCATGATCTCAGTTTGTGAGTTCAAGTTGCACATCATCAGGCTCTGCACTGACAGCATGGAGCCTGCTTGCGATTCTGTGTCTTCCTCTCTCTTTGCCCGTGTTCTCTCTCTCAAAAATACACATTTAAAAACAAAAAACAAAAAAAACCCGGAATCTTGGATTCAAATCCTAGCTCTCATCCAATAATTCATTTGGGTGGCCTTGGGTACGACACTTTGTGTCTCTGACCATCAGTGTAAATCTAAAAAGTGGAGATAATACCTGCCCACAGGGCTCTTGGAGAAACTGTGGCAGTGGGAACATGCTCTGTCAGATGATGAGTACCCTATATGGACTCACAGGACATTTCAAGTGAATACACCTGCCTTTTAAAAAGAAGGAAACCACTTCCTGGGGCGCCTGGGTGGCGCAGTCGGTTAAGCGGCCGACTTCAGCCAGGTCACGATCTCGCGGTCCGTGAGTTCGAGCCCCGCGTCGGGCTCTGGGCCGATGGCTCGGAGCCTGGAGCCTGTTTCCGATTCTGTGTCTCCCTCTCTCTCTGCCCCTCCCCCGCTCATGCTCTGTCTCTCTCTGTCCCAAAAATAAATTAAAAACGTTGAAAAAAAAAATTTTTTTTTTAAATAATAAATAAATAAATAAATAAATAAATAAATAAATAAATAAAAAGAAGGAAACCACTTCCAAAACGTCTTTCTCCTCAGAGGCTCCACATCTAAAAAGACACTCCTAGGGGCTTCCCCTTTAGGTGCTGTTCTGACACTCTGACCCTCAGAGGCGGAGGTGGTTCTGGATTTATCTATCCTGTAATGAGCCGTACTGAACTAGTTCTGCCCTCAGACTGATGACAAAATGGCTTAGACAAAATAAAGTGACACGTGGACACAAAGTATATAAAGTAGGCCCAGTGGAAGCCTCACTCTCCTCCCCCATAGGCCAGCAGCTGGCAAAACTTGGCTGTGAAAACCCTCTCCCTGCCCCCCCACCCCCGTCCTACGTGTGCTATACAGAAGGGTCACCGGGTACCCTGGCATAGGGCTTCCCAGTGGCCGCAGCTGGTTCTTGGGCTTCTAGGTGCTGCTCTATAGGGTTTTAGGGGGAGGTTTTTTTTTTTCGCTGTGCTGGCAAACCAAGAGAATGGAGGCTAGATCTCTCTTTTTTGTGTGACCTTCATATATAGAAGAGACAAACTGGAAAAGGGAGTTTGGGAAACTCCTGCTGCTCTCTGGCAAACACCTCCTTCAAGGTACTAAACTCGTCTTCAAGGCCAAACCTACCTTATTTTCAGTTCTCTGAGCAATCCAGCTAGCTCTCCCAGGATTTCTCAGCCGCATAATCCTGAGACACACAGGCCAGAGCAGAGGGAGCAAAGAGGAAGGTAAAAGAGTAAAGGGGGGGGGGGGGGGCAGCAGTGGGGCTCACCGCGCCTGCCGAGTGGTTCCAGGCTGCAGCCGAGGCAGTGTCTCCCACCCGATTCCGACGAGTCAGCACCTCAGACACGGTGAGGCTACTCTGGGTCCTTCTGGAGGTGAGCTCAGGGGCATCCCCTGAATTTCCTGCCCTTTGAGCACCCTGCTCACAAAGGTACAACTTGGGCTGTCCAAGGTCTGAACAGTCTGTGGAGGCCCTCTGGGTGTAGGCGTTGGTGGCTTCCATGTTTCTACCTATTCGAGTTGGGGGGTCTTCTAAGGAGTTCAAGTCTCGCCTACTCTTCCAGGCGTTCCGCACAGTAACGTGTCTGGCATCTGAAGAGCCCACTTCTGAAGGGGCACTATGGCTTTTCCACCTGATTGTCTCCGCTGGGGGGGCATGGCTGTTCCTCTCCACAGGATCTGATGGCTTGATTATAATGCTGCTCCGAGAGACCACTGTTTCTGGCTTGTTCTTCAGGGGCCCATCTCCCATTCTTTCAGCTTCTGTGAACTGCAGAGCAATGTCATGTTTGTGAATGGAGAGCTCAAAGGGGGAGCTGACGTGGTTGCTGACTGATGTGAGCTCTGCTGGCCCAACCTGGATGTTGCTGGTGGATGTGTGCCTTTCCCTCGGGGCCTCACCTGGGGCAGCTCTGGGGCTGCCACTGTCAGAGGGGTAGATAGTTATGCTGCTTGTCACCTTGTTTGGCCCTGGTTTGGAGGTGGATTTCTGCTTCTCCATTGTGGCCTCAGTTCCAGATCCTCCCATGATTTTTTTCACATCCTTATCAATGATGACAGGTTTGATGATGGCTCTAGACCGCAACGCCTCTCTGGGGCTAAAGGGCCGCTGGCTTTTTACCCCAGCACCATTGGCGTCTGGGAATTCCGTGGCATTGGTGGAGGCTCTGACAGGTTTCACAGACTCACTTTCTGTCCCAGCATCTTTATCATTCTCAAACAGGGAGGTTCTGAGTCCCCCTCGGGATTTGGCTCTCTCTCTAGAGTTGGGTTGGTGTTTGAGCTCTGGCTCTGGAGTGATGGTGGTGTTTACCAATTTGGCAGTAACAAGAGACGTCACATCCACGTCGTCATCTGAGTCTGGCTTCTCTCTGCCACTGGGCTTGATGACCCGGCACCTCAGGGTCTCATGTTGACTGCTGTCTTCCATCACGACTGCTACGGGTTGATCAACACCTTCTTTATTTGGGGTTGAAAAGCCCTGAAGGATGTTCTCTTGGCTTCTGGAATTATAAGGATACTTTGATAAAAGTGGAGGCTTGGAATTTGGGGAAGTGGTATCAGCCTCCAGGCCACTGACAGCCTTTTTGCCCTTGGAGAGCCCTTCTGAGGAAGATCTTCGGGATGAGGCCAGAGCTCCAATTGCCTTAGGACTGCCACAGTCTGCAGCCTGGGTTACCTGACTTCCATTGCCAGGTACCTGCCCCCTTTTGCCAAAGAGGGCCTCAGAAGGGGTGTCAGAAGCCTTGTCAGCTCTACCCAGTACGTCACTGGGAACAGATCCATGGTTGGTATTATCACTAAATGTTCGTGTTGTCTTCTCCACTTTTCCCTTCAACCCACCCTCAGTACCTGGTTTGGGAGTACTCTTCCAAGCTTTACTGTGCTCCTGAGCAGCAGGTGGGTAGCGGCTAAGCACTGAAGGCTGCTCCCTGGACTTCTTCCCTTCACTCTGAGAGGAGCCAGATACAAATCGGTCTTCAGTTCTCCTTGTCTCCTGAGTCCCACTGTCTGTACCCGCGCCGATGTTGGAAGCTTTGGCTGCCCTCCTATTGGTGAAACTGGGAGAGGAAACCTGCCTATTGCCCAGAGAACAGTTTTCATTGTTGAGCGCAATATCTCTGTTTCGATGCCTCTCCCGCTTCTGCTGAGGGGACAGTTCCCGCGGTGTGTGCTTGGACACAGGTACCTCATTGCCATGGCCTCTTAACTTAGTCCTCTCATGCCTGCCTTTGCCGGACAGGAAAGCCTCTTCCCCTTCTACCTCCCCGTTCTCTAACTCTTTCTGTTTCTTGATTTGTAGCTTTATCTCCTCCAGCTGGCTGGCTAAGAGTTTGTTTTTATTTTGTTCACTTAGGTAATTATCCTGAAGATCATTATTTTTGGCCCTCATTTTCTTAAGCTCTTCTTCCAAAGATTCAAAATGTTTGATTTGTGTCTTGAGTTTCTCAATCTCTTGGTTGAGATCTTTAACTTTGTTGTCTTCTTGATTTCGGTTCTTTTCGTTTTCTGATTTGTTTCTTGTTTCATTCTCTACCTGCTTTAGATAGTCCAGAGCACCCTTCCTTCTTGATTCTTTGCACGGCAGTGTGGAGGAGATCCCGTCCTCAATCCGCAGGTCATTCCTTTCCAGAAGATTAGAAGCATTCCTTGAATAATCTCGGTTCATTTTTTTGTTCTGCTCCAGTTTTTGAGTGAGCTCTTTTATCAGTTTCTCATTCTCTTTCTCCTTTTCATTCAAGTATTTTCTCTCACTTACGAAGTTCAGAGTTAATGACTTCAGTTTTTCTAACTCTGACACTAAACTCTGCTCAGTTTTATCCAGGCGGTCCTCGGAAGATTCTAGTTCTTTCACTTTGACCCTGAGCATTTCCAGCTCAGCGGAGATCTTCTTTGTCAGGTTTCTCTCCTCATTCAGGCTCAGACAGAGTTGGGTACAGTCGTTCTTACTCCTGCCAAAGGCTTCCTCCAGCTTCTCCAGTTCAGCCATTCGTTTCTGAAGCCGTTCAATCTCAGATTTCAGCTCCCGGGTGAGGTTTTCTTCCTCTTCAAGCTTCTCCTTCATCAGCTGACACAGATCCTCTGCTCTCTTAATTTCCTCATCTTTGCCTTCAATTCTCAGCACTCGCTGGCGCAACACTTCAATCTCCGCCAACATGCCGGAATTGCTGCCTTCCGCCTGAATCACCTTGTCCTGGAGATCCAGGAGCTCATCCTCTGCTTTCTGGAGGTTTTTTGTGGCTTCCTCCAACTCATCGAGGCGGCGACTTAGACTTTGTAACTTAAACCGCAAGTGGCGGCTGGAGGCAGTATCCTTGTAGCTTGTAAATTCAGCCATGTCTACTGCTAGCCGGTGTGGGCTCCTAGAGGCATCCAGTTCCACTCAGGGGGCTGAGAAATGGTTACCTTTCTCTTGGCATCCACAACCTTCTTTGGCAGCTGGAGACCATTATCAGTCTACAGAAGGAAAGCAGATATACACAATGGAATATTACTCGGCAATCAAAAAGAATGAAATCTTGCCATTTGCAACTACGTGGATGGAACTAGAGGGTATTATGCTAAGCAAAATTAGAGAAAGACAACTATCACATGACTTCACTCATATGAGGACTTTAAGACACAACAGACGAACACAAGGGAAGGGAAGCAAGAATAATATGAAAACAGGGATGGGGACAAGACATAAGAGACTCTTTATATAGAGAACAAACAGAGGGTTGCTGGAGGGGTTGTAGGAGGGGGGATGGGCTAAATGGGTAAGGGGCATTAAGGAATCTACCCCTGAAATCATTGTTGCACTATATGCTAACTAACTTGGATGGAAAGCAGAAAGCATGTCAGGCAGCAAATCCAATTATCTGTACTTCAGCTCCCAGTTGTTAACAGACCTCTCGTATTAATTCTTGTGCCTAGAACATAGCAGGTGTTCAAATCTGTTGAATGAATGAATTTTCATAAACCTGCAGAAAAACACTGGTTTTTCTTTATGACTGATGTTGAGGTGATACCTACTTTCATCCTAATGAAGAATGCTACCAGTGGCTGCATGGCAAAAAAACACAGAAGAATACCCCATTTCTCATGGCAAGCTCTAAGAATCTCTTTACCATCTGCCACCTACATAATGTCAGGAGAGTCATCTCAGGAGAGTAACAGCTCCAGTTTTACTTAGTTGTAAAATGGGTATAATAATCCCTACCACATCTCTCCCCATTATCATTCTGAGATAATGCATAGAGCTCTAGGTAACAAAGCAGTAAATAATCCTAAGATTATTAAGAACTACAACAGCTTCAGGGAAAGAAGTAGATTAGTGAAAAAAAGTCACCTCACTGACACCAGGGAGATAAAAGGACCTAGGCTCCGTGAGGGGAGAAACAAAAGGGTATATATCCCTAGAGAATTTATAATCTTCGGCCTGCCTTCACTTGAGTTCAGAGTTCAGATTTACCCTGCCTTGAGGGGTCTGATATCAACTTCTCCTCGCAGAGAATCTAACCAAAAATGGTCTCAGCCTGGTAAAATCCCTGGGAAACCTACCAGAGGTAAACAAAAATACTCTGGAGAGAGAGACTCTCTACCAAGGTCACATAAGAGTCCCATAGATAAAGTCCTGCTGAACCTGAGTTTACAATTCTAAATTACAAAACACAGAAGGACCAATCTTTTACTATGACTGAACAACAGGTATTTACACCAGTAAGAACCGACGTTAGTAAGACGCACTAGAAACTGTAAGTACATTCCAGTGTTTAAAGTCATAAAAGAAGGAATCAAAACCAGGAGACAAGAAGATGGTATCAACAAAGATCAGAAGATTTTAAATTAACCAAACAGAATCGCTTAGAAATGGAAAGAAAAATGGCAAATTAGATGCAAATGAAAAGAATGCAGTATTTGAGAAGAGATATAAGGAGATTACAAAAGGTAGCACAAACTTAAAAATTTTGTGAAAGAAAGGTTAATAGGGGGAATAAAATACAGAGGTCCAAAAATGAAGTTTTAACAGGTGGCCCAAAAGGAGGGAACAGAGAAAATGGGGGAGAGGCAGAACTACTAGCTAAGTATTTTTCAAGAGTTGATGAAAGGGAGCCTCATATTTAGGAAACAAAGTCCCAACCAAGCAGGGTAAAAGTTAAATCTGCACCTAGACACATGATAAGGATACAGCAGAATACCACAAAGAGAAGAGAAGCAACAAGAAGGAAGAATATTCTGTGAAGAAGTAACAACTGAACTGGCTTCTCAACAGAAACTTAAGTGTCAAATAGAAGACAAAAGACATGATGGGGCACCTGGCTGGCTCAGAGCACGCAACTCTTGGTTCTCAGGGTTGTGGGTTTGAGTCCCATACTGGATGTACAGATTACTTAAAAATCTTTTTAAAAAAACAAAACAAAAAAACTAGAGAGGTGCCTGGGTGGCTCAGTCAAACATCCTGAAGACTTCAGCTCAGGTCATGATCTTGTGGTTCACGAGTTCAAGCCCTGTGTCAGGCTCTGTGCTGACAGCTCAGAGGCTTGAGCCTACTTTGGATTCTCTCTGCCCCTCCTCTGCTCACACTCTGTCTCTCTCTCTCTCTCTCTCAAAAATAAACATTAAAGAACTTATCAAAACAGTATGAAAGTTCCTCAAAAAGTTCCTGCCCTACGATCCGGCCCCCCACTCTCACTCAAACTTAAAAAAAAAGACAAAAGACATAATATCTTTATGAAAGAAGGTACAATTGAAAACTTTTCAGAACACAAAGGAAAATAAAAACCTAAGTGTTTATTATTAACAGACTTTCACTGAAAAAACTATTTATGGATGTAATTCAGAATATAGATGGGGCACCTGGGTGGTTCAGTCGGTTAAGCATCTGACTCTTGATCTCAGAGTCATGAGTTCCAGCCCTGTGTTGGGCTCCACGCTGGGGGTGGAGCCTACTTAAAGGAAAAGAAAAGAATATAGAAAATGATCACTTAGGAAAGGCATGAGATGCAAGAAGAAACAGTAAGCAAAGAAATCAACCCAAACAAGCATGGGTTCAGTTAAAGAATAAACAAAAATTAACTGGGAGTGGGAAGGGGAAGGGCAGGATAAAACCAAAGTGGAACTACCTGAAATGGTAGATAATAACATGTTAAGTCCTAAAGAAGGAAATCAGAATTCAAGTGTTCTTAAAACTCTGTATTTTGAAGGAGGAGGATAGAATTACTACAACTTTAGACCTTGGTAAGAGTAGATATTAATAATATATCTGATAAGGCATCAATAAGCAGAGTATATAAAGAACTCCTACAACCTAACAAAAAACAAACAACATGATTAAAAACTGGGCCAAGGACTTGAATAATTGATCCAAAGATGATACCCAAGTGACCTACAAGCATATGAAAAGATACTCAACATCATTCATCATTAGGGAAATGCAAATCAAAATCACAATGAGATATCACTTCACACCCATCAAGATGGCCACTATCAAAAGAACAAGTGGTGGTGACAATATGGAGAAATTGGAACCTTGTGCACTGTTGGTGGGAAAATAAAATGGCAAAGCTAAACAGTATGGCAGCTCCTCCAAAAATTAAAAATAGAATTACCGTATGATCCAGCAATTCCACTTCTAGGCCTAACTATAAAAAAATTCAAAACAGGATCTTAAAGAGATAATTTGTACAGCTATGTTCATGACAGCACTATTGCAACCAAGTGTCTGTCTATCAATGGATGATGGAGACACAAAATGTAGTATATGCTACAGTGAAATGTTAGCCTTAAAAAGGAGACCTGGATGAACCTTGAGGACACTGTGCTAAGTGAAACAAGCCAGTCACAGAAGAGAAATAGTAGATGATTTCACTCATATGAGGTATCTAGGAATATTCAAATTCAAATAAACACAGTAGAATGGTAGTTGCCACAGGCTGGGGGAGGGGGAAATGGGAGTTACTGTTTAATGGGTATGGAATTTCAGTCATGCAAGATAAAAAAAACTGTTCCAGAGACTGATTGCACAACAATGTGCAAATACATACTTAACCCTACTGAACTGTAAATGGTGACTATATCTTATGTTATGCATTTTTTACCACAGTTTTAAAAAAAATTAAGGGAGGAAAGAAGTAAAAAGCACAGAGACGGTAGGGCAGATTTCCCACTTCTGGTCCAGAAATGCAAATGTAAAGAGCTTAGAAGTCATCACTCTGTGTCTTAATCTATAAAAAACTGAACAGACTGAAAATTCACAACTCTTCTTAGATCCATGAGAGAAATGAGGTCACAAAAACCACTTCCCTAAAACTTAGACAAGTGGATGCAAAGAATCAACAATTTACAAAAATAGAAATTCACCAGTAGAAACCTCCATGGGGAACCAGCAGCAGGGGAGGAAAACCTAAACTGCAATTGACAAACTGCTGGAGGCTCAGTGTGGACAACTCTGAGAGTTAAGAACGAGAGGGAATCTGTGTTAGGGGGGGATGCCCCCCATTTGGTGAGCTTTACCTCCATGAGTTGTACGAGGACTCCCCGCCCTGTGCATCCAACAGGGAGTGTTAAACCAACCGTTTTGAAACCAGAACCTGGGGGAAGGGAAATACCCAATTCCTGCTCCCTCCAGCCGTCCTGTACCACCTGAGAGGTATGGGAGGTTGGGAGGAGAAGGGGAAAAGGCTATCACTAAAGGCCTACTTACCTCCGTTTTTTTTTTTTTACCCAGGACATCGTGTCCTGCTTTCACCAAAAAAAATTATAAGGCATACTAAAAGGCAAAAAATAGTTTGAAGAAACAGAGCAAGCATCAAAACTGGACCCAGAAATGGCAGATGTTGGAATTACCAGAAATTTAAAATATCTACTGTGATAAGGGCTCTAACGGAAAAAGTAGTCACCATACAAGAACAAATGAGTAACAGAAATGGAAGTTCTAGGAATCCACAAAATGTTACAGGCACCTGGGTGGCTCAGTAGTTTAAATATCCGACTTTGGCTCAGGTCATGATCTCGTGGTTCATGAGTTCCAGCCCCATATCCCTGCTTGGGATTCTCTCTCCCCATTTTTCCCCTCCCCAACTAGCACATGCATGCACGCTCTCCCTCTCTCTCAAAATAAATAAATGGGAAAAAAACCCACATATTTTAATTTTTAAAGTTTTTTAAATATTTATTTTTGAGAGAGCACAAGCAGGGGAGGGGCAGAGAGAGAGGGACACAAAGAATCTGAAGCAGGCTCCAAGCTGCATGCTATGAGCACAGAGCCTGATGTGGGACTCGAACTCACAAACTGTTGAGATCATGACCTGAGCCAGAGTCAGATGCTTAACCAACTGAGCCACCCAGGTGCCCCAAGACCATATATTTTTTAAAACAGAGATCAAAAATACTGTTACAGCAATGAAGACTGCCTTTGATTATCTTATCAGTAGACTAACAGAACGGAGTAAAGACTCTCAGCTTGAGGGTATGTCAATAGAAACTTCCAAGCCTGAAAAAGAGAAAAATGACTAAAAAAAAGGGAACAGAACATCCAATAAGTATGGGACAACTACACTTGTAATGGGAATTAACAGAAGAAAAATTTGAAGCAATAATGACTGAAAATTTTCCCAAAATTAGTGTCAGACACCAAATAACACCAAGCAGGATAAATGCCATAAAGACAAAAGAAAAACAAAAACCCAATACCTAGACATACCATATTAACACTGCAGAAAATCAAGGATAAAGAAAAAAATCTTGAAGCCCAGGAAAAAAAACACCTAACCTACAGAGTAGCAAAGATAAGAATTCCATCTGACTTCTCAGAAGTCATGCAAGCAAGAAGACAGTGAAGTGAAATATTTAAAATATTGAAAGGTAAAACAAAAACCCAAAACTACAATTCTGTACCCCACAAAAAAAAAAAAAAAAATTCAGTACCATTTCAAAAGTGAAGGAAAAATAAAGACTTAGACAAATAAAAATTGAGATCTGTTGCTAGTACACCTGCCCTGCAAGAAATGTTAGAAGAGTTCTTCAGGGGCATCTGAGTGGCTCCGTCGGTTAAGCATCTGACTCTTGACTTCAGCTCATGTCATGATCTCACAGCTTCATGGGTTTGAGCCCTGTATCAGACTCTGCACTGGCAGCTTGGAGCCTGCCTGGGATTCTCTCATTCCTCTCTCTGAGAGGATGTCTCTATTTCTCTCAAAAATAAACTTAAAAAAAAAATTCTTCAGTGAGAAGAAAAATGATATGGATTAAAAACTCAAACCACATCAAGAAAGGAAGAGCATTAAAGTTAAAGTAAAATAACATTTTTAATTTTTCTTACTTTTAATTGATCTAACAGATAATTCAAAATAATAGCAACAATGTATTCAATCGTTATACAGCTCATGTATAAATAAAATGAATGACAGCAGTGATACAAGGGACAAGAGAGGAACTAGAAATTACTTTATTATAAAGTATTTGTACTACCTATAAATGTACACTACAAACTCTAGGGCAAACTCTTAAAAAAGTTTAATTGGGGGCACCTGAGTGGCTCAGTCGGTTAAGCATCCGACTGTGGCTCAGGTCTCAATCTCGAGGTTGCTGAGTTTGGAGTCCGCATGGGGCTGGCTCTCTGCTGTCATCACGGAGCCCGCCTTGGATCCTCTGTTTCCCTCTCTCCCCACCCCTCCTATGCACTCTCTGGCGTGCATGCTCACACTCTCTCTTTCTCTCTTTCTCAAAAATAAGCATTAAAAAAATAATATAAGTTTAATTGATATGCTAAGGAGAGAAACTGGATCCATATACAATGCTTAATTAAAACCACAAAAGGCAGGAAAAAAAGCCAAAAAGTGACAAAAAACAAGAGCTTATAATCACTTTAAACATCAACAGTCTAAATATACCAATTAAAAGAGAGAGAGTATATCAAAAGACACGACTGTATGTTTACAAAAACCCCCTTCAAATTTTTTTAATTTCAGTATAATTAATGGACAGTGTTATAGTTTCAGGTGTATGATATAATGATTCAACAATAGTATGCATTATTTAGTGCTCATCCACTTTAAAAATTTTAATAAAGATGCATAATGATTAAAAGTAAAGGGATGGAGAAAATTTTGCCATACTAACTAATCAAAAGGAAGTTGCACTAGCTACATTAATATCAAGACCGAATATTTCAGAGCAAGTAATCAGGGATAAAGACAGACTTACATGATGATAAAGGAGTCTCAATTCTCCAAGACGTAACCATCCTTCATGTGTATGCACCTAACAAAGAAGCATCAAAAACCAATAGAATTGCAAAGAGAAACAGATGAATCTACTACTATAGCTGGAATGCCTCTTTCAGCAACTGGCAGATCCGGCAGGCAGAAAATCAGTAAGGACATAGTTGAAGTCAACAATGCAATCCAGAAACTGTATATAATGAACATATATATAGACTAGTTCATCCAACAACAATAGCATACACATTCTTTTCTTTTTTTAATGTTTATTTTTGAGAGAAAGCAAGCAGGGGAGGGGCAGAGAGAGAGGAGATACAGAATCCATAGCCGGTAGCGTTCACATTCTTAAGTTCACATGAACATTCACCAAGAGAGACCACATTCTGAGCCACAAGACACAACAACTTGAAGAACAGAAATCATACATTGTATGCTCTCAGACCACAATGGAATTAAACTAGAAATCAATACCAGAAAGATAGCTGGAAAATACCCAAATATTTGTGGAGATTAAACAACACACTTCTTTTAAATTTTTTTTACATATTTATTTATTTTTGAGAGAGAGAGAGAGAGGGAGAGAGAATGGGGGTGGGGCAGAGAGAGAGAGAGAGAGACAGAATCTGAAGCAGGCTCCAAGCTATGAGCTGTCAGCACAGAGCCCGATGTGAGGCTCGAACTCAAGAATCACAAAATCAAGGGGGGCGCCTGGGTGGTGCAGTCGGTTAAGCGTCCGACTTCAGCCAGGTCACGATCTCGCGGTCCGTGAGTTCGAGCCCCGCGTCAGGCTCTGGGCCGATGGCTCGGAGCCTGGAGCCTGTTTCCGATTCTGTGTCTCCCTCTCTCTCTGCCCCTCCCCCGTTCATGCTCTGTCTCTCTCTGTCCCAAAAATAAATAAAAAACGTTGAAAAAAAAAATTTTTTTAAAAAAAAAAAGAATCACAAAATCATGACCTGAGCCAAAGTCGGATGCTCAGCCAACTGAGCCACCCAGGCACCCCTAAACAACACACTTCTAAATAATTCATGGGTCAAAGAAGAAATCTCAAGAGAAATTTTTAAATATTTTGCACTTAATGAAAATGAAAATACAACTTTATCAACATTTGTGGGGTGTACCAAAAGCAATGCTTAGAGGCAAATGTATAGCACCAAATGCATGTATTAGGTAAGAACAAAGATCTAATAGCAATAAGCTAAGTTTCCATCTTAGGCAATTAGAAAAAGAAAAGCAAATTAAAACCAAAGTTAACTGAAGAGAAGAAATAAAAATTAAAGCAGAAATCAACTGGTTCTTTGAAAAGATCAATAGAATCAATAAGCCTCTAGCCAGGCTAATGAAGAAAAAAAAAAAAAACAACAAATTACTAATACCAGTAAGAGGGGCTATCACTACAGATCCCATGGACATTAAAAGAACAAGGGATTATGAACAACTCTATGCCCACAAATTTGATAACCTAGATGAAATGTACCAATTGCTTGAAAGATATAATCCTCAGGAACTCACAGAAGCAGGAAATAGGTAATCTGAATAGGATTGTATCTATTTAAGAAATGGAATCAATAATAACCTTCAAAAACAGGAAACATACTGGGCCTAGATGGGTTCACTGGTAATTCTACCATACATTTAAGAAGTAATTCTATCAATTATAAGAGGTGCCTGGGTTGCTCCACTGGTGAGCATCCAACTCTTGATTTCGGCTCAGGTCATGATCTCATGGTTCGTGGGACAGAGCCCTGGGTTGGGTTCTCTGCGCCGAGCACTGACAGCACAGAGCCTACTTGGGATTCTCTCTCTCTCCCTCTCTCTGCTCCTTCCTCTCCCCCCACTCACAAGCATACCCTCTCTCTCAAAATAAATTTTTAAAAAAAGAAGCAATTATACCAATTATACAATTTTCTACAAATTCTTCCAGAAGTTAGAAGCAGAGGAAATACTCCTTAGCTCATTCTGAGGCCAGCATTACCCTAACATCAAAACCAGACAAAGAAAAACAAACCCCACAGACTAAGATCTCTCATAAACATAGATGGAAAAATCTTACAAAATATTAGCAGATCTAATCCAACACTGTATAAAAAGAATTTCAGACCATGACCAAGTGGGATTTATCCTGAGTATACAAAACTGGCTCAACGTTCAAAAATCAATTAATGTAATCCAGCTTGTCAACAGACTAAAGAAGAAAAATCACATGATCTTATAAAAAGATACAGAAAAAGCATCTGACAAAACCCAATACCCATTCACAATAAAACTCAGGAAATGAGGAATAGAGGGAAACCTCCTCAACTTTATTTAAAAAAAAAAAAAAAAAAAATCTACAGCTAGCATCATACTTAAAGGTGGAAAACTGTTCTCTGATCAAGAACAAAGCAAGAAGTCCCCTTACCACAGCTTCTCAAAACTGTACTAGAGGGGCGCCTGGGTGGCGCAGTCGGTTAAGCGTCCGACTTCAGCCAGGTCACGATCTCACGGTCCGTGAGTTCGAGCCCCGCGTCAGGCTCTGGGCTGATGGCTCGGAGCCTGGAGCCTGTTTCCGATTCTGTGTCTCCCTCTCTCTCTGCCCCTCCCCCGTTCATGCTCTGTCTCTCTCTGTCCCAAAAATAAATTAAAAAAAAAAAAAAAAAAAAAACTGTACTAGAATCCTAGCTGATATGGTAAGACAAGAAGAAAAAAAAAAAAGGTGGGGGGGGGGGGGGGGAAGAAGAAATGAAACTCTTTGTTTTGCACAGGACATGACTGTAGAAAACCCAAATGAATCAACAATAACAAAAAAAAATTCCCCAGAACTAATAAGCAACTACAGCAAGAACGCAAGATACAAAGTTAGCATTCAAAAGTCAGCTGTAGGGCGCCTGCGTGACTGGAGTCAGTTAAGCGTCTGACTCTTGATTTCAGGTCATGCTCTCACAGTTCAGGAGATCAAGCCCTGCATCGGGCTCCATGTGCTGAAAACGAGGAGCCTCCTTGGGATTCTATCTCTTCTCTCTCTGTTGCTGCATGCATGCTTTCTCAAAATAAATAAGCTTAAAAAAAAAAAGTCAGTCTCTTTCCTATATACCAGCAATGAACAAATGGAATTTGCAATTAAAAACATAATACCATTAGAGGCGCCTGCGTGTCTCAGTTGGTTGAGCGGCTGACTCTTGACTTAGGCTCTGGTCATGAGTTCATGGTTTGTGGGATCAAGCCCTGTACTGGGCCTGCACTGACAGCATGAAGCCTGCTTGGGATTCTCTCTCTCTCCTCTCTCTGACCCTCCCCCTCCCCCAAAATAAATAAATAAATAAACATTTTTTTAAAAAACAAGAATACCATTAAAAAACACACACACAATACCATTTACATTAGCACCCAGCTCCAAAAAAAAAAAGAATTACATAAATATAAGCCTAACAAAATATGTACAAGACCTATGTAAAGGAAACTATATAAAACTAATGGATTGGGGCGCCTAGGTGGCTCACTCAGTTAAGCGTCCGACTTCAGCTCAGGTCATGATCTCACGGTTTGTGAGTTCAAGTCCCGTGTCGGGCTCTGTGCTGACAGCTCGGGGCCTGGAACCTGCTTCTGATTCTGTGTCTCCCTCTCTTTCTGCCCCTCCCCCACTCATGCTCTGTCTCTCTCTCTCTCTCTCTCTCTCAATAATAAATAAACATTTTTTAAAAACTGATGAATCAAAGAAGAATTAATAAAGAGATATTCCATGTTCATGGATAGGAAGACTCAATAATGTCCAAATGTCAATTCTTCCTAACTTGAAAGAGTAAATGTAATCCCAATCAAAACCTCATGCAAATTATTTTGTGGATATCAACAAACTGATTCTAAAATTTATATGGAAAGGCAAAAGATCCGGAACAGCCAATACATATTGAAGAACAACAAAGTTGGGAGACTAACACTACCTGATCTCAAGACTTAACTATAAAACTGCAGTATTCAAGACAATGTTGTATTGGTAAAAGAATAGACAAATAAAAGAACAGAAAAGAGAGCCCAGAAATAGATCCACATAAGCATAGTTAACTGATCTTTGACAAAGAAGCAAAAGCAATACAATGAAGCAAAGATGGTCTTTTCACCAGGTAGTACTGGCACAAATGAACACCCACATTCAAAACAACGAACCCAGACACAGACCTTAAACCCTTCAAAAATACTAACTCAAACCGGGTCACAGACCTAAATGTAAAACATAAAACTATAAAGTGCAGGGGCCCTGGGGTGGCTCAGTCAGTTGAGCATCTGTCCAACTCTTGATTTGGCTCAGGTCATGATCTCACTGTTAGTAAGTTCCATCCCTGCATCAGGCTCTGCACTGATAGCGTGGATCCTGCTTGGGATTCTTCCCCTCTCTGCCCCTCGCCCACTAAATAAAGAACAGACTTAACAAACTTTAAGTTAAACTTTATTAAAAAGAAAAAACTATACAGTGCCTAGAAGGTAACAGACCAGAAAACTTAAGATGACCTTGGGTATGGTATGATGAGGACTTTTTAGATACAATACCAAAGGCATGATCCATAAAAGAAATAACTGGTAAGCTGGACTTCATTAAAATTAAAAACTACTCTTCAAAAGACAATGTTAAGAGACTGAAAAGATAGGCTTTACAGTGGGAAAAAATATTTGCAAAAGACATATCTGATAAAAGAGTGTAAACCTAAAATACAAAGAATCCTTAAAACTCAACAATAAGAAAATAACTTGATTAAAAAATGGCCAGAGAAGATATACAAGTGGCAAATAAGCATATGAAAAGATGCTCCACATCATGTCATCAGGGGAACACAAAACAATGAGATATCACTATACACCTATCAGAATGGCCAAAATCTGAAACACCAACAATACCAAATGCTAGTGAGAATGTGGAACAATAGGAATTCCCAGTGCTAGTGGGAATGCAAACTGATACAACTTCTCTGGAAGACAGTTTGGTGGTTTCTTACAACTAAACAGTTTTACCCATATGATCCAGCAATAGCACTCCTTTGTATTTACCCAAAGGAGTAAAATCTGCATGTAGATATTTCTAGCACCTCTACTCATAACTGCCAATACTTGGAAGCAAACGAGATGTCCTTCGGTAGTGAGTGGATAACCTGTGGTATATCCAAATAATGGAATATTATTTGGCTAAAAAGAAATGAGCTATGGGGTGCCAACCATAGCATCCAACTTCGGCTCAGGTCATGATCTCATGGTTCGTGAGTTCGAGCCCTGCACTGGACTCTGCACTGACAGTGTGGAGCCTGCTTGAGATCCTCTTTCTCTCCCTCTCTCCCTCTGTCCCTCCCCTAGTTGCACACACTCAAGTGTACTCTCTCAAAACAAACTTTAAAAAATCTGAAAGAAAGGAAGAAGTTATCAAGCCATGAAAACACAAGGAGGCAGCTTAAAAGTAAAAGCAGCCAATCTGAAAAGGCTACATACTATATGATTCCAGCTATATGACATTCTGGTAAAGTCAAATTATGGAGACAATAAAAAGATCAGGAGAGATAAACAGAGTGAATTTTCAGGGCAATAAAGCTACTCTGCATAATACTATACCAGTAAATACATCTCATTATAAATTTGCCCAAACTCAGAGAATGTACAACACCCAAGAATGAGCCATGTAAACTATGGACTCTGGGTGATAATGATGTGTCAATGTAGGTTCATCAGTTGTAATGAATGTGGATAATGAGGGAAGCTGTGCACATGTGGGGGCAGGAGGTATATGGGAAATCTCTACCTTCTGCTCAATTTTGCTGTGAACCTAAAAGTGCCCTTTAAAAAAACGGTAAGTTTAATAGACAACAAGCTTTATGGGAGGGCGGGGCGAGTGCTGAGAGGAGGCTGCAATTTTAAATAGCGCAATTAGGGTAAGCAATTAGGGTAAGCCTCAAGGTGGCGCCTACGCAGAGACTTGAAGGAAGCAAGGAAGAATGTTTAGGGAAGAACATTCTAGGCAAAGAGAAAACTGAAGACAAAGACCACAAAAAAAAGAGCATACTCAATGTATTCAAGGAATATGAACAGCGTGTCTGGGGCTGAGGGAACAAAAGGAGCGGATCAAGAGATGGGGTTGAAGAGGCAGTGGGGGCACCTTGCAGGCCCTGGGGAGGCCTCTGGGTTCTCATTTAAGAAATGGAGACCCATCCAAAGGTTCTGAGCAGAGCAGTAACATATTCTGACTTGGATTTAAAGGGATCAATCTGGACTATATGGTTTCACTTTATGTGGTTGAAAAAGAGGCAAAAACTAATCCATAGCGAGAGTGGTTACCTCTGGGGAGACAGTGACTAGGAGGAGACTGCTGGGGATGTTCTATGGATGATAGATTCCTGCCATCAAGCTATAGAACTGAAGATTTGTGCACCTCAATATGTTATATTATATGTTATACCTCAGTATACCTCAATAACAAAAAATAAAGATGGGTGCCCTATAAAACAAGATATAGATGGACATGACTGCTGTGTTCAAAACAGACCACAGAGGATAAGAGTAAGAGCAAGAAGACCAAAAGGAGCCCAGTGCAGTAATCCAATCAAAAGGTAATTGTGGCCTGGCCCAGGACAGTGGCCACGCACATGGTAAGAAGTGGCCCAACTCTGGCCACTTGAAAGCAGAACCACAGCATTTGCTCTTGAATCGCATGTGAGGTGTGAGATAAAGGGATTAAAGAGGATTCCAAGGGTTTCGGTCCGAATTTGCAGCAGGATGGAATTGTTATCAGTTCAAACAGGGACAAATGGATGAGCAATCTGAGAAGGAAGATCAGGAGCTCGGTTTGGGACACACTATTTATGAGATGTGTATTAGTTATCCAAATGGAGATGTTAAGAGACTGTCTGAATATACAAGACTGGAATTCAGGAGAGAGAATGGGCTGAACAGATAAATCTGTGAGTCAACAAAGAATGGATGGCTTAGAAAACCATGATCTGGATGAGACTGTCAAGGAAGTGAGTAAATACAAAGAAATCAAGAGGTCAAAGGTCTGAGCCCCAAGGTGGCCAATATTTTTTACTGGTGGAAATGCAGAGTAAACAGCAAAGGACACAAAGACAAAGTCGGCAAGGTAAAGGAAAACGGGGAGAATATAGTATCATGGCAGCCCAGCAAAGAAAGCCTTTCAAGGAGAAAGGAGTGCTCAGCTCTGTCAGGTGAAGCTGATGGCTCAAATAAAATGATGGCTGAGAACAGACCAGTAAATTTCACAACATGGAAGTCACCCTGACAAGAGCAGCACTGTAAAGTGATGGAAGTGAAAGTTTTATTAGAGTTTGAGGGGCGCCTGGGTGGCTCAGTTGGTTGGCATCTGACTTCGCCTCAGGTCATGATCCCGCAGTCCGTGAGTTGGAGCACTGTGTTGGGTTCTGCTGACAGCTCAGAGCCTGGAGCCTGCTTCAGATCCTGTGTCTCCCTCTCTCTGCCCCTGCCCCACTCACACTCTGTCTCTTTCTCAATAATAAACATTTTTTTTTAATTTTTAAAAGAAAAAAAGAGTTTGAGAAAATAAGGTGATGAACTGGAGAGCACAAATATTAGATGACTTCTGAATGCTGTTAAAAAAAAAACAGAGCAAATAGGTGGGGAGGCCACTGACAGAAAAAGTGGTATCAAAGTGTTTCTTTTTAAGACAGAAGAAAAAGCATGCTGGTATACTGGAATACGATCCAGGAAAAAAGGGAAATTTTGACAAATTATGAAAGGCAGAAACCTTCTGGAGCAATGAACATTCTTGGGTAAAGGAGAGAAAATGGGGCTCTAGCATAAAGTACAAGCAGCAGTGCTAGAGAACACAGTTCATGCATGGTGACAGCAAGGCAGAGGAAGACAGGTGTGGTGGCAGGAGTCTAGTAAAGTTCTCTTTAGGTGGTTTTTGCATCTTCACTGAAATAGAAAGTAAGGTCATCCTCTTAAAGTGTCAGTGGGTAAAGTATTACAGGTTTCAGATCTGGTCAGCCAGGTGAGTGGGAAATACAGAACAATCACCAGGCAACATTAAAGGCCCACTTAAAATTCATGGTTAGGATTTAAAGTGAAACCAATCAGCAAGGATTGTATTTTTACAACCAGTCTTGTTCAGCTGACCAGATGAACGCACAGAGAAGACAGAGTTGCATTGAACCAGGCTGGAACTTGATGAATTCAACAAAGCAAGAGAAGGCCACAGGAATTACAGGCATGTATAAGGGAACTTAAGCTCATTCAGTAAAGAGGAATGAGAACAAAGAACAGTGAAAATGTAATAGGACCAAATGAATGGAAAGTACCAACAAGGACAGAAGGACTGCTGGAGTTAGGGTCCTAGTGGGAGTGAGCTTGAACGACAAGAGACGGTAATCAGAGGGGGATCTATCTCCAGGAACTGAAATTACCAAGGGGTTGCAGTAACTGATGTCAAAAACTAAGGTATGAATAAGTGGAGTACAGAATTTTTAGGGCAGTGAAACTACTCTATATGATACCACAGTGGTAGATACATGTCATTATACATTTGTCCAAACCCACTGAATGTACACCACCAAGAGTGAACCAGAACATAAACTACAGATTTGGGGCAATTATGGCGTGTGAATGGAGGTTCATCAGTTGTAACATATACCACTCTGGTGAGGGATGTTGATAATGGGAAAGGCAGGCAGGGAGTATATAAGGAATCCCTTCCCTTCCCCTTTCTTCTGTGAACCGAAAAATGCTCTAATATAAAGATTTTATGAAATTAAAGATTTAATTTTTTACAGTAATCTCTACACCCTATGTGAGGCTTAAACTTGCAAGCCTGAGATCAAGAGTTGCACACTCCACCAACTGAGCCAGCCAGGTGCCCCTAAGATAGTCTTAATAAAAAATAAAATAAAAAACCTGAAGTTTTTGGTCACAGATGAGCATGATTGTGCGAATGCTGGGGGCAGGATGGGGTTTTAAAAAGATCACTGGAGGGGCACCTTGGTGGCTCAGTTGGTTGAGTGTCCGACTTCAGCTCAGGTCACGATCTCACAGTTTATGAGTTCAAGCCCCGCGTCAGTCTCTGTGCTAACAGCTCGGAGCCTAGAGCCTGCTTCAGATTCTGTGCCTCCCTCTCTCTCTACTCACATTCTATTCTGTCTCTGTCTCTCTCAAAAATAAACAAACATTTAAAAAATTTAAAAAAAAAATCATTGGAAGAGAAAAATAACTGAGAGGCAAGGACCACAGAATTGTACATTGAAAGCACCACAAATTAACAGGACCAGAGGGGCGCCCGGGTGGCTCAGTCGGTTAAGCGGCCAACTTCAGCTCAGGCCACGATCTCGCAGTCCGTGAGTTTGAGCCCCACGTCGGGCTCTGTGCTGACAGCTCAGAGCCTGGAGCCTGTTTCAGATTCTGTGTCTCCCTCTCTCTGACTCTCCCCTGTTCATGCTCTGTCTCTCCCTGTCTCAAAAATAAATAAAACATTAAAAAAAATAAATTTAACAGGACCAAAGCTGGAAAAAGTGACATTAAACAAGAAGCTAAAGCCACTGAGAAATCAGAGGCAATTTGGGGAGCTGGGGGTGTAAGAAGGTGACAGCAGGACTAAGGGTGCTGGGTGTTATAGTCTGATGAGATTAGATTTAAAACTAGGGGGAAAGAGGGGAGGAACGTGGTCTGAGCCATAACAGAAAAACAGCTACCACTTGAAAGAGAATAATGGATTCATCAATGATCCCACAAGAAAACACAGGGCCAAAGGAAAGATTTGTGGAAATGACAAAAGCCACTTGTCTCCAACGCCAAGATCCCTTCCACTGACTGCTCTGCAAGCCTACAGCCACCAGATGGAACCCATGCACCGCCCTTAAAAATACCAAGACCTCTGAGGTTTGGGAAATACAGTCTCCCTCTCTCAGCCTCTGAGATCCTACCCTCTCCCGGATTATTTCTCCACCACTTTGCTTCCCTGGATACATCCTTCTCTAACCTCTCATCTTTGCTTCTTTTGGTCTCCCAACCTTCTCTTCCCAGTTTATATGCTTTCTCATTCTCAAAAATGGAAGGGGAGGGGTACCTGTATGGCCCAGCTAGTTAAGCAGACTTCGACTCAAATCATGAGCTCAAGCTCCGCTTCGGGCTCGCTGCTGTCAGCACAGAGCCTGCTTCAAATCCTCTTCCCACCTACCTCTCTGCCCCTCCCCAGCTCATTCTCTCTCTTGCTCTCAAAATAAATAAATAAACTTAAAAAAAAAAAAAAAAAACTGGAAGGGAGAGAAAGATATCATATGTTTTCACTCATATATGGATCTTGAGAGACTTAACAGAAGACCATGGGGGAAGGGAAGGGGGGAAGAAAAGATACAGAGAGGAAGGGAGGCAAACCATAAGAGACTCTTAAATACAAAGAACAAACTGAGGGTTGATGGGGGGTGGAGAGAGGGGAAAGTGGGTGATGGGCATTGAGGAGGGCACTTGTTGGGATGAGGACTGGGTGTTGAAGCCAATTTGACAATAAATTATATTTTTAAAAAATGGAAAGGAGAAAAAAACCCTAAATTTATATATTTATATAAGAAAAAAAAACCTTTTCCCTTATTCCCATCCACTTTTCCTACTTCAAGTGCCATTTGTTTTTGGCCTTTTGCCTAGTGGTATGGTAAAAACAAACTAACCAACAAGCAAAACCCTTACCAATCTATACACAGGGTGAAGGAAATAGAGGGCTGAACTAAATATGGGCCATAAACCCAATTTTAAAAGGATCTGTACTGGCACAGTAGTTACTGGAAAACAAATGATATATGATGTGTCCACAAAGTACTTTAAATCAGCTTATCCTTGTAAATATGCTAGAAAGCCATAAAGTTATACGCTTTAAAGAGATGAACTTTTGGGGCGCCTGGGTGGCGCAGTCGGTTAAGCGTCCGACTTCAGCCAGGTCACGATCTCGCGGTCCGCGAGTTCGAGCCCCGCGTCAGGCTCTGGGCTGATGGCTCGGAGCCTGGAGCCTGTTTCCGATTCTGTGTCTCCCTCTCTCTCTGCCCCTCCCCCGTTCATGCTCTGTCTCTCTCTGTCCCAAAACTAAATAAAAAACGTTGAAAAAAAAATTTTTTTTTAAAAAAGAGATGAACTTTATGATATATAAATTAGATCTCAATAAAGCTGTTTAAAAAAAATCCCAGCTTACCCCAAACTGAAACATTCCCCTCAGCAACTCTTAGTTATACTAGTTTATACTATAGTTTTCATAAACAAATCCCATTTTCAGAAGAGAGAAATGTTAAACTCTAATATAGTCTCATCTATAAATTGTAATTCTGAACTAGCAGAATCCACAAATCCTACTGCTTATTCATTTGGCTTTTAGTGCCAATTTTATATGTTCTGTTCAAAACTCGATATGAACCAATCAGTACACCACTAGAAATGGAAAAGCTAAGCCCAGTAACTATACAGCACATACTTACTACAGGTGTGAAGAGAAGGAGTTTCACAAACCACTACTCAAAATCCTTTCAAAGTACTTATTGCTCTCAGGATAAAGACCAAAGTCCCCAAGAAGGCATGCAAAGCCCCAAAGGATCTGGCCCTGCCTACCTAGTCAACCTTGTCTTCAAACTCCATGTGGGCTCCACACTCTTGGAGCCCACAAACTTTGCACTCTATCATCTCCAGGCCTTTACTAGCTTGACTGGTAATCCTTCTCATTTCTCCAAATGCCACCTTAGACAATACCTCCTCCTGGAATCTTCTGCAGCAACTTCCTCCCCAACATTGCAGGGCAAAGCAGGGCTTCTCCTTCTTGCTTTTACAGTGTGTGCTGTACTGGTCCATTCACAGCACACATCACACTGTATTCAAGCTGTATTTACCCATTTTGTTTCTCCAACTTGTTTCTTATTCACTACTGTATTCTCAGTACCCAGCAGGAAGCCTAGTACATTTTTAATGCGTAAAATTTGATGAATGAATGGCTGAATGGCTGGAGCCATTATTAAATGGCTTATCGGCTCTTTGGCACTAACCATTAACACAAAACAATAAAAATGATGTCAACAAGCTACTCATGGATTACAAGGCTGAAAACAATTGGCAGATATGGCAGCACAGATACCTGGTCCTGTGGTGATGCCCTAAATGACCTCATCCCAAGCCCAGTGTCACCTGTAGAGTCTCAGTCCTGGTGCTTTTCCATTTGAACTTGCCCTTCTGGGCTTTCAGGTCTATACCATATCTTTTTCCACTCCTTAGAGTTGGATTTCAGAGCCAAAGTGTAGCTAAAAGATCATTCAGTCCACTGGTTTTCAATCTGGGCTCAGCAAATCCCCTCAGGGGTCATTCGGAGCAGGGGAGAGAACAGGGAGAAGGTTTGAGCAGACTGAGCTTCAGGCTCCTTCTCTCATTTTCATCAACCAACGCAACCGATTTCTAGCTTTTTAACATACTGGGTTTCCCCAATATGACAGTAAAGAAAGAACCCCACCACTTTCGTTTAAAATAAAACCACCTTAGGAGGCCTGGGTGGCTCAGTCAGTTAAGCGTCCAACTCCTGGTTTCCGCTCAGGTCATGATCTCGCAGTTGTGGGTGCAAGCCCCACATCAGGCTCCACGCTGATGGCAGGAAGCCTGCTTGGGATTCTCTCTCTCTTCCTCTCTCTCTGCCCCTTCCCTCCCTGCTTGTGCTCATTCTCTCTCTCTCTCTCAGAATAAACTTAAAAAAAAACTTACAAAATAAGACCACCTATTTGGCCCAATCCCCTTACTTTAAAAATGAAGAAACTGAGATTCAGAAGTAAATACTGTGGTTTCTCTAGCAACTCAGAAAAGGTAAGGACTTTAGTCTCCTGACTATCCAGAATTCTTCCCATTGTGTAGAAACACCTGCCTGGAAACTCTTAAGCATTTTTACAAAGTGAGGAGTTCTGATTATTCACAGACCAATAACAAAAAGGTACAGAGGACAAACACCAATGGAGCACTACTGTACTGTAGACAATATATTAAGTACTTAATTCACATGCTTTCTCTCGGAACCTCAGATCTACCCTTTACTTTTTCTTAAATCACCTAAGGCTTTCTCTTCCATACAAGTATGGTAATCCCCAGGGATGTAAAGGACTTAGCAGAATGCCTTGCCCGTAAGTCACAACAAGCAGTAGCTATTACTATTATTCTATTCAGTCTCCACAAAAATGTTATGAGATAGGAACCTTTGAACTCCTAATGTCACACAGCTGGCAAGGAGGAAAGCCAGATGTTGAACCCAAGTCTACTTCCACAGTCCATATTATTTTGAGAATGTTACTCTGTTGGCCAAATCAATAATCTCTGTGCCCCGGTGCCCTCCTCTGAGCAAATGAACAAATACCAACCTCACCTACCACACAACAACAACAACAACAACAACAACAACAACAACAATAACAAGTCGGCTATAAAGGGCTCTGAAAAGTCCTATGCATACCTAAGGTAAGTTTCACCAGGCAACATCCTCCTAGAAATAGCCTCTCACTAAAATCAGCCCTTCTGCCCAGAGAAAACAAGAAATTTGATCAAAAATGGAGTTAGAGTGCCACTTTTCTCTAACCTGTTGGCCCTACGCATAGCCAGAGAAAGAAATGGCTTTGCTATCTCCAGGACCATCCAAAGGCGAGGGGCAGATGCCTCTCTTCCCAGTACCTCCCACATGCCCTAGTAACAGTATGTTTATCCAGATAAAACTCATTTGTAGACACCTATAGAACATCTATGATGCACCTAGCATTTTGCCAAGTGCTATAAGATTATCAAGACCTAACCCTTGCCTTTAAGTCATCAGAAAGAGACAGCTAATTATAAAACAATAATGAAGAAGCCTCCCTGACAGTCACACACAATACAACACCCATCCTTTTGCTTCCAGTCCTCTTACCATACTTTTTTCACTTAGCACATTTTACCACTTGATGTATGTTGCACTGGAAGCTCAGAAGAAGTGACTAATTGTGCCCAAGGGTGGATTCTGGGGAAAAAAATTGTTGATATTAAACCTCAGGAATCATAGGAAAGGGAAAAGAGGCAAGGGTGGTCCCATCCTTTAATGCCAACTTGCCCTCCACACCAGTGTCTAGCTGAGTTCCCATTCACATGAGAAAGATACGGCATCAATTCTCTCTCATTCAGGGCTCCTTTCTGCCAAAGTTCTTGAACCCAGTTCCAAATGGCCCTATCTAGCATTTTGGAGGCTGGCTCTTCTTCCTGTCCCACCGGACCAGGAAAGTCTGAAATAGAACATAATCAAACTTGCCCTGCCCTTTCCCCCTAACATAGCTGTCATGATTCACACTTCCTGTTCCCAACAGTCATTGAAGATAGGGGGTCGACAAACTTTGTCTTTAGAGTTTGACAGTATCCATCATCATAAGCACGGAGTAGAATTGCTGAATCAATATGTGGTACACCTGAAACTAATATAACATTGCATGTTAATTATACTTCAATCTTGAAAAGTTTGATAGTATACATAGAAGTATACAACTTAGTTTAATAGTAAATAGTTCAGGCTTCAGAAGACCCAAGTTGGAGGTCTGTCCTTGTAACATGAAACAACCGTACACAATGTATGAGCTGTGTTCCATCCAACTTTATTTACAAAAACAGGCAGTGGGCCCGTGGACCACCATTTGCCAACCCCTGATCAAACGGAAAATGGGAAGACTATTTTTAAGCAGCCCTCTCCCAACCATTTCTAGTCACCTGTCTTAAGCCCTTAGGCTATCCATGTCACACCACTTCCTCTTGAGCGCTTCTATTTCATTGCTGGGCCTAAATTATTTTTCCCAGCATCACAAATTCACATGTCTTAGATATGCAAACTTCAAAAGTTAGTAGCCCAAGGAGCACAGAGAGAGATTATCTAGGTGGGAAAGGAGTCAAAGACCGTCTGTTCCCACCTCCTAGTCAATGCAGAAGGTACCTCACAAGTAGCCATTTAGCTCCTGTTCAAATACTTCTAAAGACGGGAAGGACACTCATTTCTTCCCAAGGCAACTCACTCCACCTCTGGACAGCTCCAAGACTTTTTCTTTTTTTTTTTTTAAAGCACACTTAACCACTTGATTACTGTCTCTTTTTACTAGAATTTAAGATCCATGAGGTCAGAAACATGGTTTTTCATATCTGTAGCTGTTTTTTACTGCTGTCTCTTCAGCACTTTGAACAGTTTCTGGTACATAAAGGGTATAAAATAATTATTTACAGAAAGCAAAGAAAGAAGGAGGGAGGAAGGGAAGAGGGGAGAGGAGGGGAGGGAGACAGAGGGAACAAAACATCACTGCATTTGGGGAACTTTAATGCAGCAGGACTGAGTGAAGAGGCACAAGGGGAGGAATAGAGCAGGTAAGGCCAGAGTGCAGACAGGGCGCAACATAGACACCCTTGAAATCTCACAGCAAGTGCACAGGCTGAGGTGGTGGTGTTTCAGGAACAAGTTTAGGATTGCGCTTTCACCCCTATCCTCTTCCTTCCAGCCTCCTCCACCCCATTCCCATGGTGAACATCTTTCACAGCAGGACCTGTTCTCTCAAGCTTTTTCAGACAGCCCCTCCCACAACAATATGCACCCCCGTAAGCTTTGTAAATACTTCCATCACTGTACCCATGATACTTACTTGGTCATATAGCTGTATTCCTCTACTGGGCTCTAAGTTCGGAGAGCAGGGACTGTGTCATCTTTATTTTCCTGACGTGGGCACTGAATACTGTGATGGAGCAAGGCAGGAACCTTATAAATGTGTGGTAGATTAAATGAAGGTTAAGTCTGACTGTATCCTGTACTGACCAAACTACATCTAAGGAATTTTCAGATCTGGGTACCCCATTCAAGAAAGCACTTAGCCTTCTCTCTCAAAAATGAATAAACATTAAAAAAAAATTTTTTTTTTTTTTTTTTTAAAGGCAGCCGGCGGGGGGGAGGGGAGCGCCTGGGTGGCTCAGTCGGTTAACCATCTGACTTTGGCTCAGGTCATGATCTCACGGTTCGTGGGTTCGAGCCCCACGTTGGGCTCTGTGCTGACAGTTCAGAGCCTGGAGCCTGCTTCAGATTCTGTGTCTCCCTCTCACTCTACTCCTCCCCCACTCATGCTTTGTCTCTCTCTCAAAAATGAGTAAACATTAAAAAAAAAATTTTTTTTAAAAGAAAGTACTTAGCCTTTATGCCAAAGGTTGCAAGTGCAAATGCCAAAGAGATCAGGCCAATAATGTTAATGATGACAGGGGCCTGGTCACACAATAGCTAATGGGAGATCATGTTCTACTTTTATATGAATCTCTTATATGTAGCCAACTCATTCAAAAAGGAAATAAAACGGACGCCTGGGTGGCTCAGTTGGTTGAGCATCCGACTCTTGATTCCAGCTCAGGTCATGATCCCAGGGTGGTGGGATTGAGCCCTGCTTCCGGCTCCATGCTGACAGTGTGGAGCCTGCTTAAGATTCTCTCTCTCTCCCTCTCTCTCTCTCCCTCTGCCCCCCTCCCCTGCTCATCCTCTCTCTCTAAAAACAAATTAAATAAATAAATAAATAAATAAATAAATAAATAAATAAATAAAAAGAACACCCTGTACAGACCCTCCAAAACATACTACATGCCTACAAGTGGACATGGGAAGCAAATTTGCAAGCTGCTTTGAACAAACGGATTTAAGCAAGAGAGCAACACAATCAGAACCGCATTTGTGAAAGAACATTCTGACATGACAAACTAGGGAGCTATATTACAACAGTCAAGGCAAGAGATAGAAAAGGGGCCTGAACTAAGACAGTAGCAATAGGGTAAAGGGGTGGGGGAGGATTTGAAAGATGACCTGGTTAATCCAGTTTTAATAATGAAGCTTAAGACTGCATGAGCTAATCTGGCAGTCACACTACCAGTGTGTAGTTTCCGTGATTTTTTTTTAAATAAACTGCTATTAAATCTAATTTTAATAACTTAAGTATAGAACTTATTTCTTAGATCTCTTGTAGGCAGTATGGTACAAAGATTAAAGATTACAGACACTGGAGCCAAACAAGTTCAAACCTTGATTTTGCCACTTACTAGCTATGTGTCCTTGGATAAGTTACCTGACTTCTCTACGCTTCAATACCGACCTTAAAGGGTTACTGTCAGTGTAAATGAGTTAATACGTGAAGTGCTTAGATTAGTACCCAGTTCATCTTAAGTGTTATGTAAGTTTTAGCTCAAATTATTTACTATTTTTCACACTTTAACTTGAAAGTTAGTTTCAATCAGTAGTTTCAATTGTCTAAATATTTCTACACATTCCAGCTTAGAAACATTCACTGTAAATATGATAGGCACATCTTTTCTGTATCTTCATCCAAACTTATGTTCAAGCAGTTAAACAAAATATAACCAAGAACAGCTATCCAGAATGCCACAAAAAACAGCCCCTCTTGATAAACGTTGATCCATTATTGATACTTCTACAATACGTGCATGCAAGCCAGCCCAAAATTTTGTCTTGGGATCGAATGAGAAAATGTTAAATACCTAATTTTAGCAATTAGGATGTGTTATTTTTTTAGCATATTCCTGACCACCCAGCCTAGAATCTTCTCAAAACTGGACTGTCCTGATATACATCAAAATGTTATGTAGTAATTATATAGGGGTAGTTTGAGTTTTTTCCCATTAATCTTTACTTTCTATATTTCTATAATAAACTTGTCCTGCTTTTATAGTTTAAATAAAATCAAGGCAGAGCTTAAAGAAAACAAAGAATTGTTATCAGTTAACATAACTTACTTAGTGAACACAAGTGGCTTCTAGGACACACTGTGTTCTCATCCTTTGCTCAGTCAGTTTTAGAATTTAACCAGGGATCACTGTCAAGTTTCCAATGATACCCTCAAACCCATGTGCTAGACATTAAGTCCAGATAAATCAAACAACTCTAGGGGCACCTGAGTGGCTTAGTCGGTTAAGCATCCGACTCTTGATTTTGGCTCAGGTCATGATCTCACAACATGTGAGTTCAAGCCCTGCATCAGACTCAGCTATCAGCACAGAGACCACTTCAGATCCTCTCTCCCCATTTCTCTCTGCCCCTTCCCACACTTGCACACTCTCTGAAAAATAAACTAAACAAAAACAAAAACATCTCTACAGGGAGAATTAGTTGACCATACCTTCAAAATATGTCCAAAATCCATTACTTCCTGGCTATGCACCCTACGACCCTAGTCCAAGCCATCATCCCTCCCCTAGACTATACTGATCACTGCAAAAGTGGTCTCTATGCTTTACACTGCCTACCTTTCCCCACCTTCCCCCACCCCCCAGTCTATTCTCCCACAGCAACCAGTCTAAGCCTCTCAAAAAATAAGTCAATTTGGGGCACCTGGGTGGCTCCATCAGTTGAGCATTTGACTTTGGCTCAGGTGATAATCTCACGGTTTGTGAGTTCAAGCCCTGCATTGGGCTCTCTGCTGTCAGCGTGGAGCTTGCTTGGGATTCTCTGTCCCCTTCTCTCTCTGCCCCTCTCCTGCTCATGCACTCTCTATCTCTCGCAAAAATTAAAAATTAAAAAAAAAAAAAAATTAAAAAAAAAACTAAGTCAATTCTTGTCACTCCTCTACTCTGACTCTCCAGTGGCTCCCCCATCTCATTTAGAATAAAATGCACTCCAAAGGTCTTACACTAGCTCTGAGTACCTACCTACTCTGGGTCCCGCTGCTTCTCTGCCCTGACTCCTACTACTCTTTCCCTACCACTCCACTGCAGCCCCACTGGCCTCCTTGTGAAGGACATGACAAGTCACATCATACATCGGGGCTTTTACACTTGTTGTTCCCTCTGCCTGGGATGTTTTTCTCCCAGATATCCCTGGCTGGATTCCTCACCTCTTTCAGAACGGCTTAAATTGTCACCTCATCAGAGGCCTTCCCTGATCTTACATAAAGGAGCAATGACCCCAGGCTCCCTATCACTTGACTACCTTACCCTGCTTTTATTCTTCTGGGCACATATCGCCTAGTGGACATTATTTATCTACTTACTAGTTTATTTGTATCTAGTTACTCTCTCTCTCTCTCTCTCTCTTTTTTTTTTTTTTTTTTAATGTTTCTACCCTTCAGGATATAATCCTTGAGAACAAGGACTTTTTCTGTTTAGTGCTATATTAGCATTTTGTTTAGAGCTGGCTAGCTCTAAGAATTGTACTAAGCATGTAGTTAAGTGGTCAATTTTTACCATCAGAACATAAGCCCCAGTATATATAATAAAATACTCTATGTACAATAGGTACGTGTAATGAGTTTTGTTGAAAAAAATGATTACCCGCTCTGTCAAATTCATGAAGTCTATTAGAAAACACTGCTGCTTAACTACAGAGAACAAACTGAGGCTAGCTGGAGGGGAGGTGGGCAGGGAGATGGGTTAAATGAGTGATAGGTACTAAGGAGGGCACTGTTGTAATAAGAACTGGGTGTTATATGTAAGTGATCAATTACTAAATTCTACTCCTAAAACTAATATTACACTATATGTTAACTAACTAGAATTTAAATAAAAACTTGAGACATACAAAAAAATTGGTGCTTCGATAAAGAGACTATAACACCATCAGAAAGATCAATGAACAAATGATTGTTCACACTACCCAACCAGAAATGAGTGTCATAACCCAGTTCCCTGAGGTAGGAAAAATGCCCCAGGGAAAGGAATAGAATAAGAATCCTGAACCAGTTAACAGAGTTTGCCTCAAAGTTTCCCACCCCTTTAAGAGCCTGAGCTATATCTAATGTGCCCCTTTCCCAGGAGGGGCCACCCTGACAGTGAGAGGCCTTGCTGAGATCCCTTTCCTATGTCCCACCACAACCATCCCTAGAACCCAGTTCCCAGACTCATTTTGCAGCTGCCCCATTGCTTTGCCTGTCCAGAGAACTTTTCTCTAGCTATTAACCAGCTACCACTGGTGACCAAAACCACTAGGTAAGGGCCTCTGGCCATGCACTGTGCGAGCTGCTTCTATTTCATTAGTGCTCTCCACCTTGGTCAACAACAACCAATAAAATAACTGGCACACAGAATCCAGAAAGGCTAGGAAAAGGAGCTAGTTGTCAATCAAAAGGATCTTTCATTTGTTTATTTTGCTTTGCTTTTTAAAGATTGAGTCACTGTCTCAACCAAAAAAAAAAAAGTAACTTTCTCAAAAGAAACATTACAGTACAACGAAAATAACCCAGGGTTGAAATCCAGTCCTCCCATTTACTCCCTGTGTGAACTTGGAAGTTCTTTAACTTCTCCAGGTTCATTTCCTCATGGCAAAAATAACAGCACTTACCTCACAAGGCTGGTGTAAATGCTAAGGGAGATAATATATGTCAAACAGGACCATGCCTGGCATACAGTAAGTATTCAATAAGTGGTAGGTGCCTGGCATACAGTAAGTATTCAATAAGTGGTAGTGAGGCCTATTTCTGAAAGTTGTTGACCAAATGCAAGGTTAGGCTGGCTGGCTGGCTGATTACATCAGAAAACACATTAGGGGCGCCTGGGTGGCTTGGTCGGTTAAGCGTCTGACTTCGGCTCAGGTCATGATCTCACGGTCCGTGAGTTCGAGCCCCGCGTCGGGCTCTGTGCTGACAGCTCAGAGCCTGGAGCCTGCTTCGGATTCTGTGTCTCCCTCTCTCTCTGCCCCTGCCCTGTTCATGCTCTGTCTCTCTCTGTCTCAAAAATAAACATTAAAAAAAAAATTTAAAAAAAAAAAAAAAAAAAAGAAAACACATTAAGTACTTAGCACTGTGTTTGGTTCATAATAGGTCATCAACAAATATTAACTTTTCTCCCTTTCCTGCAACGCTGCACAAATTGTAGAGACTTCAGACACCATCCAATTCTATCAGTGTGGCCAGGTTTTGCTGTACAACATACTTACCATTTAGGTAATTTAAGCTTTCCGTTAATGCTTCTGGGGGCTCTCCTGATACTTCGCTGTCTTAGAAACAGGCACTCACTATCTTTCAATGGCAGTTGCCTCTTGACCTGGACAGAATATAAACAGAAAGTAAGAGATAGGTAAAATGTGAATTGCACCAAGACCGAACTGAGGGGAGAGAAGACTTTCCTTTTCCTATCAGATGATATGGTCTCAAGGGAGACTACACAGTCTTTCTTAAATTAACACACCTATACATTTCCCAATAGTCTAAAAACTCATGACATCTTACAGCTTGAGAGGGATCTTTGAAATCAACCAGTTAGATGCCCTTGATTTATGGAAAGAAACAAACTTGGAAAGGGTGAGTCACCCAACTGTTTAGGGTAAAAGCCAGGAATCTACTAAAAATAAAATGTTCTAGAAATGGGTAAGAAAAAAAACCCCAAACATCTGTGGAGTACCTACCACACCCGAGGCAATATGTTTTATGTTGTACACAAGACAGTATTATACAGGGGCACCTTGGCGGCTCAACCAGTCAAGTGTCTGACTGGCTCAGGTCGTGATCTCGCGATTCATGGGTTCGAGTCCCACACTGGGGCTCTGTGCTGACAGCTCAGAGCCTGGAGCCTGCTTCGGACTCTGCATCTCCCTCTCTCTCTGCCCCTCCCCCTCTCGTGCGCTCTCTCTCTCTCTCTCTCTCTCTCTCTCTCTCTCAAAAAATAAACATTAAAAAAAAAATTTTGAGACAATAATACAATATTGCCCCCTAATAAAGAATCTAAATTTCAAGAAGTCAAGTGACTGGTCCAAGGTCTTACAGCTTGCAAATAAATGGTAATCAGGCCTTAAACCCACACCTGTCTAACACAAAAGCCCCTTCACCAGGCTGACTGTCACTGGGTTGCCTTCTAGATGTGGTTCTCCAAAGGGCCCCGAACCACCTAATACCAATTAGAACCAAGCATTGCATCTCTGTCTGCAAACTTACCCTCTGGTTTTGTAATGAGCATTCTACAGGAGACCCAAAAAAGTCTACTAACCCACCAAACATTACCCCTAAAATTTCAAAAGAATTACTGGAGGTGGAAGATCTGGGGCAAACTTCTGTCCATCCAAGTCCTGCCAAAGAATGGAAAGATACCTTCTAACCTGGAAGGTAAAGCATCTATACCTGGTCTTATATGCAAACTATCCCCCTTATTTCTCACAACTGCCCATACCTCCCTTACACATCACACAGGCCACCATGTGACCTTCTTCCAAACTGTTGGTCCCTTTAATCTCATTTCCACACCTCCACTACCAAACCCATTACATATATATAGTAGAGTCCACCCCACCTCTATGCTCCTACAGAGCAATGCAAGACGGTTTAGAATTAAAATGGAGAGATAATCAAATGATAGGTTTTTTTAAATGGCTTTAAAAGGAAGATGAGGGCCTTGAACACTCAAGCCAGTAGACCAGAAAAGAATTAGGGACAAGCAACGAAACTAGAAAAAAAAAAAAAAAAAAGTAGGAAAAAAGTAGGAAAAAAGATCTATACCAGGGTCAGCACCCAAGGAATGGCTTGAGTGGATGTGGGAGAAGTTTTAGCTCTCCCCAAATACCCTCCCCTCACACATACTTTTTAAAAAGTATTTAATGTACTTAAACAGCTATTTTAATTATTGAAACAGCTTCAGAACTGGTGCACAGACCTTCAGCCCTGCCCCTTACCCAACAGCTGTCTCTTTTCCCCTCTCCACCCACCTTAGACACACTTTCCTCTCCACAGCCTAGAACCTCTCCTACATAAGAATTCTGAACTCCAAAAAATGCCCACATACATCTGGTCTGTCTCTACTCAGCCGTAACAATGACAGCAGCAGCCCTGCGAAAGCTACTGCCTCCCCCATCTCTTGCCACATTTCCTGGCATATTACTAAGGCCCAGGGGGCTATTCTCTTCAAAACAGGATAGTATGCTCTGCCCAAAATCAGATGAACAGGAACTCCTGATGATCCTGATTTGTTTTCAACTGTCTACATTCTGTCCTTATTTCTAAGGGATGGAAGTAAGCAGCAAATGACTTCTTTCTTTCCTTTACTTCTTGCATCCTTGGCATACTGACCCTGTGTCCCCAGAACAAGAGGATGACTGTAAATACCCTCAGGCTCTTTAGTGCTGCCCCTTCAGAGAGCTTTCCACCCTGGGAGATCCACCCACACCCCTTCCTTCTGGCACCTCTTCTGCTCCTTCTTGTTAACTTCTAGTGAAGACAGTGGTGGTAGTATGGGTATGGGTGGGTGTGTCTGTCTCTGTCTAGAAGCAGAGATGAAAGGACCCTAACAGATCATGCAGAGTCTAACTGCCTCATCTACCAGAGGAGAAAGTGAGTCTCATGGAGAAGAGACTGATCCCAGGTTGCAAAGCATGTTAAAGTGAGCATGGTTGAATCCACCATATGCCATACTGAAAATGAGCCCATCCTTATTTGATGGCTGAAGAATGAAGCTCTCTTAAATATGTATCACTTTTGTTCCCAAAATACTTTCATAATGGATAGAAATGCAAGTAGGAAATTGTGGTTCCAGCATGATCCCCCAACAGATAACATAAACTCTGGATAAAATGCCAAAAAAAACTATCTGTCTGAAGTGAACAAAGGCTGGCAGATTTTGGAGGGAAGTCAAAAACTGGTAGAAGGGGTGGGGATGGGATGAATTCTCCATTTTTGGAGCTTTCCCCAGAGAGCTATCCAGCTACACTGCCAGTCAAAAAACAAACCCTAGACTTTCTCTCTGGAGGAACCGTAAGACAGTGCCCAGAGCAGCCCCAGATAATGGGAAGAAAGAAGACAGCCAGAGAAGCAAAGTCCCAGGTGTTGAGTATGAACTCTGTCCAAATCTCTAGCTGACCCCTGCACTGTGCATGCACAGGGTGGGACCCAAGCACCTCAGTCAAGGGCAAAAGAACGACTGAGATCTGAACAGCCACCCCTGCAGGGGAGACAAACCTGGCAGTTTTGAGTCTGAGTTAATTGCCTGCTAAAATAAAAACGTCAACAGAAATCAGTGTCTCCACAGCATAACATTTACATGCATTCATGTTCAGGAGACAACCCCAAATTACATAAAGAACTAGAAAAACTACAGCCATTTGCAAGGGAAAAGACAATTAGCAGAGGGCAACTCCAAGATGACCCAAATACTGGAATTATTTGACAAGGATATTAAAACAGAAATTATAGCTAAGCAGAGAAACTGCATTTTTTTTCTGAAAGTGGAAGTTTCAGAACAGAAATTATAGCACCTGAAACAGCAACAAAAATCCTCTGAATGAGCTTAAGAACAGAATAGAGATGACAGAGAAAAGAGTTCATGAAATCTACAGACAAACAGAAATTATCCAAAGTGAACAACTCTGGGTCATCTGCAGTCTCTAGAAGAACCATCCTCGGCTCTTCACCTGAGTATACAGTGATTACTTTCTGTTACCAGAAAAACTGATACCAGAGAGACCCAGAATAACTAAGGATCACAGAGATACCATTAACCTGCAATTCTGTTGGAGCAGGCCACCCCTCATATCTACTCATTAACTTTTTGAGGTCTTCCAGATATAAGCAAAGAACAAAGTGTGAAGGTGGAAAATGAGAGGGCAGGATAAAAATTTAAACCGGAGATAACCATAATATCCGAAGTCCTAGGAGTCAAATCTGGTGCCCCATTGTATCTACTGAGAGGCAAGGAGACCATCATTTTTTCACCTGGAATTGCTAAAGCAACATTCTCAGGCAGGAGAAAAATGAGGAGGGATTTAATGTTTTTCTTCTGCCCTGTGCAATCTCTTCACCAAAAAGCCAACCTGTAAATGGGCCGATGGAAGGATGAAGTGTGACCAATCAGTGGGTTTGAGGCTGAAGAGTGCCAGCAGCTTGGTGAGAGCCAACCTGGTGCCACCCGGTTGATAAAAGCAGCTAACCTGAATGCCATACCTGACCAGCTTCCTGCACTCAGGTCATTTCATGTTGGAGTTCAAGACATTCCAGGTAAAAGCAGAGGGAAAAACATAACCTGCAGAAGAGATGTCTGAAAGCCTTGCCTCCTTCTCATCCCCCTCCCACCCATCCCACCTGCCCACGAGGGAGAAGGGTACAGAGCAAGTGAGAAACTGGTAAAAAGAAGAGGTGCCTCTTAGGGTGAAGAGCCTTGGACAGGAAGTTCAACCACTGACACCTCAGACATGACTTTTATACTCCCTGGGCCTTAGCTTCATCAGTTGAACAAAAAACTCAGACGACATGATATTTAAGGCCCTTTCCAATAACAACATGTATGAACCCTTACCCATGCTGTTTCCGTCTGCCCCTGAAAAAACCGTAATAGATCCCAAAAGGCAAAAGTGGAGACATGCCAACTCATTTGATTTATTAGAATATCTCAATTATTCAATTTGTTAAAGAATAAATTAAGAGTCTTGTTATTAATTCTTAAATTATGTTAATAACAGATTTCAATACCCATCTATGATGGAGGGCTGCTAAAATAAGGTCTAATTCTCCCAGGATATAACTTTTTTATCCGTGTAACTCTTGGGATAAGAAGGCAGATACTCTTATCCCCCCTACAACAGATGAGCAAACAGATTAAGACCTGTGACTCTTTTAGGAAGCTAATAACAGAGACAGGACTAGAATCCAGTAATCCCATCTCTGAGCTTCAGGGCTTTTTCCACCTTACCAAAGAAACCTTACTTAACAAAGAACCAAGAGTATAAACAAGATTAGAATCAGAAAGAAAGGATTTAAGAACTTTCAAACACTATGGAAGCATTTATTAATAAACAATTGATAAGACTAGTTTGCGATTAGGACATCTATTTAAAAGCAGACCCTCAAGGACTGCCACCTGTCCGCTGTTTCCTTTTCTAACAAGTAGGCTATAATTGAGACTAGGCTTCCTTGCAATTAGCCCGTGTTTGTGGGGTTTAGCAATAGAACCACATGTCTAAAATTGCTGGTTTTAGACCTGCTTTAGAAAGTTGGCTAAATCAGAAGAACATGCTGGCTCCCTTTAACCTCTGGAAGTCTATAATTAGGATACCAAGGGGCCCAAAGGATTAGACCAGGTAATGGCAAATGTAAACAGCAAAGTCACAACAACCAGTCTAAGGAGAAACTGAAAGTGCTTTTATTACCTAATTCGATCTTCATAGTAACCCTACTGGGTAAATACCATCATGATTACTTTATAAATGAGGAAGAAATAAAGGGTCAAAGTCACACAGCTGATAAGTGGATTCTCATGTAGGTATCTTGGATCCAAAATGTGCTTTCTCCTCTCCATTATACCACCCTGGAAGGAATTCTCTCAGATCTTACTCTCAAGAGAATCAGTCCTGACCCACATCCCAAATAACACAGACCGACAAGCGGTTGATAGGTAGTTTGTGCATTCTTTCATTCATTCACGTATTCATGCAAATATTGACTGGCTACAGTGCATCAAGCTCTGAGGAAAATAGGGAGCAAAAACAGAACTGTCTTCATGCCATTTATTGTATAGCGCAACAGGAAAACACTGATTGAAGAATCATACTATTAAATTAATAGAAGCTGACCCATTAATAGGGAGGTCTAGGAAGGCTGCCCCTAGTGGTGAGGACATTTCTAAGCAGAAGAGGGAGCATGTTGAATATGAGGAGCTAAAGTAGATCTGGCTGACCAACAAGGGAGAAGAAGTGTGACAGGAAATGAGGCTGGAGAGGTATGGAGCAAGCCACACCATACAGGCCCTTGGAGGTCCCATACCATAAGATTATGACCTGAGCTGAAGTCGGCCGCTCAACTGACTAGACCACCCAGACGCCCCATCATTTAACTCTTAAGTAGGGATAAGGTATGCACATTTCCAGATCACTTTGGCTTCAGTATGGACAACAGATGGAAGCAAGGACAAATGGTGCCAAAAGATGGGTAAGAAGGCCAGTTCCCTGTTTCAGGAGATGGTGGCCACAGAGCTAACACTGCCAGCTGCATACAGGGCACTTACTGTGCCCCAGGCACCGTTCTAGGCACTTTATAGGAATTAACTAAATCCTTAAAACAACTCTGTGAAACAGATACTATTATCCCCATCTTCTAAAAGAGGAGAGGAGCGCCTGGGTGGCTCAAATGGTTAAGTGTCAGACTCTTGGTTTCAGCTCAGGTCATGATCTCACAGCCTCATGGGTTTGAGACCCACATCAGGCTCTGCGCTGACAATGCAGAGTCTGCGTGGGAGTCTCTCTGTACCTCCCCTGCTCATGATCTCTCTCAGAATATACAAACATTAAAATAAAAAAAAAAAAGAGAGAGAGAAGTTAAGTAATTTAATGGAATCACATGCCTCCTTTCATGTGGTCACTTCCCTTATAATCAGTTCCTTGCAAATATCTTTAATTCATTTGTCCCCCTCCCCTAATATTCAACTAGTAAAACTTCAATCTTCACTAAACCAAACTAACAACCTCTCCAGGCCTACACCAAAGCACTAAGTTATAAACTGTGTCTGTAGAGAAAATGCAACTACTGACTGGTATGATTTAAAAACAATTTTTAGGGGCGCCTGGGTGACTCAGTAGGTTGAGTGTCTGACTTCGGCTCAGGTCATGATCTCACGGTTATGGGTTCAAGCCCCACATCGGGCTCTGTGCTGACAGTTCAGGGCCTGGAGCCTGCTTTGGATTCTGTGTTGCCCTCTCTCTCTGTTCCTCCCCTGCTCACACTCTTTCTCTCAAAAATAAAGATTAAAAAAAATTTTTTTTTAATAATAAAATAAAAAAATTTAAAAAAATTTTTAAACAGCCTCCACGCCCAATGTGGGGCTTAAATCCACAACCCCAAGATCAATAGTTGCATGTTCTACCAACTGAGCCAGCAAGGCACCCCACATTTTAAATTATCACCACAAAATCTCAAATATGTCCCTCGATGCTGCCAACAACCCTACTATATCTTCCCTTGCTAGGTTCACTTTCCAACTCTCCAAAACAACTCTTGCACCTCTTTTTTTTTCCTCAATAAACCTCCAACCCCCATCAGCTAAATGACTGTCCCCAAGAAGCAACACTCAGACCATCATCTCCCTAATTCCAAATCTAACCATACGTCAGCATTCTGTGTTCCCTATTGTTACAATGAAGAGGGTCTGCTGATACATAAAGTACAACTTTTCATGTCTACTATGGATCTGATTCCCTCTTATCTTCATATGCAGTGATCTCCACTCTCTTACGTCATTTTTCTCCTGTATACAGACTCTCAAATGACCCTAGCCAAACAGCATGAGATCCACAGGCCAGCACTGGCTCACAAAATCTTATGAGGGTAAGTACAGGAATAGAATAGGCACCTAGACATTTGTGAAGCAAGCAATGTTGTAGACACTGCTACAACGTGCAAGCATAGGATCTGAGGAGGATTTCTCAAACAGGGTCTAGACCAGTGAGGGTGCTGATGAACTCACACAGTGAGTCACACGTGGAGTGAGTTACAGACAAAAATTTGCATAAGAATACCACATGTAGGTCCTGGACAGACTAGAAAAAATTAATTTGTCCTGCATCACTGACAGCTTGAGAAGCCACACTCTGAAACAGTGCTTTTCAAACTTGAATGTGCACACAAATCAGCTGAGGATCTCACTGAAACACAGAAACTGACTCAGTAGGTCTAGGGTGGGGCCTAAGACTGTATTTCTAACAGCTTCCCAGGTTGATCCAGAGGCCACATTTGGAAAGCAAGATTCTAGAATTTCCTATCTTAAAAAACAAAACGAGGGGCGCCTGGGTGGCTCAGTCAGTTAAGCGTCCAACTTCGACTCAGGTCAGGATCTCGCAGTTCGTGAATTCGACCCCTGCGTTGTGCTCTGTGCTGATGGCTCAGAGCCTGAAGCCTGTTTCAGATTCTGTTTCTCCCTCTCTTTGCCCCTTCCCCACTCATGCTCTGTCTCTCAAAAATGAATAAACATTTAAAAAAATTTAAAACAAACAAAACAAAAACCAGAAACAATAAACTCTCCCTTGATCTCACACCTCCTTCCAGTTAGTCTAGCCCCAATGTCTCTGCTTCTCTTCTCTTCACAGCAAAACCTCTCCGAGCACTCTACACATTTTATTTCCATACCTCTAATGCTCAGTCACTCCAATCAGCCTTCTATCCTCAACGCTCCACAAAAACTGTTCATTAGGGTCAAAGGCCTCAATACTACCAAATTCTGTGGTCACTTCCCTATCCTCCAAATGGCATTTAACGCAAATAACCACTCCTTCTCCATCAAAACACTTTCTCCCTTGGTTCCAGGACATCATACTTTCCTCATCATCCTACTCTTCAGTAGGTCATCTTCAGTCTGCTCCACCTTCTCCTCTACATGACCAGAGATAGTCCCAGGACCTCTTTTCTTTATCTGCACCCTCCCTTCTTTGGGCAATCTCATCTAGTCCCATGACTCAATATCAATGACTTCCAAATTTTCATCTCCAGCACTGACAATTCCAGAAGCATTTCCGACGGCCTACCGGACATCTCTACCTGGATGTCTAATTGATATCACATATCCATATATTCCCATATTGTTGATTGTATTGACCTCCCACCCGTCTTTCTCCCAAACTCATTCCTCCTCACATCTACCCCTATTTACACTATCACCATTCACCCAACTGACCAGGCCAGACACCTAACCATGCTGAATGTGTCTTTCCCCCACACCGAACATGAAATCCATCAGCAGGTCCTATCAACTCCAACTTCCAAATTTTCTTGAACCTGTCCTTCTGCTCTCTACATCCCCATTAAGCACCCTAGTCCAAGCTACTGGACTCTCTCTCACCCTACCTACTATAATAGCCTCCTTAAGCCTCCCTGCTACCAACTGTCCCCTATGAGTACCACTCTCCAAACAGCAGCAAATTTCTAAAAACTTAATCAGATCAAGACTCTATTCTGCTTAAAAACAACACAACAAAATACCTCTAACAGCTTTCCCTTCCACTTAGAATACTCTAAAGTCCTCACCAGAGTCTACTAGGCCCTGCATGATCTGGCCCCTTACCTACCTCTCTGACCTCATCTCCTACCAGGTCCCCTTCCTCACTTCCTGTTTCTTGCACACACTGCGTTCATTCTGGCCTTAGGGCTTTTGCACTAGCTGTTCCCTCTTCCCTTTGTACAGCTGGCTCCTTTCAGTCATTGAAGGGTCAGCTTAAGTTTTATCACCTCTGTAAAGACTTGGCCAGATAATATTAAGTAGCTCTCAACCTCTAACATATCACCCTAGTTTATGTGCACCTTAACACTTAACCCCATCTGGTATTTTGTTTACTTACTTACTGTTTATCTCCTCCTCCCCACCTCTACCCCCATCTTCTGTCTACCTCATCACTATATCCCCAGGGAATTCTGTACCCTAGAATGGTGCCTGGCTGACAATAAATAGATGGGTCTGTAGCACAGGGGAGCAATCCAGGCTGGATACATAAATTTATGAGTCATGTGCATAGAGGTGTGGTTACTAAAGCCAATGGGGTGGATGAGATCACCCAGGGAGAGTGTCTAGTATGACCAGGGAGGAGGGCCTGCAAGAGTAGTACATTTAATAGCTGCAGAACGGAGGATGAACCTGCAGAAACAGCAGAGAAGTAGAAGAACAAGACCGTGTTATATCACTTGAGCCAAGACAAGAGAGTATTTCTAGAAGGAGTGGTCAACAGCATCAACTTCACCGAGAAAATGAATTTGAAAAGTCTGTTGAATTCAGCTTCATGAAGGACATCAGTGACTTTACTGAAGTGTACAGTGAAATGACAGAGGGCAGAAGCCAGCCTAGGACAGGCTAAGAGGAGGGAGGCAGTAAATACAGACATCTTGTTTAGATTTGAGAGGATGCAGGGTTGAGGATGAGCTGTTTGGTCTGTTTCTGTTTAAAGGGGGCACCATCCTAGCACTGCCACATGTACAAGCGGCAGGTCCTGGCAGCCGCAAGTCACCCAAGGGCTTCAAACCTTTTTATTCAGCTAAGAATTCCGTTCCCCTTGGACTGATTCCTAAATGTCCAGAGTATCAATCTGGAAGTCTTTTTTCAAACACAGATCTCATCTTCACTACAACGGAAGATAAAAATGTACACTTTCCCTTGGTGTGTCAGGAACAGAACACGTGGCTTTTTATACCAGAGGGCCTGGGTTTAGAAGGTTTTCTCTGCCATTTTAATTCCAAGGCTCATTTTGGGGGAGTCATCGTTATTTCTACCCCCAGCAAGAAGTTTCTTTCCATTTTACAGCCTCTAGAGAACTTCCCATTGTCTCTGTTCCACACTCCTTCTCCACCCTGCCTGCTGCCCAGGCAACATACCACAATGGGAGGAGTACACATGGTCTCAGAAGCCAGGGAATCTTGGTTTCCTCTATACTTCAGTCACACAGCAGTCCGGGTGATTAAACTTCACGATCTCAATTTCTTCAAGTGTACACAGAGACTATAATATCTAAACTTCATGGGACTGATGTAAAGGACTATATGGAAATACAGATTCAGTATAAGCAGATAAGGCCTGGCATAATGTGTTCTATAAATGTTAATCCAATTTTCTTCTTCTCACCATTCTGATAAAGCATTGTATCCCCTATGTGTTTTTATTTAGTTTCTCTTTCCTTCTAAGTGTACTAAGAAGACCTTGGGAAAGGAACCCTGAGAAATTTACTTGCCCAGTTCCAGCAGAAATAATTTTAAAGAAGTACCAGGAGAGGTGGGTGAGGCCAGAGGTGTTGCTGGGCAGCATGTGAAAGGGCAGGGAGGATGCCCCTGGGCAGAAGACATCAGCAGGCTCTCTGCCAGGTTCTCTGCATCTCCCCACCACCAACCCTTGTCCAAGTTCCTTCTTATAGCCCTGGATGTGCCTCTTTATCTCATCTGCTCAGAAAGTCATGCTTGCCAACAAGTCTCAAGTCAGTGTCTTCAGTATTAAAAACAAACAAAACAAACAGCACACACACTCAGAGCACACATACTGAGCAGAACACAGGGCAATGAAATCCTGAGACCCAGTCCTGTCTCTCTAATTTACTGGTTCTGTGATCCTTAATAGATATTATAATTCTCTGAGTAGAAGTTTCCTCATTTATAAAACAGAGATAACAATATATCCAGACTCCAAGGCTGTAAGGACCAAATGAAATAATATATGTGAAAGTACTTTGTATACTATAAAACATGGTTATGGTTATATTACAGGTACACAGAGCAGCTGCAGAATCTACCTTTGGCCAGTTGAGGTGTGTTACTGAGAAAGTCCACATTCTTGGAGTAGTCTGTTCTATGATCTAAGGCTACCTGTTTCCAACTTAAGTCCTCCCATCTCTAGCCGCTAAAAAAGTTATATTCTAATTTCACTTGATTCTCTTATCTTAGCAAGAACTCAAACTTCTCTGACTAAATGGCTCCAAGTCTCCAAATGGTAAAGACCACTGGCCCTGATGCTAAGGGCTCTTTTTGACTCTAACATTCTAAGATTCTCCATCCTTTGCTCCCAAAGTACTTTGTCCATATCTCTACTTGCACAATTCCCAGTCTACTCTGCATTATAACTTTGTTTTGTATCATCCCCTAAGGAGAGAGCAAAAGGCTGTCTTACCGAGTTTGATATTCTCCATAGCACTTAACATGGAGCTTTGTACACAGAGCTTTGTGCGCCAAACAATATTGGCCGATTGATTCAACGCTAATTTCTAATTTTTTTGCACTTATTGTCCATCCCACACAATAACTATAAACTCTTATTCTTCTATGCTTTTTTTTGTACCTCCATAGGCCTGGCACAGTGTGAAACACATAATTTTTTTTAAGACCAGTGACTGGTTTATTTCTTGGTCAAGGTGAAAAAGCCCAATCAACCTATCCTACCTATGATTTTTAACAACTGGCTCTGGTTATTGACATATACAAACATGACATTTATCAGAGTGTCACAAAAGGAAACTGCATAATGGAGTTATTACACAGATGGAGGGAAATGAAATGTGCGAGTTGAGGGGCCTTGTTCTCCCCAGTGGCACCAAAAATATGGTAAAAAGGCAAATATATTGATAGCAGACCTGGACTCTAGAGTTTATCTCTAGAAGATGGGCAGTCTTCTAAAATGGCTCCCAAAGATCTCCACCCCCTAGTGTCCATGTTCTATGTGGGCTCTTCCCCTTGAGTTTGGTCTGGGCCTCAAGACTGGCGTCTAACAGTGAGAACATAGGCAAGAATTATGAGATGTCATTTCTGAGATTAGCTTATAAAAGACTGAATTCTTTCTTACTGGCTCTTTCTCTCTTTTGCCATCTCTTGCTTGCTTTGATGAAGCTAGCTGCTGTGCTACAGAAGCCCATATGGCAAGGAACTAAAGGTGGCCTCCATCTACCAACCAGTAAGGAATGGAGGCCCTCAGTCTAACTGCCCACAAGGACCTGAATCCTGCCAACAACTGAGTGAACTTCAAGCCCTTCTTCGGTCACACCTTGATAGCTGACATCTTGATTACAGCTAAGAGCCTGAAGCAGGAGACCCAGCTAAAGCCATGCCTGGCTTCCTATCCCACAGAAACTGTGATATAATAAATGTATATTGTTTTATGCTGCTAAATTCTGTTATGCAGCAACATATAACTACCATACCCTGTATGTTTAAAAAAAAAAAAAAAGAAAAGGAGGGGATATGGAGAGATTATAAGATTAAAAGATTCTTAAAAAAAATATAACCAGGGGCGCCTGGGTGGCTCAATCAGTTGAGCATCCAACTTCAGCTCAGGTCATGAACTCACCTTCTGTGAGTTCAGGTCCCACGTCAAGCTCTGTGCTGACAGCTAAGAGCCTGGAGCCTGTTTCAGATTCTGTGTCTCCCTCTCTCTCTGCCCCTCCCCCGTTCATGCTCTGTCTCTCTGCCTCTGAAAAATGAATAAACCTTAAAAAAAAAAAAAAAATTAAAAAAAAAAAAAGATTAAAAAAAAAAAAGATAAAACCAACCAGCCACAATGTATGGATCTTAACTGGATCCTAATTCAGACTAACTGTAAGAAACAAAACAGAATCATTGATGAGAAAATGAAAATTTGACTGACTGGATATTTGATGGTATTAAAGAATTCTTGTTTTTTATGTGATATTAAAATTATGGGTTTTTTAATTGTAAGAAGTCCTTAACTTTTAGAGATACATAATGAAATGCTTACAACAGATGAAATGATATAATGTCTGGAATTTGCTTCAAAATAATACAGAATGGGGTTAAGTGGGTAGGGTATAGATGAAACAAGATTGGCCATGATTTCATAACTATTGAAACTGGGAGTGGATACATGGGAGCCCATCATGAAGTTTCCTTTTGTATACATTTTAAATTTTCTCTAACAAAAAAAAAACTAAGAAAGGGAAGAAGGGTAGGTAGAATCCTAAAGTCCAAGGGCCCCTCTAGTTCTCACAATCTAACTACACTACAGCCACTCTGACCTTCCCTAGGTTTTCTGCACTGGATATACCATTTCAGTCCATGCCAGTGACCAACATTACCAACTCTCCCACAAAAATTCTGTCGAGCACTTAGATCTGATAAGTTACTTAAAGTAAGATTATTTAGACAATTTGGCCCTTATAGGTAAAGAGGGTGGAGTGAAATGGTAGCTAATTGCTAGAAGGTGCTTGGCACAAACTAGAAGGAATCACCATAGGTCTTCCTGGTGTGGGAAACCATCCCCTATTGCACTTTATTGTGGCCCGCCTTTGGACACCCCAGCCTCCCACCTTGATAGGTATTTTAACATTTCCTCCCTATGCTGTGTACAGACTTAATTTCTTACCTCTTAAAGTTTTCTTTAATTAAGCCTTAAGTATCTTAATTGCTGTGAATGATCTATTTTCTAATTTCCCACTGTGTTCAGCTAATTAAAAAACAAAAAAACAAACACACACACACAAAACTCATGGTCAACAGTTCTGCAAGAAAGTAACTTCAACAGGAAAGAAATCATATCTGCTTTTTCTTGTCAGAGTCTCTGATTCTTAGATTAGAGAATCAACCTTTGAAGTTCCTACTAAACAAGAAAATTCACACAACAAAGTGAAACTGGGATAGACAAAAGAGAACTTCGTGACTAGTTCCCACACTCTTTCTCTGGGTACACCACCACTGCTACTACCATATCCCAGTTCTATTGTACAAGAGGTCCACGCTCTAATCTGTTATGATAGCTTCAATCACCCATACTATATTTATATTCTAGCCCCTACCTTTCACCCTCTCTTTAAAAGAACAGTCCTAAGATTTACACTCCTGGAGGTTTTCAACGCTAATTATTAGAAAAACCTAGGAGCTTTCAAAAATATCATTTATCTGATAAATGACTGAATTTCTACAATGAGTCAATGATATGAAAAAGTGGGAGCAGGGGAAGGACTTGAAATACAAAGAAACTTAGGAAACATAACAACTTAATGTACTGTATGGGTTCTGGTCAGATCCTTACCCTAACAAAGTAACTGCAAAGACATTTTTTAGACAATCAAGGAAATCTGATTATGATCCTATCTAGATGTTATTAAGGTTTTGTTAATTTTCTTAAATTTGATAATAGCATTATGGTTATGTGAGAAAATGTATTTAAAGATGCATAAAAAAGTGTGTAGGTATAAAATGATTTCTGGGATTTGGTTTAAAATTCTTCAACACAGGGGCGCCTGGGTGGCGCAGTCGGTTAAGCGTCCGACTTCAGCCAGGTCACGATCTCGCGGTCTGTGAGTTTGAGCCTCGCGTCAGGCTCTGGGCTGATGGCTCGGAGCCTGGAGCCTGTTTCCGATTCTGTGTCTCCCTCTCTCTCTGCCCCTCCCCCGTTCATGCTCTGTCTCTCTCTGTCCCAAAATTAAAAAAAAAAAAAAAAAAAACCTTGATAAAATTCCTCAACACATTAAAAAGAACTGAAGGAAATGTAGCAAAATCTTGAAAACTACTGAATATAAATATATGTAGGTTCACTGTATTAGCCTCTCTCCTTTTGTGAATGTTTGAATTTTTTTTTTTTTTTTTTTTTACTTATTTTTGAGACAGAGCATGAATGAGGGAGGGGCGGAGAGAGAGGGAGACACAGAATCTGAAACAGGCTCCAGGCTCTGAGCTGTCAGCCCAGAGCCCGACGCGGGGCTCGAACTCATGGACCGTGAGATCATGACCTGAGCCAAAGTCGGACGCTTAACCAACTGAGCCACTCAGGCGCCCCAAAATTTTTCATAATAAAAAAAATTTGAATACTACCACGTAGTACAACCAAACTCTAGCAATATCTACCAGAGCTAAACATATGACCCAGAATCTTATTCATAGGTATACACCCAAGAGATATGAGTGCATATGTTCACCAAAAGATATACATAAGACTAAGAGTGTCCATGGCAGCTTTGTCATATAGCCAAAACTGGTAAGATCCCAAATGTCCATCAACAGTAGAATAAATAACTGTGATACATCCAAACAATGAACCATTACATACTGCTACATACAACATGGATGACAAAAGCAGCCAGACCCAAAATAGTTCATGCAGTCTGAGGCTATTTATGTTCTATTACATGAAACTCAAAAATAGACGAAACTTATCAATGGAGATAGAAGTCAGAATAACTAGTTACTTGGGTAGCCAGTACCGATGAGGAAGAAGCACGAGGGAGCCTTCTGGAATTCTGGAAATGTTCTCTATCTTGACCTGATGCATATCTTGATGTGAGTAGTCTTTACATGACAGCATACATACATAAAAATTCATTGAGTATTTTACTGAAAAATCTGTATAATTTACTGTAGCTATATCTCAATAATGAACAAATAATGGGAGTAAAAATCAGAATCCTAGGTATCAGTATTTTATAAAAGCTCTGTAAGCAATTCTAATGTGCAGCCAATACAAAGAACCATTCTACCTCAGCAAGCTCAAAGTTAAGCCTCCCAAGTCTTCCTACTTCCAGTTCAATAGTACCTGTGAGATAAGGTAATAAGAACTGAAGCTTGAAAAGATGGTGGAGCAGAGAGGAGGGAGAGAGTTATCCCTTTGAAAAGAGTAGGAATCTATGGCAAGGGAGGAAAAGTTGAGGTCAGTGCTGATGGAGCTAAGAACAAAGCTGCAGAAGACTGAATATGACAACTCATTTTAATTCCAGCTTCACCACCAACGAGCTATGGGGTATGACCTTAGGCAAACTGTTTTATCTCTCCAGGCCTCCCTATGATCTCGTACAGCTTTTAAACAAAGTCTGGAGAAGAAGGTGAGAGGAATCAAGTAAGAACAGGCCCTTTTAAAAGACCGTAGGTTTCCCTCTAACACAGACAGCACTTACCATCCTGTATTGTAATTATCTACTTCTTTATATCCCCCCACCAAACTGTGAGCTCTTAAAAGGCCAAGATTATGTATTTCATCTCCAAATCCAAGGACATGCATAGAACTTGGCACATAGTAATAGTTCGGTAAATGTTCAATGGCTACATAGCTGAACACTATGAGGAGTGCTTCTATTTATATTCTTATAAGTATAGGTATGTATACATAAAAAAGAACAATTCATCTCCCACATGTATACCTTTAAATAACATTGAGTAATATTATTTTCTTTACTAACACCAACTAAAAGAAGTCCAGATTCCAGGATGCCCAAAATCATCAGAAAGGCTCCCCAAAGATGTCCTGCCAGAGGCCTCAAAAGTCCATGCCTCCTCCTCCCTAAATAATATAATGAATAATAATATCTAATGCTTACACATTATTTCATACTTCAAATCACTTTCACTCCCATCCACTCAATTCTCACAACTCTATGAGGAGATACTATCAAACCCATTTTAAAATGTGAGGAAACGGAGGCTCGTATTTTAAATAATTTGCTACTCTAAGGCAAGCTGAAAGCTTCTAAAGAAAGGCTTTTGTAGGCGGCCCCTTTCTTCAGCACCCAGGAGAAACATCACCAGTTCTATTCCCCCAGCCTCCCCAAATAAGATGGATCCATCAGTTCACTAGCTGCTTTTATTAAGCTAACTACCTCTTAGGTTTTCCTTGTACCCATGAGACTCAGTTACACAGATTACTTTTATTATGTTTTAAGCAAAAAATAAGACCAGCACAGGGAGAAAAATCCCAAGACTACAGAAACCCACACTCAAAAGTTGCTGTCTAACCTCTTTGTGTATAAAGCTAAAAAGAAACAAGACTAAAACTTGCTCCAACAAGCAAGCTCTAAACCCTACTTACTGACCAGAGAACTCTGCAGCACTCAGGGTATTCGTTATGCACAGATGATTCAGTCTGTACTTGCTTCAATATTTTCTTCAATAATTTGTACTATCATTTTCTCCACACCACTGTAAATTCTTACAAAGGCAAAGGTCATATCTTCCAGTTAGGAAGGTCCAGCTCCTATAAATAAGTACATAGTACCCCAAATCACACCACTAAACATGTTTTTCTGTCCTAGTAATTGACATAAAGTCTTTCCCAAAATTAAAAATTAAAATACTTTAATTAATTAACAAGTTGATATTCTTCAACAGAACAACACATAGAGAATCTAGAGTCTCTAAGAAACAAAGACCAAAGGGCACTTGGCACCACAGTAATGCCAGGCACACATTTTAGTGGAAACTAAATCAAAGTGTGCTGAATAATGTTAACTAGGAGCTTAAAATTCATTAAAACTCAAGGACCAAGGACCAAGGACCAAGGACCAAGAAAGATGGGCACAGAACACAGAGTTAATTGGAAAAATAGCAAATCAGATAGATTCTAAGGCAGTTCCACCCAAGGTCATGCTGGGGTCCCACAAGGGAACACTCTGGATTTAAGCACCAGAGACCTAGAGCCCCAGTGCATGCATCAGAACAGGGGCCTAGCACACAGGTTCTTTCGCCTTGAGGAGCATCTCAAACAGCAGCAGCTGGCCCCCTCCCCCCAATTACCCTCCACTCACATGCCCTGAGGCCCTGCAGGCCATAGGACTGCTGGAGTTCAGCCAGACAGAACTAAAAGTTGGAGGAAATTAGCATGTCACCTGACACTTTTCTGGCATAGCCTAAACTGATTAAAGTTACAAACATGACTGCAAGATTCCACTACGCTGGTGAGACTACTCTTTTTCTGCAACTAAAAATAACCTATTTATCAAATAGGGAGCATTCCTCAAGTTTTTTCTGCCCTGTCAGCAACCCAAACTTCCATTTCCTCAACTCTTTCATCTTCATCTAGAGCGTTTTCTTGGATCAAGTCTCCTCACCTCTCCGACCTTCCCAACTCCTCACCCTAATCCCGTGAACACAGCATAAGAGACCTAAACTCCTTTCTCCTAACTCAAACTTTCAGTTTCTTTCCAGTTACAAACATTTACAAAGGTTAGAGGTTCCTGCCTTGTGTAAAGCCACAACTAGAAGATGGGTTGAGCTGCAGCAAATAATAATGAAAAGCAAAGAAAAAATGAAGGACAAGACAGGGCATGATCAGGAAGTCAGCTAAAGGCTTTTCATTCAGGCAGGAATGGAGGGAACCCCACCCACTGAGAAGAACAAAGCACGAAGGTGAATGGTTTCCAGTAAAAAGCCAGACTGTATCTGGCCTTATCTCCTTACAACACAGCCATCAAGCCTGCTCTGGGACAGAATCATACCCAATGAGTTCTGAGTAACCTACAAGAATCATTAAGCTGTCCTGGGGTTGCAGTGACATTTTCAGGGGGAACAAACTCCCATCATTTAAGCCAAACAAGCCAAGCTTCAAGTGCAGATTTTCTGGTCCCACAGAGCTGAGAGAGGGGCTCAAATCTTTCCACCAGAAGTGGGAGTTCTAAGGAAGCTAGAAACCGTGTCCTCAGTAGCTCTCCCACCTGTTGGGTCCTGAGGTAAGCAGGCACGCCTTTTCCAAAGGTGGAAACTATGTGGACTTTGAACTTCCTTATAGCCCCTTGTTCTCTGCAACAGCATCAAGAGAATGCCACAATACTATGCCACCTTACACAGACTGAACAAAGCATCTGCTATTCTACAACAGTTACTTGGGATACACATTAATATATTCTCCACAGATCCAACTTTAAAGTCTTCTTTCACTCTTATTTTTAACCTTTCACATTCTCTTTAAAAATAAAAACAAAAAGGGGCGCCTGGGTGGCGCAGTCGGTTAAGCGTCCGACTTCAGCCAGGTCACGATCTCGCAGTCCGTGAGTTCGAGCCCCGCGTCAGGCTCTGGGCTGATGGCTCGGAGCCTGGAGCCTGTTTCCGATTCTGTGTCTCCCTCTCTCTCTGCCCCTCCCCCGTTCATGCTCTGTCTCTCTCTGTCCCAAAAATAAATAAAAAACGTTGAAAAAAAAATTAAAAAAAAAAAAAATAAAAACAAAAACAAAACTCACTTATCTATAGAATCCAGACTCTCAGAAATATTCCTCCTGAAAAAGAAAAATTAGCCTGAGACTACCCAAGGTACACTGTGGTAAAGTTCCAATGCAACATCTATACTGTGTCAGAGCAAACTGCAAGCTGTGACCCTTCATCAGAGCTTCAGAACCTTTCAGGATTCATGAAATCAAAGAATATCAGAGCTAAAAAGATCTTTGAGGATCAATAATCCAGCCTTTCATTTTAAAGATGGGGAAAATAAGGTCCAAAGAGAGGAAAATGGAGACTTGGAGCAAAACTGGACCTAAAAGCTAGGTGTCCAGAATCCCAACTCAAACCTCTTAAGCCACACCATTCCTCTTCATAAGACTCAGTTTATGGAAGTCCAGCAGTTAAAGAAAGGGAGGGAAAGGAAAGTAAATACATGGTTCCAAGCAGAGATCAACTCTGTGAACTCTCCTCCTCCTCTGTTGCTTTGTAGTGTGCCTCAGGGACTGTTTCTGCTCCTCCATATGCCTTAATTTTAGGAGCTTTTCTATTTTATTTTGAGTGAGAGAGAGAGAGTACAGAGGAGGGACTGAGGGAGAGAATCTCAAGCAGCCTCCATGCCCAGGCAGAGTCTGACACTCGGTGCTGGATCTCACGACCATGAGATCATGACCTGAGCCAAAATCAAGAGTAGGATGCTTAACCGACTGAGCAACCCAGGTGCCCCTCAAAAGCTTTTCTCTTGAATGTTACATAATTTTTACTATGAAGCAAGATATAAATTCCCACTCACACACCTTAACCAGGCCTCCCAATCACGGGTCAGGCAAAGTCAAAAACAACCAACTGCTAAGATAAAATGACTACAAGAACCCTTAAGCAGAAAGATAACAACCCTTGGGGGAAGGGACATGTTTTAAAAAGATGACTCAATTGGATGACCCTAATGAAGGAAACTACATTACTAGACTTCATATTCTAGTGCCTAGTATCTAGGTCTTGGAGAAAATCTCAATTATCTGAATCTTGGTTTAATGGTAAAATAAAAAAATAAAGACTTTCATTCATTCTAAGGCCCTTTCAAGTTCTAAAAGGCTCAACCTCTTTGCAAGAGGCCCCTAATAAAGGAAGACACTAGCCATGATAGTACCCAAAAGGCAAGGTACAAAAGTCGTAAGTTTGGCCACCAGCCTGGCCCTGGCAAATAGGCTTCCTAGCTACTCTAGCCTTCCCATAACCTGACAGTGAACATCAATGGTACCACTAAAATTAAACATGGGGGAAAGAGTGCATACTGTCTTTAACAGTGTGCCCACTAGAATGTTGGCTGTGACGCCTTTAAGGATCTGGTCTGACCATCTACAGATGGTTTAAATCTGCCACTACTTATTGTTTCCATCCTCTCCAGTGAAATCAAACTGAATATTGTCTACCACTAAATATACTAAACACTTTCTCATTATCTTCATTCTCTATTTTTTCTTTGATTTAGCATTTTGCATGTTAAAAGACCTATTAAAAAATTTAAAAATCTAGTCACAAGTAAATAACTAGACGTTTCAATTAGTAGAAAACCAAAAAAAAAAAAAAAAAAAGAAAAAACCAATTGAGCATAAGCAAGCTTTTTCTATAGCATCTAAGTTTACATAGCCAATGCCACATTCTTTCAGAGACCGCTCCTTCCCAGAGATGTGGCTGATGGTGAAAATGCCATATAATATAAGCAGAGAAGACCAGAATTTGGTTTGCTGCTGGCTCATCAACAACACATCTTAATATAAAGGCTACAGTATATCAGAGATTAAAGACAACAACTGAACTGATGCAAAAGGAAATGCAAGCTCCAATGTAAATTATGAAAAGTAATGAATTTTAAATAAGCAAGTACTTGCCTGCCCGACCCACTAAGCCTGGGATAAAGACGATTTCTATCAACAAGATTACAAACAGTAATTTTCAAACCTCATTATGGATATGGAATTACTTGTTAAAACTGCAGATTCCCAGGCACCATCCTTGAATATTCTCATTAACTGGATCTGTTGTGGAGTCCATAGATTTGCATTTGTATTCTGATACAGAAGGTTCAAAGACTATGCTTCTTAAAAAACCATGATGAAAAAGGACATTGTTAGGTCTCCAGGACACCAAAATATACATTTTCTGGGTGGTGTAACCTACAGTATGTGTTCCAAAGATGCCAGGTCAATTTTCAACAGTACCAGACTCACTCCCTCCCATACTGAGAATCAATATGGGCTGATTTCAAGCACTTTACTTTTTTTTTTTTTAATGTTTTTATTTATTTTTGAGACAGAGAGAGACAGAGCATGAACAGGGGAAGGGCAGAAAGAGAGGGAGACACAGAATCCGAAGCAGGCTCCAGGTTCTGAGCTGTCAGCACAGAGCCTGACGCGGGGCTCAAACTCACGGACTGTGAGATCATGACCTGAGCTGAAGTTGGACGCCCAACCGACTGAGCCACCCAGGCGCCCCCCCTTTTTTTTTTAATGTTTTTCAAGCACTTTAAACCAGGTAATCCTCCCTTCCACCTCCTAAAGCAACTTTTTTTTAACAATGCTTTTTTTTTAATCTTTTTTTTTTTTTTTTTAATTTACATCCAAATTAGTTAGCTTTTAGTGCAACAATGATTTCAGGACTGGATTCCTCAGTGCCCCTTACCCATTTAGCCCATCCCCCCTCCCACATCCCCTCCAGTAACCCTCAGTTTGTTCTCCATATTTATGAGTTTCTTCTGTTTTGTCCCCCTCCCTGTTTTTATATTATTTTTGTTTCCCTTCCCTTATGTTCATCTGTTTTGTCTCTTAAAGTCCTCATATGAGTGAAGTCATATGATTTTTGTCTTTCTCTGACTAATTTCACTTAGCATAATACCCTCCAGTTCCATCCACGTAGTTGCAAATGGCAAGATTTCATTCTTTTTGATTGCCGAGTAATACTCCATTTTGTGTGTGTGTGTGTGTGTGTGTGTGTGTGTGTGTGTGTGTGTGTGTATCTCCCACATCTTCTCTATCCATTCATCTGTCAATGGACATTTGGGCTCTTTCCATACTTTGGCTATTGTTGATAGTGCGGCTATAAACATGGGGGTGCATGTGTCCCTTCGAAACAGCACACCTGTATCCCGTGGATAAATGCCTAGTAGTGCAATTGCTGGGTCGTAGGGTAGTTCTATTTTTAGTTTTTCGAGGAACCTCCAGACTGTTTTCCAGAGTGGCTGCACCAGCTTGCATTCCCATAAAGCAACTTTTGAAGTCAGTGCTACCTCCACTCCTCATACCAAAGACTCTTCTAAAGGTTACTCAAACACACTGGTTGGGCTCCTTTTCTTGCATGGTCACTCAGTGGTTTCATTCTGGGCTGTGTTTTTATTACGTCTCAGAAAAGTCTTCCATTCCATCCTATGTAAAGTGAGATCCTCTCTAAAAATAAGCACCCCTTCCTTAACTTAGTTCTTGCTTCTCCTGATTTATTTCTCTTCATGGTACTTAACATTACCTGAGATTCATTATATTTTATATTTACTTACACTCTCCCCTACTAGAACATGAGCTCTATTATAAAAGGGGCTTTCCTGGGACACCTGGGTCATACAGTTTAAGCGTCTGACTTCGGCTCAGGTCATGATCTCACGGTCTGTGGGTTCAAGCCTCACACTGGGCTCTGTGCTGACAGCTCAGAGCCTGGAGCCTGCTTCAGATTCTGTGTCTCCCTCTTTCTCTGCTTCTCCCCCAGTTGTGCTCTGTCTCTCTTTCTCTCTCTCAAAAATAAGCAAACACTGAAAAATAATTTTTAAAAAGGGGGGGAGGGGACTTCCCAACACTAACACTGTATTCCTAGCACCCAGAACATATCTGGTACATAGTAGGTGCTTAATAAATGTTTACAAATTAATAAAGCACCATTTCAGAAAACAAAATAAGTTCTCAGTCTTTCATTCCATTCAGTTTGCCTAGCATATGCACTGTCACCAGTGTCATCCTTTAGATGACTACATCATTCAGGAAGCTGAATCTAGGTGCCAACTCAGAGAGGTTCCCTACCACATGATTTTGACTCCCCTATGATAACATGAGATTTTTTTCCCCCTAACTGAACTGCAATACAGGTTTAAAGGTCCAGCCCACAGATGTTTCCAAATGACTTATACTCCACAGGAATGACTTGGCTTCTACTATGTGAGAAGTTAAATGCAATGCTGGCAAACACCAGTGTGAGAGCTGCAAGTTTCAACAAAAGCAGAACATACTACATTGGCAGCCAAAAATCCCTTCACTCGATTCTGCATTAGGTCAGCCAAACACTTCCTGTCAAGACGCAGCTAACTCTCACCACATACATCTGTCAATTCATTCGCTTAGGGGCAATGACTTATAAAACACATACTATACTAAGTGCTTCATATACATCACCCTAATCTTTAAAACAATCCTACAAAATAGGTATTATTATCCCCATTTTATAGATTAGGAATTTGAAGCTCCAAGGAGTTAAATAATTTGCAACTAATAAATACATAGCACACTGGGATCTGAATTCAGGTCTACCTGACTTCAAATTCTTGCTCTTTTTTCATTTTAACACTTTCATTCCTAAGGCTCTCCCCATCTCCCATCCCCTGCACTAAGCCTGGCACAACATTTGATAAATGTTTCCTGAATTCATAATAGTTAAATAGGCTATGTTAACTCAAACTCAAGAAGCTGCCTAAGATCAAATTCTTCAGTCCAACTTTAGTGTAAAAAAAAAAAAAAAAAAAAAAAGTTCATTCAACTCCCTTTGAATAATAAGTAATGGAAAACATAGCTTTTCCAGTTTAAAAAATTTTTGAGGTTATTCCAAAATGGAACCTATCAAAACATAATTCATTACTATGGAAATCTGGATATAAAGCAAGTGAAATCACAGAAGCAGTGTTGTTTAGTACATTAGGAGGACATGAAGTAAAATCTGAGTTTAAGTTTCAGCTATAAAAGAGCCACCCAACAGTGGTGCACTAAAATTTGAATGTGATAATGCTTATAAAAATACTTCATAAAGTATAAAGCATTATACAGAGATAATTATTAGTGTAATGTGAACCTTGATAGCAGAATAAAAATCTGATATAAGATGCCATCTATAAGGCCAGCATTATTAAAAGTTCCACTACATGTGGGAGCACTAAACTCCAACTAGTCTTAAACTTTAAGAAAAGAAGGATATCACCTAGAGAGTACTATGCTAAGTAAGTCAGAGAAAGACAAATACCATGTGATTTCACTTATATATGGAATCCAAAAAATAAAACAAACAACAAAAAGTGAAACAGATTCATAAATACAGACAACAAACTAGTGGTTGGTTAACAGAGGGGAGAAGGGTGGGAAAATAGGTGAAGTTATAAAATAAATAAACTTCCTCCAAAATCTATAAAGAACCTATCAAACTCAACACCCAAAAAACAATAATCCAGTGAAGAAACGGGCAAAAGACATGAATAGACACTTCTCCAAAGACAACATCCAGATGGCCAACCGACACATGAAAAAATGCTCAACATCACTCATCATCAGGGAAATACAAATCAAAACCACCATGAGATACCACCTTACACCTGTCAGAATGGGTAACATTAACAACTCAGGCAACAACAGATATTGGCCGAGGATGCAGAGAAAGAGGATTTCCTTTGCACTGCTGATGGGAATGCAAACTGGTGCAGCCACTCTGGAAAACAGTATGGAGGTTCCTCAAAAAAATTAAAAATAAAACTACCCTATGACCCAGCAATTACACTACTAGGTATCCTATCCAAGGGATTCTGGTGTGCTGTTTCAAAGGGGCATATGCACCCCAATGTTTACAGCAGCACTATCAATAATAGCCAAAGTATGGAAAGAGTCCAAATGTCTATCGACGGAAGAATGGATAAAGAAGATGTGGTGTGTGTATACACACACACACGCGCACACACACACACACACACACACACACAATGAAGTAGTATTTGGCAGTCAGAAAGAATGAAATCTTGCCATTTGCAGTTACAAGGATGGAACTAGAGGGTATTATGCTAAGCGAAGTTAGAGAAAGACCAATATCATATGACTTTACTCATTTGAGGAATTTAAGACACAAAACAGATGAACATAAGGGAAGGGAAGCAAAAATAATATAAAAACAGGGGAGGGGGACAAAAACATAAGAGACTCTTAAATATAGAGAACAAACAGAAGGTTACAGGAGGGGTTGTGGGAGGGGAGATGGGCTAAATAGGTAAAGGGCATTAAGGAATCTACTCCTGAAATCACTGTTGCACAATATGCTAACTAACTTGGATGGAAATTAAAAAATAAATAATTTTTTTTAAAAAAGGAAAGGATGTGGCTTACCCATTATTAATCTTTTTATGTATTAAGTCCTATTTCTCCAACTGCATTATTAAGTCTCTCAATGGCAGAGAACTGGGATATAAACATCAATATGTTGTTTTGTTTTGAGAAGAACCATGAATGATCCCACCATAAGGTAGAGGGGAGAGGGAAGGGAAGCCTGGGTTCCTCTATATCCAGATAATTCCTTCCTTTCGTGCTAAGGCACTTACCCATTCGGATAAGTCAGATCTATAAACCAGGGTGATTAAAACAAGAATCCAGATGATTTCTTCCAGCTATAAAAGCTCTGACTCTTAGGGACAGCCAATAAACACTATCAGCATAAACCTATATGGCTTAGTCCTCCATAAGCTAAATAGAAAATAAGCAGAATGCAGAAAAAACTCTCAATAATCTTAAATAAAAGACTACATGACATGAGTCCTAATTAACACAGTAAAGTATTTATCAATGACATTGATAAGATTGTAAGAAATGATCAAATCTTTCTTAAACCAGTGTGGTTTGGGTAGGTGAAACAGAGAGTGAGTTAATTAGTTAAGGAGCTACTGGGATTGTACGTGTAGGTAGTTGCATTTTAAGTAATGATCAAAATAAGAAAACCTCACCAGTAAAGCTCACATTCTCTTATTTTCAACCTTTAAACATAAGTGACCACTGCCTTATCAAAATCCAGATTATAAAGATGACGAGATTTAGAATCTTGCAACACATTCTAAATCAGCATAGCCTTTCTTATAGTTTCAACATTTTCCCCCAATCCATCTCTCTATAACAAAATCCTCCAACTACTCAGTGCCTACTAGTGATACAACTCCCACCCCATCAAACTTTCCCAAGGAAGGAAGATCACTTAGAAGAATTTGTTTTCAGGACACCTGGGTGGCTCAGTCAGTTAAGCATCCAACTCTTGATTTTGGTTTCAGGTCATAATCTCATGATTTGTGAGATCAAGCCCCTCATCAGGCTCTGTGCCGACAGCACGGGGCCTGCTTGGGATTCTCTCTCTCACTCTCTCTCTGCCCTTCCACCATTCATGCTCGCTCTCTCCCTCTCCCTCTTTCTCAAAATTAAATAAATGAACTTAAAGAAAAAAAGAATGTGTTTTCCTTGTCCACTATGTTTTCTGCATGTTTCTGTATCTGCATACAAACCATGTGCCAGAATCACAATTTCACATCTGCAAGTGATCAATGCTGTTAGAATTTCAAAGAATACAATGCACATAATAGCAATAAGTATTAGTTGATTAACAGATTCAGAATACCAGAGACAAATGCACAAATAAGAATATAAGAGGAGCACCCATTACAACTACAGACTAAAGTCTAAATTCCTCAGATTGTCACTCAAGGCCCAGGCATGTCAGCCATTATCTTTTTCTTTCCCTGGACAGACAGACCTACTCATTATTTCCTGAGGACAAATTCCTTCATGCAATACCTTTGCCTGGACATCTCCCTGCCCGGAATGGCTGCCATCTCTTCCATCTCATCAAATCTGTTCAAGAAACAATTCAATGTCATGTCCTCTTCAATGGAACTCTTCCATACCCACTACTCATTAATTCTTCCCCTCTTCGGGTGCCTGGGTGGCTCAGTCAGTTAAGTGTCTGACTCTTGATTTCGGCTCAGGTCATGATCTCACAGTTTGTGAGTCAGAGCCCTGCATCAGGCTCTGCACTGATAGCATGGAGCCTGCTTGGGATTCTTTCTTTCTTTCTTTCTCTCTCTCTCTCTCTCTCTCTCTCTCTCTCTGCCCCCTGCTCTCTCTCTCAAAAATAAACATTAAAAAAAAAAGTCTTCCCTTCTTGAACTGCCATCTAGCATATAAGCATGTACTACCAAGATGGAGGTACTGTTCTCTTATCCAATACACTCATTTTTTTGTGTTTAGACGATATTACTCCAACTATTATGTAAAAGTCCTTAAGGTTAGTATAGATTTGTCTTTCCTTTATACTCCCACCAGTACTATGTTATGAATATAACAGTTATTCAATAAAGACCTGTTTAAGGAAAAAAGCAAGAGGAAAGGAGAGGGGAGTAGCCTCAGGATACACCAAGTTATAGTTAAAACTGAGCTCTTTACCAATGATCTGAATCCTTCAGATATTTGATGGAGTACAGTTTGTATTTCTCAATGGTTTCCAATCACTTAAAATAAATAAAAACCTTACACAACTTGGTCACTGCCTTCCTGTCCTGCTTCATCTCCTGTCATATTCTTCTGCCATTCTCTCTGATCCTTCTCACTCTGCTCCTCCATACATACTGGCCTCCTTAAGTCCTCACAATAGCCAGCTCATCAAAACCTTAGGATCTGTGGGGGGTGCCTGGGTGACTCAGTCAGTTGAGCACCCAAATTCAGCTCAGGTCATGATCTCACAGCTCGTGAGTTCGAGCCCCACGTCAGGCTCTGTGCTGACAGCTCGGAGCCTGGAGCCTCCTTCAGATTCTGTGTCTCCCTCTCTCTCTGCCCCTAGCCCACTTGCATTCTGTCTCCGTCTCTCTCAAAAATAAATAAACATTTAAAAAAAAAATTTTTTTAATAAACCTTAGGATCTCTGTACTTGTAGTTTCCTCTGCCTTCCCCCAGATCTTCCCATAGCTATTATCTCCTCACGACTTGTCAAGTTCAGTGTCACTTCCTCACAAATGCTTCCCCTGACAATGCTAGCTAAAGCTATACTCCTCACCTCCTATTACTACCTACTGTATCAAACTTCTATTTTCTCTATCTGAAATCATTCTGTTGATATGCTGATATGTGGTCTCTCTTGACTAGCATGTAAGCTCCATGCAGGCAAGAATTTTGTCAGTATTGTTGAGCACTGTATCCCAATGCCGAGAATACTACCCGGCATACAGAAAATAGTCCATAAATATTACCCCAAAAAAGTGTTTGTTTCCTCTCACCTAATACTATAGTCCTCCACAAGAGCATAAATACTGTTTCCTATTTCATCTCCCACAACACCTAACAGACTAAATATACTGAAATGCACTGAAATCAATGTTCAGTTATAATCTTCTGACACACACTTCCAATTACAACTTTAATTAAATCAACAAATATTAAGTAGCTACTATAAGCCAGGCACCAGGCTAGGCATCATTCTAATTTCTTATGTTTTCAATTTATCATGTGCATGGATATTCTGAAAGTTCCAACACTCCACTATAAGCTAAAGAAGCCCTGAACCTCCTCCCCTACAATCAGATGACTTAATTTTGTTGACCAATGAAATGCAACTAAGTGCAGCTACCTGCAGAGCACCACATAAACTTATAGTTATTTCTGTATCACAAACCACTGTTTCACTGTCACTTCACTGCTTCACTGCTCAACTGTATGTCCATCTCTCATCTATTACCATTCTTCAAGAGAGTATTTCTGAAAAAACTATAAAAGACAATCTTGAGAAATCTGGAAACATGTGAATATGAACTGATATATTAGGAACATAATTTTTTCAGGTGTGATATAACGATATGGTAGTTATCTAGTAGATTGCCTTTATTCTAGGGGGTTACATATCTGCAGGTTTTCAAACAGTTAAGAAAAAATGGATACGTATATATAGATATACATATAAACTACATAAGTACAATAAGGCAAAAAGTTCACAATTACTGAATCCAGCTAAAAGGTGTTTTAGTTTTCTTCAGTAAGTTTCAAAATTTTTCATAAGAAGGTAGTAGGGGAAATGTTCCTCTTAAAAAATTAAATACATACATTTTTCTAAGCTGTAACTACTTGGTTTTCAGCACAGCCTTTAACATATAATTAGGCAAAAACTGATCCAGACAATACTAAAGGATCCACAAATTGAAACAGTAAAGCAGAAGAAATATTGACAACACGGGTAAGGAACAGGTAAAACTAGCCATGGTAAAGACGACTTCCAGTCCAGAATAGGCCAGGTCCCTTCTTAAGCAGACTTGGGCTCAGAAGAAGACACCATATTTTGGAACCCTGCTTCTAGAGGGCAGCTGTTCAGTACAACACATGCAGACCCAATCTTTCAGCCTCACACTCCCAGGGAGAGAGTCTACAATGGGAAACTAAACTACAGAGCACAGTAACAATATATATTAATAGGGCTTTCTAAATAAGCTCAGGAGTACTATTCTAAAAATATAATTTGGTTTTTTATTGCTATTGTTAAGTAGATGTTAAGAACTATACCAACACCACCAATGTAATAACTGATTCAGGCAAGGATCATCAGTGTATGCTAAAAAAACATCTGGTAGGAGAATAAGATATTCACAATGTCTCAAACTCACCCCACAGATTACTTACAAAGGGGAGTAAGTACCTTTTTAATGAAGAGGTGAAATTTTGCCATCAACAATAATGGAGCAGACTAACATCATGTCTCTCAATATGATACAAGGAGAACTTCACAGCGTTTACCCTATATCTAAGCATGAGAGAACAATTAGACAAATCCAACTTATAGGACATTACAACTGGCCTAGACTCTTCAAAAGAGAAAGTGTTATTAAAGACACGCACATACACAAAAGAGTAGAGATTTTCTAGGTAAGGGATCTTCAAACTAAAGTTTTACTGGCGTACAGCCATACCTATTCATTTACACACTTTCTTTAAGAGGTGCTTTCCTCTTAAAGAAATAGTATGGCCCACAGAGCCAAAAAATATTTACTATGTGGTCCTTTACAGAAAACAATTTGCCAATCCCTGCTCTAGATTAAAAGGGACACATGGACCAAATGTAACAAGAAATCCTTGAAGTGGATTCTAAAGGGGAGGGGAAGCTATAAAGAACACTTCTGAAACAACTGGGATATCTGAACATGAACTAACATTAAACACTGGTGTATCAATGTTGAATGCAGAATTATATAGGGGATACAGATTATGATGTTTGCAACTTGCTTTCAAAAGTTTCAGAAAAACAAATTAAACAAATGGAAAAAGCAAATATGACTTAAATATTAATCATGAACCTGGGCCAGTAGTTCTCAAACTTTTTGATCTCAGGACTCCTTTGCACTCTTAAAAATTACTGAAAGGGAAGCCTAGGTGGCTCAGTCTGTTGAGCATCTGACTCTTGATTGTGGCTTGAATCATGATCCCAAGGTTGTGAGACTGAGCCCCGCACTGGGCTCCATGCTCAGCATGGGATTCTCTCTCTCCCTCTGCCCCTCTCCCTTGCTCTCTTGTGCTCTCTCCAAAATAAAAATAAAAATAAAAAAATTACTGAAGACTCCCAAAGGGCTTTTGTGTGTATGAGTTATATCTATCTGTATTCGCCATATAAGGAAACAGAGAAAATTTTAAAATGTATTAATTTTCAAATTATATAAACTCATTATAGGTTACCCTAAGTAACATATTTTTATGAAAAGTCATTCTCCAAGACCAAAAACTTTAATGAGAAGAGCGGCATTGGTTTTTGCACTTTGGCAAATCTCTTTAACATCTGTTGTTGCAGTACCATACCTGCTTCTGCGTCCGTGCATTATAACATCGTATTTTGTTTGAAGTATGAGAAGAAAATACAACTTTACACAATATGCACTTGAAAAAGGAGTGCCTTAATAGCCTTTTAAGAGGATTAGAGATATTCTTATATGATACCATATAAGATACCATGACACCATAACTTGACAAGTAGTAGTGTGGAATCTGAAGCCACATCAATTTTTCATACTCTGTTATATTAAAATCCATTGGTCTATTTTGCACTGTGAATAGATCTTTTACCCAAGTGTGATTTTACAAAATCATGCCTTGATAATTTGGCAAATACTAGTTCACTAAGTTAACAGGCAGATCTTCTTAAATACTGACACATTCCATTATATAATCTCCAAAATTCACTATTGTTACTATTGCCACCAAACTCCAAACTCGTCAAAAAAGACTTGAGCATTGGGAAGTTGACAAGCTCATAGTGAAAGATGTAAGTAACACAAAATTCTAACTTTTGCTTTAAAGTCTGAGTTTTATCACTGGCAATAGATATTGTCAGTTGTTTTCCCTGAAGCGACAAACTTAATTTCATTCCTTTCCAAAAAATGTCTCCCAAATACCCAAAACTGAGTAACCAGTGTGTCACTCATTCTTTCAAGTAAAAATGATGTCATGAAAGAAGAGGTTAGTTTAGTTGCAACTCAAACAACAAACCAGTGTTTATCCTCAAATAAACGCTATATCCTGATATGCAGAAATATTTCATAGAACTCCCCATTTCATCAAATGGAACACTAAAAAGATGTGTATTCAAGAATCAAAATTTAATAAAATTAGTAACTTTTACTGCTTCAAGGACTTTTTTTTTTTTTAAGATTTTATTTTTCACTAATCTCTGCACCCAACATGGAGCTCAAACTTACAATTCTGAGATCAAGAGTTGCATTTCTACTGACTGAACCAGCCAGGTGCCCCAAGGACATTCTCAAATGAAACTAGAAAGTTTGTTTTACTGCAAGTGTGCTGCAAACATAATTATTACTAATACAGTTTGATACCACTACCTTGATTTGTGCTAAGACACCAACAGCACCATTGACTGCTTTTGCATCATCAATACAAACGACATCACGGTGAAATAGGCAAATGATAACTTAGAATTATTATTATGAAAATAGTTCTAACCTTGCAGATTCCCTTAAAAGGTCTTGGGGACCCCCAGGGATATATAAATAACCCTTTGAGAACCACCGATGTAGTGAAAGGTATATGAGTGTTCATAATACTATTCACACAATCATTTAGTAGGTTTACAAATTTTCAAAAACAGTAATTGAAGAGAAAAAGAAAGAAACCATAAAGAATTCTTTTTTTTTTTTAACATTTATTTATTTTTGAGACAGAGAGAGACAGAGCATGAATGGGGGAGGGGCAGAGAGAGAGGGAGACAGAATCCGAAGCAGGCTCCAGGCTCTGAGCCATCAGCCCAGAGCCCGACGTGGGGCTCGAACTCATGGACCGTGAGATCGTGACCTGAGCTGAAGTCAGACACTTAACCAACTGAGCCACCCAGGTGCCCCAATTCTCAACTCTTTTAAAGAGCGAGAGAAAACTCCTTCCCCAATATTAATAAAGGGGTGGCACAGCAATGTCCTTTTGAAAAACAAAGAACAGTATGGAAATCAGCTGTCCAATGAAGGCCCAATACAAAAACTCAACTCCCTTGGGTTTATCTCAACAAGAATCCATGTAACAAGGAGCTATCAACAACAAAACAAATACAGATCCATAGCCCCTTGTTTTCAGCTAAATATATTTTGGAAGTCATAATTTTTTTTTTTAATTTGGGAAGATAATAGGGACTAGGACAATACCCAGTAGGCAAACACATCAATTATTTCCACAATTTAAAGACAGAAATAATCATGGGGTGCCTGGCTGGCTCAGTTAGTACACCATGTGACTCTTGATCTCAGGGTTGTGAGTTTAAGCCCCACACTGGGCATTACGGGTAGAGTTTACTTTAAAAAAAAAAACATATACTGGGGCACCTGGGTGGCTCAGTCGGTTAAGCATCCAACTCTTGGTTTCAGCTAAGGTCATGATCTCACAGTTTATGAATTCAAGCCCCTCTGTGTTGACAGCACAGAGCCTGCTTGGGATTCTCTCTCTCCTCTCTGCCCCTTCCCCATCCTCAAAATACATAAACATACACCCCCCCCAACACACACACATTATAAATAGCCTCACTTTAGGGGCGCCTGGGTGGCTCAGTTAAGTGTCTGATTTTGCGGTTTGTGGGTTCGAGCCCCGCATCGGGCTCTGTGCTGACAGCTCAGAGCCTGGAGCCTGCTTCAGATTCTGTGTCTCCCCCTCTCTCTGCCACCACCCCCATGCTCATGCTCTGTCTCTCTCCATCTCTCAATAATAAATAAACGTTACCAAAAAATTAAGCCTTTAAAAAAAGTCTCACTTAAATTCAGGTCAGATTTTGCTATGAAGTGAATCAGGTTTTTCTTTTTTTTAAGTTTATTAGAGAGAGAGAGAGAGAGAGAAAGCACACAAGCGCAAGAGAATCGGGGGAGGGGCAGAGGGAGGGAGGCGGGGGGGGGGGGGAGAGAGAGAGAGAGAGAGAGAGAGAGAGAGAGAATGAGAATCCCAAGCAGGCTCCACTCAGTCAGCGTGCAGAGCTGGGTGTGGGGCTCAAACTCACAAACCTGTGAGATCATGACCTGAGCCCAAATAGTCAGATGCTTAAGCAACTGAGCCACATAAGCACCCCTTTGTTTTTCATTTTTAAGTGTTTTCTAGGTTTTGATATTGCACATAAATAACTGCAGACTCCTTGGGAATACACTATCCTCCTATTCAAATAGTTCCATTATTCCACACAGTACCTATTTATGGGGCAAGGTTAGAGACTTTTGAGATTTTTTAAGAGAATCCAATGAAGTTGCATATTCTACTGAAGAAATTAGAAAAACCACATTAACAGAGAAGTGGTTAAGAATAGGCACAGTGCCAGTATAAATCAGGAGTCAGTGACCAGGGAGACCATGGGCTGAGTCAGTGCAATATCACTGGTGTTATAATAAATCACAGGTAGCCAACTGGAAAACTTAGAGCCATATATAACTTTCTAAGGCTGAAAATTGGTCCCTGAAGGAAAGAGAAATGATTAAAAATTAAAACTATCCATCAATTTATACCTGAAATATGTAACAGATATGTCAATTCCACTTGGAGGCAAATTATTGCAACCCTTCATTGAAACACTGGCAAATTCCTGATACTACTTCTTAACCAGACTCTAAGTAACCCATGGCAAAATGGTATACTGGAAATAGTGAACTGAGAGTACAGGACACCTCAGTTCTCACCTCAATTCTGCCACTAACTACACAGCCTAAGTAAGGAACACAGCAGACACTAAGCAAATGCACTGTTAAATCAATGACCTTAAATTTTGTATGCCTCTAATTAATCACTTGTAATAGCGAACACTTGATTAAAACATCCTTAAATGTCTCTTTTATGTATAAATTCTTTTTTCTTTATTTTTTTTAACATTTTTATTTTTGAGAGAGAGAGAGACAGAGCATGCGTGTGCTGTCAGCACAGAGCCCGACATGGGGCTCGAACTGATGAGCTGCAAGATCATAACCTGAGTGAAAGTCAGACGCTTAACCGACTGACCACCCAGGCGACCATATAGCTATAAATTCTTTAATAAAAATCCAGGTTTATTCATATGACTGGAGCTGGTCAGAATTTATTATGACTAGTTTTAAAGAAAGCCAGGGTTAGAGAGAAAAAAATAAAAAAGTTTTCTAGCAAAAGTAGCAGCATGCACAAGAGTTCTATTGTTAACAACAAATGAGATGGGGTATAATCTGACCTATAATATATGTGTCTCCAAGGACCTTATCAACTCGAACAACGTTAGTGGAGACCTTAAATACTACCTAGTTCAAATCATTCACTTTTATAGGGGAGAAAACGGAGACCCTGAAGTTACATTATATACCCAAGGTCATACTATCTAGCTGTGGCAATGCTAGGACTAAAACTCAAATTTCTCTAGTCCCCAGTCAAATGCTCACTATCTTTCTTGTAACCCAAGACCTCTAGAACAGTGCTACCTGTAGTATGGCAGTTCCTTCAATCAACATATGCTCTTTCAGGACCTCTAGTTCTACTGTATCATATTGATGTATGAGGTAGGCAGTGAATTATAGGCAAATAGATCCAAAAACTCAGAGAATCATGTATCTGATGAGAGACTAATATCCAAAATATACAGAGAACTCTTATAATTAAAATATAGAGACAAATAACCAATTTTTAAAATGGCAAAGGATTTATATAGGCATTTCTCCAAAGAAACATACACCAATGGCCAATAAGCACATGAAAAGATGCTCCATCATCATTAGTCATTAGGGAAATGCAAATCAAAACCACAATGCGATACCACTTAACACCCACCAGGTATGGCTATAAACAAAAAGGACAGTAACAAGTGTTATGAGGATATGGAGAAACTGGAACCCACCTACACTGCTGGTAGGTGCAGATGTTCTGAAAAAAAATCTGGTAGTTACTCAAAAAGTTAAACATTACATTATCATAGGACGTAGCAATTCCATTCTAGGAATACACCTAAAAGAAATGAGAACTTGTGCCTACACATGAACTTCTATGGCAATCTTTATTCGCAACAGCCCAAAAGTGGAAACAACCCAAGCGTCTTTCAACCAATGAATAAACAAAATGTGGTATATCCATACAGTGGGGTATAATTCAGCCCTAAAAATGAAGGACTGATAACAATGCTACAACACAGATGAACCTTGCAAATACTACGGTAAGTCAAAGAAGCCAGACACAATAGTCTACATATTGTATGATTCCGTTTATATAAAATGTCTAGGATAGGCAAATCCACAGAGAGACAGAAAATGGATTATGACTGCCAGGAACTGGAGATAGGGGAGAATGGAGAGTGACTGCTAATGCTATGGGGTTTCCTTATGGGGTGATGAAAACGTTCTGAAATTAAATAATGATGATAGTTGTGAATTTTATGGTATGTAAATTATATATATATATTTTTTTTTTTTTTAACATTTATTCACCTTTGAGAGACAGAGAGACATAGCACAAGTGGGGGAGGGGCAGAGAGAGAGAGAGACACAGAACCCAAAGCAAGCTCCAGGCTCTGAGCTGTCACCACAGAGCCTGATGCAGGGCTCGAACCCACGAACCGTGAGATCATGACCTGAGCTGAAGTCGGACACTTAAATGACTGAGCCACCCAGGCACCCCTTTGTTTGTTTATTTTAAAACACACGCAGAGACACCAAAGTGAACTTCTCACTCAAGTCCTTTTGGGGTTGGAAAAAGAAAAATACCAACACAAGGTTGATGTATCGAACTCTCAATTTATTACATGGTGAGCCAGGCATGTGCTATACAATAGGAATACAGAGAACAAAATACTCTGTTCTTATGATAGTCACAGTTCATTATAAGTAGACAAAAGTGTAACAATGTGCTAAGTGCAACAAGTGCTACAGAAGATGTACAATAACAGAAGTACAGAAGAGACTTGATGTATGAGTTAGGAAAGGTTTCATGGAAGACATCTAAACAAGATTTTAAGAAGGAATGGAATATGGGGCACCTGGGTGTCTCAGTCAGTTAAGCGTCCGACTCTTGGCTTCAGCTCCAGTCATGATCTCACGGTTCATGAGTTCAAGCCCCACACTGGGCTCTGAGCTAACAATGCAGAGACTGCTTGGGATTCTCTCTCTCTCCTTCTCTGTCTGCCCCTCCCCTGCTTGTGCACTGTCTCAAAATAAATAACCTAAAAAAAAAAAAAAAATCTTTAAGAAGGAATACAACTTCAGCCAGATAATGGGAGCAAAAATATTATGTATAAGTCCATGCTAAGTGTCATAATGGCATTTAGAAGTGAGACAAATCATTTCTGTGGAGTGACTTATAAGAGCTCCATGGTAGAATTTAAGCTCATCTTTCAGAATAAGTAGAACATGATTATGCATAAAAAAAGAAAGGCCTGGACCTTGAGATAAACTGAGGAAATAATGAATCACCGGCAAAATACAACTGGAAATGCACATATTTAGCTCAGCACAGCAAGAGTAACACAAACAGACTGCTGAAATAGCACTGGCTAGTTGCTGGTATGATTTGGGTAGTATTTCAATTTGTTTCTTCAAAAGAAATATTGCCTCAAGTATTCCAGTTGTCCCAGTTCTTTATTGTAACATCTACATGCCAGCTACCTATCTACTCTCATTTTATCTTTTTTTAAAAATGTTTACTTATTTTGAGACAGAGAGAGAGAGAGCAAGCATGAGAGCAGGGGAAGGGCAGAGAAAGAGAGGGAGAGAGAATCTCAAGCAGGCTCTACAATTAGTGCAGAGCCCGATGTGGGACTTGAGCTCACAAACCATGAGGTCATGACCTGAGCCAAAATCAAGAGCTGACCACTCAACCGAGCCACCCAGGCATCCCTCTACTCTCACTTCATCTTTACAACAAGGCTGAACTAAGTACTAATATCCCAATTTTAACGAGGAACCCCATCAACTTCAGGAAGGTTAGCAAACATTTCACAGCACTATATCATGCATTCTGTTCAGGGTTATCAATTTATTCTCTCAAACCTTAAAACAATCCTAAGAACTAGGTTTTATAGATGAGAAAATCGAGATTCGGGAAAGGTAAGCAATTTGACCAGGGTCACATTGGGAATAAAAGGCAGAACTGGGAATTAAATCAAGGTCTGCATGATTCTAAAACTCCCTTGATATATTATTGCCTCACCTATCCTTAATCATTATTCACTCTAATGCAATATGCTTCAATTTTTATACTCTGCATTTCCAGTGACTACTAGTAGTCTCTTGCATGGACAGGTACAATATACATTTGCTGAAGACACTGTTCCTATGTTTTAGAGCTAAGGGAAAGCTAACAGCCGTTAGCTGCGGAAATCCTAGCCAAGAGAAACCCCAACACAAGGTCACGTCTCAAAATAGAAACGCTTTTTAGGTTTTTCCAAGGAGTAGGGAAGAGCCTCCAATGCCTCAGCAAACTAGCCTGAAAAGAGATGCAAAGAAATCTTTTCGTCAAAGAGATGGAACGGCAAGTCTTACCAAGATCTGGTTACAGCAATGCAGACAGCATGCGGAACATACTGCAGCAAAATCGAGTGCTGACAGCTGAGATGTATCAAGCCGCATAAAACCGGTTTAAAAAAAAAAAAAAGCTAGAAGCATTTTAAATCCTAAAAATGCCTCTAAACAACTGCAGAAAACTGACACACGACACAAGATTGGGATTCAGTTGAAGCAGGTCAAGAGTTAAATCCATAAAACTCACATGACAGCATCAGCTCATACTAGCAGTTCACGTCTCCCATTTGTTTTACCTTTTCTTCCACATAGAAAAGGTACACTGTTTTTTCTCAGTTCCCAGCCAATCTGATACCCTTCAAATGTTGTTTCTCAGCTTGCTAGATGGCTACACCAGGACATAGGAATGATGCAGCAACATCCCCCTCTAAGAGCGGAAGTGAATCAAGGACTGGAACAAGAAATGAGTAGCTAGGAATGATCTTCCTTCCCATTCCAAACACCACAGACTTGTCCTACTTATACAAGAGAGGTGACTATTACACGACACTCATCCCAAGCCATTTGTTTTCTCTTTCAGACCAGGATTAAATAACCTTTTAAATTTTATTCCATTTAATTCTGATCTGGTGTCCTTAAGACAACTTGCTTCATGGAATTCTCATTTGTAAAATGGGTCTAAATATGCTAGACCCTAGGGGTGCCTGGGTGGCTCAGGGGGTTGAGCATCTGACTCGATTTTCAGCTCAGGTCATGATCTCACCGTTCGTGAAAGCAAGCCCCACATCTGGCTCTGCACTCACAACATGGAGCCTGCTTGGGATTCTCTCTCCCCCTTTCTCTCTGCCCCTTCCCTGCTCACACAAACATGTGCTCACACTCTCAAAATAAATAAATACATTTAAAATAAATAAATGAAATAAATAGGCTAGACTCTAGGCCCTACCTCTCACATAGGAATGTCATTTGAGGGGTGCCTGGGTGTTGCAGTTGGTTAAGCATCTGACTCTTGATCTCAGCTTATGTCATAATCTAATAGTTCGTGGGTTTGAGCCCCACATCAGGCTCTGCACTGATGGCACGCAGCCTGCTTAAGATTCTGTCTCTCCCTCTCTCTGCCCCTCCCCGGCTTGTGCACAGGTGCGCTAGCTCTCTCTCAAAATAAACTTAAAAAAAAAAAAAAGGAATGTTATTTGAAGGAAATGGTATTTAAGGTACTTGGAAAAGTTAAAAACTTAACAGCCAACATTTACTACATGTTTACTTCCTGTCATTCTAAGCCCTTTGCATCAACTCATTTATTTCTCACAACACTAGGAGGCAGGTATTACTAACTCCATTTTTCAAATGAGTAAATTGAGGCACAAAGAGGTAGAGTTCCTTTCCCAAGTTTACACAAAAATCATGTGGTAGGGCTGGAATTCAAACCCAAGCCATATACTCAGTAAATATGAGTGAATATTACTAAAATAATATAATTGTAACATGTAATGAAAATTATGTTAAGATATTATAACACATGGCTTAAGGAAGCAAACACAATAACCTAGTCAAACATTGAATATATGAATTATACTTTGTTTCCACCACTATATACCTTCATGTGTATGCACTCTTGATGTTAACATGTAACAGATACATGTATGTGGAACAGAGACTCTGGAGTCACACAAACCTAGTCATACAATATGTCACTTAGGGGCGCCTGGGTGGCGCAGTCGGTTAAGCGTCCGACTTCAGCCAGGTCACGATCTCGCGGTCCGTGAGTTCGAGCCCCGCGTCGGGCTCTGGGCTGATGGCTCAGAGCCTGGAGCCTGTTTCTGATTCTGTGTCTCCCTCTCTCTCTGCCCCTCCCCCGTTCATGCTCTGTCTCTGTCTGTCCCAAAAATAAATAAAAAACATTAAAAAAAAAAAAAATTTAAAAAACAATATGTCACTTAATAGCCGTATGGACAAGCTGCTTAACTGTGCTTCAGTGTCCTCATGTGTAAAATGGGGATAGTAACTACCATACAGAATTATTTAAGGACTCAATGCGTTATAAAATCATCTGAGAATAGTGGCTGGCATAGAGTAAGTGCTAACCAAATGTCATTAGCTACTATTAATATTATTTCACTCTGCCATTTTACCTGTTTTCCATATGATTTCACATTTTAGGATCTCCATAGTTTAGTCATGTTCTCTAGTAAATTTTTTTAAATTTATTTTTGAAAGAGAGAAAGCACGTGAGCAGAGGAGGGGCAGAGACAGGGAGAGACAGAATCTCAAGCAGACTCCATGCTGACATGGGGCTCAAACTCACAAACCATGAGATCATGACCTGAGCCGAAATCAAGAGTCAGACACATAACCGACTGAGCCAGGCACCGCTCTAGTAAATTTATAATCCATTTAACACTGCTGCTGATGTGAGCATCTATTCTACCATTTTGAAGTTATAGCTCCACTCTATTTCTTATGTGTCAAACGACATACTGTAAACTCTTATCTCTTAATACAAATTGTCACAAACTTATCAGTACAAATTATCACATTTCTAATTGGTAAATTGACTTTGAGAGTCATTGTGAATGGATTTTTATCAAAACATCTCAAATTAAAATGGTAGTTATCTTTTCAGAAATTATTTACTTCATCTTCTCATTTGACAAATATGAAGCCCAAAGAGTAAAGTGACTTGCTCAAGTCTATATATAGCTAAATAATGACAAAAACTGAACCAGAACCTCCAGACTCAGTCTAAAGCTCTTTATCATCTCTCTAGGCTGAATAATTCCATTTCCTGTACAGGAAGGTGATAAACATCTAAGAACAGAGAATGACTCAAATCTCTAAGGATAAAAAAAAATTCGGGATACAAGCCTTCAATGATCATTTAACATAGCAAAACAACAACAAAAAGTGGCATTACTCAATACTGTTTCCTTCTCAAAAAAATCATTCATCTCAAAAATTTGCTCTACTAAATTTCTATTAGCCTAACCCACATTTGCTCATGCCACTACTTCTCAGCTATCTCTACAACTTTCTGAAACTGTCTTGGCAAATTCAGGTCAAAATCCTAACTCCAAACTCCAGGGAACTGTAACAGTACAGTGTTATTACAGCAAATACCCCTACAAATACATGGGGCTTAGAAATTCTATTATACTGAGATTTCAGTGTAATTATTTTTGCTGTGATAGAATCTGTTTTTTCCCCCCAGAAATAGCCTTCCATGAAAATACTAAAATAAAAGAGAAGGCATAAAAATTTTCTCATTAAGGCCACTACTTGATATTCATTAAACTTTCCCAAGTTTTCTGGAGCATTTCAAATCTCACATGAGTTTACCAAAGAACTTAATTCATATCATTCTTTCCCAAAGTCTGCTCTATAAAAAGACATGTCTGGGGCACATGGGTGGCTCAGCTGGTTGAGCATCCAACTCTTGATTTCATCTCAGGTCATGATCCCAGGGTTTGTGAGATCAAGCCCCGCAATGGGCTCTGCTCTGACAGTGGGAAGCCTGCTTAGGATTCTTGCTCTCCCTCTCTTTCTGCCCCTCCCCCGCTCACACTCGCTCTCCTTTCAAAATAAACATTTAAAAATTAAATAAAAAAGACATGTCTGCTTTTATATACTGTAGTATATAACCAGAGTCAAGAGCAGAAGTGGGCAATCCATTTTACAAACAAGCCATAGCAGGATTAGGGAGAGAGGATGAGAGAGAACAGGAAGACTAGGAAGTCAAATAAATTATTTACTTAAAAGTCCACAGGGTACAGAGCACTATGAGATGCACAGTGCCAACCAGCTCCACCCCTTCTCTGCTAGTCAGTACAGGTCCCAAGATGAACATCAGAGTCAAACAACCAGCCAAGTTCCACGTAAAATGGCCTTACCAGGCTAGATGGGGCCAAACACAAATATTTTTAACTCCTAGTCAAAGAACAGAGGTCCAAGGAAGATGATGATCAATAGCTCCAATACTGAAGAGAGATTAAGGAAGACAAAGGCTATGAAAATGACAGAATATATGGACACTGGGTGTTTTGAAAGGGCACTTACGGTAAAATATTGGGAGCAGAAACAAGACAGGAAAGATATTAAAAAACCAGTGTAAATGAAAAGGCAGTATATAGAATACTCTTTTTTTTTGGTGTTTGAGAGTAAAAGAGAAAAAAATATGGCAATAACTCTAAAAGAAACCAGAGGGTTTTCTTTATTTAAGATAGAAAAGACTTCAGTGTATTCCAATTCTCAAAGGAAGGACTCAATAAAGAGAGTTAAGGATGAGACAGTAATTGACAAAACTGAGGTACTAGACAAAGTACGTACTAGGAAATGGGATGGGGAAGAAAAGTGATCCATGTGCATCCTGAAAGTCACCAAACACAATTAAAACAGAGGAGAGCAGATGGCAGGAACTTTGAAAAATCAGAAGCCATGCAAAAATGGCAAAACAATGATCTAGAAGTGACAGTGAAGGACTAGAAATACATTAATTGTTCCCACTGTCCAAGGAGTGGCAAAGTATTCAACCAACAAAACTACAAATAATAGCATTCATCAGAGGAAAAAAACTTGTTTTCAGTTATGGGTTATGAGATGGAGGAAATGTTGAGAGAAAAAACTAAGAACCTAGGACTTTGCTCACATTTGTGTACAGGTTCTACTAGCCCCAATACAAGCAGCTGGTAAAGGAACATCAGGAATGAGGTGGAGAGACGGGGGGCTGAGCTCTCTTTATAATACTGAAGAGAGAGAACTTTGAAGAAATTATCACCAGCACACATGAAGAAAAGCTAAAAACTTTTATGGTGTGGATGATAGGGAGAATGAAGAGAGGAACATCCCCCAAAATAGTGCTATGTATCAATGACGGCTAGTGTCCAGCACTAACTACATTTTCAAGGGGAATGACCTTCAATCCCACTTTCCCAGAAGCTGGACCCTGAAACTTCCTTAGATTTCATTTGCCAGGCCAGCAATTTGCAGAACTGTCAATAATTGTTTTATTTTCTGAATTGGACATTTTTATAAAGGGTTTATTGAAAGCTGTACAAAAGGCTTTGAGAGACATTATCCAAAAGATAAGTGAATGTCCTTGACTAGAACTATGGCTAGATCATATTTGGTCTTTTACACCATCCCCACTCCCACCCCTGCACATGCAGACAGGGTGGAAAAGGCCAGATAACACCAGTTAATATTTGGGTAGCACTTCACTGATTTGAATTACTGTCTAATCTGGGTAATCTATTTTACCCTCCTCTCCTTATTCCTATTCTTATGACCCCTAACCCAAGAACAGAGAAGGAGAAAGAACATAGATTCTGTGTCACAGAGATCTTGAATCGAACTCTACTTCTCCCCCAGGGACATTTCTCAAACCCTCTCTGAGCTTCAGTTTCCTCATCTATAAAGTAGGAGTAACAATACCTATTTCATGCGGTAGTTTTAAACATTAAATAGTAGACATCAGATCCTGATATATAGTAGATGTTAATGAAATGATAATATTAATCTGTTAATATATAGAGGACAAATTCTGCTAAATGAAAACATTCTAAAGTAACAAAAATTCCAAAAATCCCTCTGCACCTGATAATCTAACTAACAATGGTATTTATTAGGGTACAATTTCCATAACTAAGAACTTATACAATGTTTAGTGGTTTGAAATATACTATACATATTTCCTCTAAATGAGTGTTTCCAAAATAAAGGAAACCTTTTAACTTCCAGTTCAATCCCAAGGGAATTTTAGAGAATCTCAATATATCTCAAATAAATGATGTCAAAAAAGCATGTGGATATAGAGTAACACAGCAGAGAATCTGAGGCAAAAAGGCTAACCCCTTAGGTCCTCCCCAACTTTAGTTAACTAATATCACAAATGCCACCACCTCTACCAATCTCATAACCTTAGAGCTTACTTTCTTTCTCCATAACATCATTAACTCCTAACTCTCCCTTCTTCAAAACTTCTAATATACTTTTTTTTTAACTCCTAAATTCAGGTCTTGATAGATAGAAAACCACACCTGAATTTCTACAAAAATCCTTAACTGGCTTCCTTTCCAATAATTTATATAACACCTCCTGATTAATCAGTCTACAATTCCTAATTTATCAGTGCCTTACCTTCAGTGGTTCCTAAGTGGTAGCAAGAGCAAGTCCAAATTCCTCAGTATAATGTTCAAGACTGTTCATAATCTGAGCATTACCACACTAATCTTATCTCCTCCTAGTCCATAATCTAAACTCTATTCTTGGAGCAGGCAAGTATTCTTTTTTTTTCCACAGTCCACAGAAAGTGGTTTATTGTTTTTAGAATGAAAGAAGATGCTTTCAGAACTTTCAGTAGTGAATAAAAACTGTTAGAACTTGAAAACTTTTCTAAAACATTATTTTTTCAGCTGAAGTAAACACTTCAACAGAAAACTTCCAATTTGCAACTGTGTGGATCCCGAGGTGTCCAACTAGATACAGCTAACCGCTTAGCAACTAGATAAAGCTAACCCCTTAGAAGCAGAGCTTGCGCCTGCGGCCAGTGTACTGAGTGTAAGGTCTGACCTCCTTGCCCTGATGCATGCAGAGCTCCTTCTTCCCCAGCACTCACTTACAGCTCTTCCTCACCACCCCACGCCTCACAATCCCGTACGGGACCCCACAGAGGAGACACGGTTCTGAGTGGATGGATGGATGGAACAGCCTGGCTGGCATCCAAGCTAATCCAGGCAGAGAAAAATGGTGATCCTCCCTGAGTTAAGTGGCCTGGGAGGCCTCTTTTACAACAGAAGTCCCCACTCTTGGACACCCTCTCCTCCCCTGGTGATATTCCCTGGCACCAAAGCAGCTGTTTAGTAGGAGAGCAGGTGAGAAGGCCTACCTCCTCACAGGCATCTTTGTGGTAGATGACTACCTGTTTAGGTGTGTTTACTTGTTAGGTGCTGTCTATGGGGCAGGCAGGGGGCCAAGCTACTTTGGGAGCAACATAGGCCAGGATCAGCTCATGAGAGACTAACACTATCCAAGGAGAGCCCGAGGCCCCACCCCCACTGCCATTTCAGATCCTAGTCTGGCTGTGGGGTTGGCATGCCTGCTATATAGACCAAGTGGGGGCTCCCAGCAACTACAGATGTCTGAAGGAGGAAAACAAGGCTGCCAGGTCAAGGCTGCCCCAACAGTGATCCTCAAGGGTGGAGTAGACAAGTATTCTTGGGTCCAGTCAATAATATAAGTTTATCCCAACCTCAGTATCTTTGTTCTTGTGTTGCCCTGGCCTGGAAAACCATCCCCCTCCTTTCTGTCTATTCATATCCTATCATTGTAAAACTCTAGTCTGACTCCATGAAGACCTCACAGACCACTTCAGCCCAGACTAATCTCAATAAACTATTACCTGTCATCTTGACATAAGTCCGTAGCATAACAACAGACCTCCTAGAGCATTTACCACTGTGCCATAGATTGTGACACTTTCACCAAAGAATACTAAATTTTCCATACGGCTAAATTACTCAATATAAAAACTTTCATCTGAGACTATGCCCTTTCACTTAACTGTTTTAAAATGTTCCATCTTTTATGAAACAGTGGTAACTAGACAAAAAGTTAGTTTTTCAATTTTGTGTCCTTACTTAGAAAACAAAAAGTTCTTTTGAAATATGACTGGTTTATGAAATCCAGGCTCTGGAATCAACAGTCAGTATCACCCATTTTGGCATTTACATATGATCCAATATTGTCATGGAACTGTTTGTTGTTTTTTTTTAACTTTTTTTTTTTTTTAATGTCTATTTATTTTTGAAAGACAGCATGAGCAGAGGAAGGGCAGAGAAAGAAGACACAGAATCCGAAGCAGGCTCCAGGCTCTGAGGTGTCAGCACAGAGCTTGACGCAGGGCTCAATCTCACGAACTGCAAGATCAGGACCTGAGCCAAAGTCGGATGCTTAACCGACTGAGCCACCCAGGCGCCCCTGCCATAGAACTGTTTCAAAAACCAGGTACTGTCTCCCCAATTAGAATTTTAAATTCCTTAGAAACAAAGGCTATATATACAGCACTTTTTTGGTCTTTTTGTTTTGTCCACATTAATTAGCCTTGAGTTGAATATAAAACAGGTACTATAAATTGAATAGACTAAATTATTGGCTTTTAAATTTGATGTGAAACTGACCAAAAATGTAAATGAAGCCAGTGTTCCTTGTCTCCTCTCTACCTCTCTTCCATAAAGATTCTCTGCACTCTTCTGGATTATACCCACTTAATGAACAGCCACCTACCTCCCCTATTTCTGCTCTAATCCCGCTCTTCTTGGCTTTTATGATCTGAAATTTTATCCCTCCTACCTTATTATTTCTCCCTGCTCTATTAACTGACTCACTACCAACCCAACTATTTTTCATCAGACTTCTTTACGATTCTGATAGTCTCTTTCAAACCACTTCTGGATCAAGTTTTAAAACAAGCCTAACATAATCATCAGTCCTCAAATTCCTACAAAAAAAAATTTAGTTGGAAAGTATATCATTTTATAAAATTATATTAAGAATATCTCCTATCATACTCCAGTACAGCTGTGGCAGAAAGCATAAAAACTGCTATTCCTGATATAAACCTACCAGCAACCATTTCTTTGTCACACAAACAACCTAAACTACCTTTGTACTATCTTCAATACTCATTCAGTTTCTGTGTATCTGGAGCAGTCTTCCATTTTAAAGATATTTAATACATCTTTAAGTTTATCAAGATCTAAAAATGATATTCTTCCTATGCTAGGGAACATAAGCCAATGTTGACCTCTTTTACTCAGGGAATAGTGATCTTAAATGCACATAGTTCATAAAATCGTCATGTGCTCATGGTAACATTCAACAGCAAACTCAGGAGTCAAATCCTAGCTTGGCATTCACCAGTTGTGTTGACTTTAGGCAAACTGATCTCTTATCGTAAGGATTTTTCATCTATTAAACGGGGATAATAATAGTACCTACCCCAAGGGATTTTTGAGAGTAAGATTAAATAAAGATATAAAAAGCACTTAAATACAGTGGCTGGCACATAGTCCATAAATGTTAGGTTTTATTATTATTCCTCAATGACTAAGAATCCTTAGAAAATTTTCAATTATAATTCTGCTTATTCACTGATACTAGACACAAATCACTAAGATAGCCTAAATAAGATAAATACCCCCAGGTAATTGGGAAGAC